>NC_068417.1:21721863-22049363 GCF_023724105.1 Carassius gibelio | reverse complement strand
AATAAATATCTCTGTGTTTGTCTCCGGGCAGCATGTGGACCCTGAAGTGGGCTTAACAGCTCAGGAACAAGTTCTCCTGCTGTACGACATCAAACTGCAGTGCCTTCAGAACATCTCCGAACACAATCCTGCTGGTAAGACCTCACCTCTGGAGTCTGTTTGGTCATCTGGACCTTTTTCTCTCTAATGAGATGTTCACTGGGAGCCCAGAGAATAGATCATTTGCATAACTGATACAAATATGAGGGATCAAGATGAAAGTCACTCGCACTAAAACACATTTATCTCATTAGTTAATTAGTTCATTCGTTTAAAAGCATGTGAATTCACATCTGACGCGTAATCCACAGAACAGGATGTGACATTAGAATTTGCTTAGAGGACTTCTGTCGATATCTGCCTCCAGAGAGATCCAAGATCCGTTTCAACTGATGAATCTCAGATCTCAGATCATTGGTTCGAGTGGTTTCTGTGCTTGAATCTGTCTTGGTCCTCCAGTCCAAGTGTCTTTGCTCTCTCTGCTTTGAAGCTTTATTTAGATACTGAAACATCTTACTGTCATATAACGTCTGTATCTGCCCACTCATATAAGCGCCTGAGCATATGCAGTGGAGTCCAATGGCACTAGTGGAAATGTGTCTGCTTTGCATTTGATTTGATGCAGATTCAAGGATATCGATCTCAGCTGTGATGGATTTGTTGCTTTTCAAGTTTGAATTTAATTTTTTTATTTTTTACAGTAAATTACATGAAGGGGACAGTTTCCCAGCATAAATGCAAGTTGTTAAAAAGCTGGATTTGTAACCAGTAGGTTGTGGGTTTGAATCCCAACAGGATTGTTCATGCATCATCATATAATAAATTTCATAAATCATCACAAAGAATTGACACATTGAATGAAATGTCAATTTCAAATGTCACAAAAAAAAGACTGAAATAAGATTTTCTTCTAAAACCTACTCCAAATAAAGGCTGCAAATGTACTGAAACTCTTAAGGGGTGCAATTACTTTCGGATGCGCCGCAGCAAAAATACTCCACTTATGTACATCCAATCTAGTCCTTTTTAAATCTGAAGGGAGTTTGTGATGTCACAGATTAATTGTGTAGTGCGACTTGTGAGTCACCCTGCTGTTTACAGAAGCTGACGCACATTTATTGTTTTTCTTCCAATGTTCCCGTTTTTTGTTGTTTTTTCTCCCCTTGTTCTTCATTTATACATGTTGGTTCTAGCATTAACCACGTGTTAGATGATTTTGTGACTGGGCATACCAAGTTAAGATTGCGAAAGGTTCCTGGTTACCTGCGTAATTCTGAATTAGGATGCTGAGGAAGGTATGATTTATGAACTTGATGAATTAAGTAGATGATTCAAGCATATGTGAATCATCCCAGAGACAAGAAACTCAGTGGTGGCCCCTCACACCTATTAAAAAATAATCACTGAACTCTAAACGCTCTTGTGAATTGATCTAACACATGCCGGTGGCATAGCCAATAAAGATGAATATTTTTAAATCCAACAATCACAAATGGCATGTTAACAGATTTTGCTAATATGAAAATACATTATTGTCAATGGGTTTGAAAAGGTAATTAAATAATTACAGCAAGGATTTTCTGAAGAAAATTTGAAAGGTGTTTGCTTCTCCAAAACACCACCAAAATGCTGGCACGCAAAAATGGTGTAGGATTTACTTTGAAGCAGTTTTCTTTTAGAAATTGCCAGGAGTTTCACAGATAGTTACAAAAAAACATCACGTAACACATTGAATTAAATGTCAAAGTAGAAAGACGTACTCCAATAATCTTTGTTTTACTTAAAAACTGGGCTCCAAAAGATAAGCCGCATTTATACAACAGTTCAACAAACAAGACTTAAGTGTTGTTTAAATTATGCTTTAGGCACAGCATTGTAAGCTACTTTTCCTTTCTAAAGTGTGTGTGTATATATATATATATATATATTTAAGAAAAGTAAGAATTTGAACCTTAACCATTGTTTAAAATAATAAAGACCAGAATTAATTGTGTTTATGAACAAATCATTTGTTTGAATGATTCACTGACTCAACCACACGACCCATGTTCATTTCTGGGCAACGCTATCTCGTAACCAATTCGTAGTATGTTATGAGGTGGCTAGTTTGTACAAATTCGTATGACATCACTCATTTGATTTTGTATGATTTGTAACGTGTAGATTTAGGGGCGGGGTTAGCGTGGTCCTTCGCATGAATTCCTACAAATTAGCCACCTGATAAAATAAAATATGTGTTAGGTCATTCGCATTCATAGGAATTAGCCATCTAGTAAAATATGCACAAATTGATCATAGGATAGCATCCTAGGAATGGACATTGGTATTGTGGTTGAGTCAATGAATCATTCATACAAATGATTCATTCAGAACCAACATGTATTAATATCTGGTTTAAATGTTTGAAACTGATTAACAGTAGAAATGTAGAAAAGTAAACAAATGTAATCAATTACATGAATAAAGTAATTGAAATAGTTACACTACTGATTACATTTTAACTTGTAATCTGTAACCTATTACATTTTTCAGATTATGAAACTGGATTGAAATAATGTTAGAACAAATACCAACAATATCAAGCAGGATAGTGTATTGTTTTTGTACAGGCAAAATAACTGGAAGTGAACGACACCGGAAGTGTCGCACATTCACTCTTACATAAAAAAATACCTGGATAAGCGCTCTTGAAACGCCCCTCAGCTAATCATATTCAACGACCAGAATGAACTGTTGCATAAACAGCATAAACCTATATCTTTCATACAGACACACCAATTGTAGGGTACTTCATTTCCTAACCCAATTATAAAGCACCCACCCCATATTACATTTTAAAATCTCTAACCCGCTGTAAAAAGGGCTTTTATCAAAGGTTTTCCTTTGCAATCATTTTCTTTTCATTTGTATATTTGTGCTGCTGTTCAAAGGCACGGTAAACATGAAGGCTTTACAAAAGTCTCCTTTGTTTGAAAACATTTGCTAATATCGGTTATTAGAGTTAATTATAGTGTAGCCGTCATCATTTGCATTTTGTCGAACGCTCTCGCTGAACCTTCATTTGCCATGGCAACTCTCGGAACGTTCTCAGAATGTTCAAGTTAATATCATTTATTATGTGTGGGCTCTGATATTACTGTTCTGTTTAAAGTTTATCCAGTCAGCTCAATGCCAAAAAGTAACCCAGTTTACCTGAACTTACCCCATATGTGACCCTGCCTGGACTACGAAACCTGTTCTAAGTAGCACCGATATATTTGTAGCAATAGCCAACAATAAATTGTATGGGTCAAAATTATAAATTTTTCTTTTACGCCAAAAATCATTAGTATATTAAGTAAAGAACATGTTCCATTAATATATTTTGTATGTTTCTTACCATAAATACATCAAAACTTAAAGAATATGCGTAGCTAAGGACTTCATCTGGTCAACTTTAAAGGCAGTTTTCTCAATATTAATATTATTTTTCACCCTCAGACTCCAGGGCCCATATTCATAAAGAATCTTAATGCAAAAAGTAGCAGCTCCTAGTGACAAAATTCTAAGAAAATTCTTAGAAATGTGGGCGTTTACTCTTAAAATTAAACAAAAAATCCTAGTAATGAAAAAAGTAATTCAGAAAGCATCTTAACCCTTAAAAGAGGTCTTGAGGTCAAACTTGTTAGGAGCACAGACGAGGACTTTTAAGAGGCTTAAGAGTTTCTTTAGCAGAGGAGAAAATGGCAGAGAGACGAAGAGTCAGAAGAAATGTGTTGCAGACAATGGATGACAGTGAGTTAATAAGTCGGTATAAATTATATAATCATTTATAATTTAATATATAAATTAAAGTAATCACTACATTACGATATTTGGCAACTGGGAAAATGCAACAATGCAATAGTGATGATTTGGGTCTGTCACAACCTTCTAGTGATCACACAAACAATTACAGCATTTTCAGAACATCTTATTGTGTCGCAGTTCATTTAGTTTCCACTGGAGATTCCCACCTTGCAGGCTCAAAAAACTGCATTTATGAATATAGCAGGCTTATAGGTGCGCATAAGCAGGGGGAATGAACCGTTAATAGTTTGTGCTATACGCTCCCATGTCTGCTTCTTGTCCCTTGCTGTGACACCTGGCCTGAATTTTCCTTTAAGAATGGCCTTGTGTTCATCCACTAACTGGGCTAACAGTAAACACTGTTCCTCTGTCCAGTTTGGCTTTCTCGCCCTTCTTGGTTTTGATTCCATGTTTGATACATTATTAAAACCAACATTCAAACCGCCACTTAAATATGACAGCAATCACTGTAATTGGAAAGAGTGGAACAATTTTTTATCATTCCAAGCCAATCAAATACCTTATAGGAAATTACAAGCATGGTAAATAAAAAAAGGATTTATATACACACATATAATGTGTGTGTGTGTGTGTGAGAGAGAACAGTCAGATAGGATAAATTACGCATGAAAATTCAAAGTGAGAATTAGAATAGAGCCTATACTTAAAATCACTTTTTTTTCCTTCTTGGACAACCAACCATTGACAGTCTTCAAAAGATTGTGTCATACATAGCAACGGGGTCAACCCCGCCTCCTCACTAAGATGAAAGTTTTTGTCTTTTCCTTACTCAGAGTTGCTCTCAGATCGGTCCCGAATCGCTTTAAGCTAAGACTCCTACATAAAAGTTTTTAAGCTAAATTAAGAGTTTTCTGAGAGGATTCTTAGAATCTTTATGAATACGGGCCCAGATATTCAAATAGTTGTATCTCAGCGAAACATTGTCCTATCCTAACAAACCATATATCAACTGAAAGCTCATTTAATTATTTTTCATATAATATATACTTTTTCATTTAGAAAAATTGACCCTTATGACTGGTTTTGTGGTCCAAGGTCGCTGTACATATGAAGTCAGGACCTAAAAAAAACAGTAAATATGAAAGTGTGAAAGACGACATCTCACCCCAGTGACCATAGGAATCTACAAATAAATATACTGCACAGTTTGTTGTTCTTTCTTTCGACCGTCTTCAGCAAACCACCATGCTGAATCATTCACTCTGAATAAAGTTTCCAAATAGCATCATGCTCTTGTAGCACTGCAAACCCTCTCTTTTCTTTTCAAGAAATTGACCGGTTGGTGCTTCCAAACAGAGACTCTGCCCTTTTCCCACACTGATCTGCGGGGGTTTGGATCAATGTGTGACTGAATACTTGCACTTAGAACGAAGACATACAACAGTTTCAAATCAATGAGCCGGAAGGCAAGATAAACCGTATATGGTTTCGAGGATATTCCTTTCATAATACATCATGTTCACTTTGCAAGATTATAATGAATGTTCTTCTTCATTTTCTTGAAAGCGTTCTGTTTTCAAACGCAGAGTAGCACGACGTATTCGATTAATAATGCATCCTTTGTTGTGGAGCTTAGTTAGTTGCCATGAAAATGTGTGAAAATTGCTGAGGCAAATAGAGCTTTTATGCTTCGATGAAGAAATTGTTGTCGCAGTTTGAAAGTCTGAGAACGTGAGGTGTCAAATCTCACTTAAGATGACCCTGTTATCTTCCGTTACTAAAGAAACTATAATTACATTAGACATTCCCAGAGAGACTCTTAACAGTTTTAATTAGGTTTTGCTTTGAGCGAGCAAGCAGACCAGCGATGAAACACATGCAGAATTAATTTCGAGAAACTATCAACGATTTCAGCTAGAATAGGGCTGGGCATACAGTTTACAGACTCGATTCATATTCATATGTTACTGTTAGGGCCGTGTTTCAGACAGATTTATTTCAGATCATTAATCTGTTAGAATTGGCGCTAAAAACAGCCGGTCAGTTTGTTACAAAACCACTGTACAGAACACAAGTCCCACTGTGTATTTCTGATTAACTAAAAAGAACTAAAAGTCGATTGCTTTGGAATCTTCATACGTACATTGGTCCCCCTGTATATTTTTGATTCACTTAAAAGAACCGACACATAAGAGTCAGTTGCTTTGGATTCACCGTACCATATGCTTTTGATTCACTAAACAGAACTGGCTCCTAAGAGTCGACTTTTTCATGTTGTATGTTTCTGATTTACTAAAAAGAATGTAGTGGTGCTTTGTGATTTTGTGTCACTAAAAAAGGTTGGTCATAAGAATCATTTGTTTGTGAATCAGACCTCAATTGTGGTGTTTGTTTTTGCATGCAGCTTGTGAGGACAGTTCAGTTCAACACCATTTCTTGCCATTCTTTTTCATTATGTGCCACTACTTAGATGTCTTAGATGTTTCTCCCTGAATGTTTTTCCATTCCTAGGAAGGAAACATACAGTATTAGAGTATTGTTGAGACTGTATTGTATATAAGTGTTGTGTGACAATATTTTCTCTTGACTGCTGACAAATCTGAGCTGATATTGTTGAGATATTTTCTGAGAACCATGACTCGAGGAGGTTAAAAAGGTATACATATTTATTATCTCTCTGTACATTTTGACTCTATTTCTTTTCTGCATTTCTCATCTCCTCTAGCTTGCTTGCTAATTTAGTTACCTTGGCACTGTGTATTATGAATATATTTGGCTCTTATAACAATAAAGGCATCTGCTGTGCATACATTTAAATGTTTTTATTACAATAATTTAATTATTTGGCAGTGGAATTGGATTGGTTTGTTTTTGGATTTCCTTCTCAACAATACTAAAAGAATCGTTAATGGAACCATTAATGAAATGGAATCGTTTAGGGGAATTGGAACCAGAACCAAAATACAGAAACAGAAAATGTTTGCCAAACAAAATCCATCCACTCTCTTTTTAGTTTCACTGCTAGGAGAAACAGTTTAGATGTTAAAGCCGTTTCATCTGTGATTTGCATTTCCACCCTACGAAGTGTGATTGTGGGTTACACATTTTGTGCACAGATGAGGTCTGTTCTCCTGGATGGGACGGGTTGGTTTGCTGGCCTCAAGGTTCTCCAGGAACCGTCAGCAAAGTGGCGTGTCCCAGCTACGTGTACGACTTCAACCACAACGGTACTTGCGAAACTTCTTCAAACAGATTTCCCTGTTTCTTCACAACTAGTCTAGTCAAATTGTTCTGTTTCTTGGCTTTCGCAGGATTTGCATACCGTCATTGCAACTTGAATGGATCGTGGGTATCGGTGGAGAACAGAACTTGGGTCAATTATTCAGACTGTCTGCGGTTCTTGGCTCCAGGCATTGAAAAGGGCAAAGTAAGTACAATTAAACAGGCTGGAAGAGTTTGAGGAGTCTTATTGACAAGTTTCGAAATCATTCAAGAGTGACTTTTTGATAACAACGCTCCAATGAGATGTAGTTGGCTTGGTTTCTTCAAACGCAAAGCTGTAAAGCTGCATATATAGTTTCATATGCCACTGGTCTATCAAGTGAAACGTTTTTGGATATGTTTAGGATGTCTAGTTGCATTCGTCGAGATGACTCAAGTGTTGTTGTGTTTCCAGAGGGACTTTTTCGAGCGGCTGCACATCATGTACACAGTCGGCTATGCAGTGTCCTTCAGCTCGCTGCTGGTGGCCATTTTCATCATTGGATACTTTCGGTAATTGAACATTGGTCCCAGAAGACTTTTGTCCCACACAGCAAGTTAAAGAAACACTAATAACTCCATGTGTTCATTGGGAAGTTGCACAGGAAGCAAACGTATTATACTTGTTCCAAACAAGTGGCTGCTGTTGAGGGACTCATGCACGACAGTTCGCATCAGGTTTTCATCTTTAAAGACCCTCAGACATTAAATTAGCTTGAGAGTTCCCCATTGAGTTTGTGCTATGACTGAACAACTTGTACTGAACAACTTGTACTTTACTTTTTCTAATTAAAAGCCTTCACTGAAGGATGTTATTGGGTCCACATTTATGCATAATTATTAGATTTGTTTTATTTTATTTTTTAAATAAACCTAGCAAAATTAAAACCACAGAAAACATTTTAATTAATTAAAATAATATAAATATTAACTGAAATAATTCATACAAATATTTTTTTTTTTCAGCCAAGGTTCATTTTGCCATTTTCGTTACATTTTTTCGTAATAATTCAAAGTAAATAAACTAAAAATAAACATGACTAAAACACAACAAAATTACTAAGAATATATTAATACAATTAAAAACTGGGGGGGGGGGGGGGGGTGACAAAAGTACATAACACAATTACAAAAAAAAACTATAAATGAAAAATAATGTAAAAATTAGAATAAAAATAAAATCTACAAATGTAATCGAAAATACAATTTAAAAAACCTATAGTAAACCAAAGATACTAAAATTACACTAATATGAAGGTCAACTCGAAATTGTCTTGAAAACTTTTTACCATATTTTTTTATTTGTTTTTATTTTTGTTACTTTTCAAATGTCATTTTTTGCATTATTTTATTGCTATTGACCTCTTTCAGCCCCATACTCTCAATCTTAAAATATGAAAATCAATCATAAAAGTATTAATTATTAAATTCCTAAAATAAACAGAGTGAAATAAACATAACATATTTTAATATTTTTTTTATTTATATAATAATAAAAAAAAAAAAAAAGAAAATAAGAAATCCATCACAACACATCACAAATTAACGTTTGTTTGTTAATTCATGCAGATATGACATTTATTCATGCTGGTTTGAAGGGGAAAAAATGACAAAAAGTGTCCCCTGCGATTAGCGGAAATGGTTTGTTATTTTCTTTTTTTTGTCTTCCAGGCGTCTCCACTGCACCAGAAACTACATCCACATGCACCTCTTTGTGTCTTTCATGCTGCGCGCAGTCAGCATCTTCGTGAAAGACAGAGTGGTGTACGCTAATGGTGTGCTACAGGAGTACGACACCATGCTAATGGACAACATCAGCAACGTCTCCATTTCCCCGCTTGACAAGACTCAGTATGTGAGTGCAGTAAATGAGCTACATTAATGAATCTGACCAGGTTAAATTAATTTTTATTTACAGTTGAACTAGTTTTGGCTAAAATTACTTTAACTTTAGTTAAGTTACGTTAAGTTAACTCTTCTCTTCTCTGGATGGGATTTCTTTTTTTTTCATCTCATAAATGCAGCTAAATGAGCACTTCCGATGAACTTCCAATGAACTTTGTTATTTTTTTTCATCAATAGTACACAAAATGCTAATTGAAAGTAAAAAAAAAAATGTTTTTCTAAAATATTGTTAATGTTTCATTGTGTCATTTTTCGTTATGTTTTCACCAACAGCAAGTTTAAATAAAAGTTTTACTAATCTACACAATGCGTCTTTTTGGCGCCTTTGTTTATGTTTATGAAATTGAAAAATGTTTTGTTTTTGTTAACGAGGTTTACATTTAAAATGTGGCTATATTTACTGCTTTTCTGCTAATTTTCATTGACGAAATCCAGTTCTTTCAACAGGAATCCACAAGTTCTGGAATTTTGCGTTAGGGCGAAAGATTTACTAGCATGAATTTTACAACGGGTTTAAGTTGTTCAAGTGAATTCAGCATTTTTAATAACAGAATTTGATTTGTATATTGCTGAATTATTAATTACATAATCACTAAATGTTTTTTGCAAAAATCTAAAAATGGCGGTCACAACTCAGAATACAGTGGTGTGAAAAAGGTTTTGACCCATCCTGTTTTTTTATTTGATTTTAAATATTTGTAGCACTTGAATGATTCAGATAATCAAACCAATTGTATTATTACTCAGAGATAAATACAAAATGTAGTTTTGAAATACAGATTTTTAATTTATTAAAGGAAAAAAGCTGTCCAAACCTGCCTGGCACAATGTGAAAAGTAATTTTCCGCTATATCTAATAACTGGTAGTGCCATCCTTAGAAGCAAAAACTGTAGTCAAGTGTTTGCAATAACTGCCAATGAGTCGTTCACATACTGTGGAGGAATTTTGGCCCACTCCTCTTTGCAGAATTGTTTTAATTCAGCCACGTTGGAGGGTTTCGATTGTTTGCATGATGTATTGCTCTTAAAGCATGCTTCACTTTGTCAGGCAGGATCTATTAGTGATTTCTTGATTCAACAGGTCTGCCAGTAATCAGGCCAGCGTTTTGCTTGTGAAATTAAACTCAGCTTTCTAAAATAATGTTGTTAATCACAGTTCTTTCATGATTTAACAAGAGGGGGCAATTAATTTTTAAACAGGGCCAAGTAGGTTTATGAATTCACCGTTTAAAAACTGCATTATGTGTTTACTTGTATTACCTTTGTGTAATATTCAGATTTATTGGATGATCTGAATCTTTTAAGTGTGACAAATATGCACAAAAAAAAAACAAGAAGGGGGCAAAAACCTTTTCACGGCACTGTACTATGAAAGCCCATATCATATATTTTTTTTTTGAATTGCACTTATAGCTCTTGTGGTGGCATTCATGCACATTCATCTTGTAAATGCATTCATTCCAACTAAAAGGTTGCATAATAATGAACAGTTGTGCTGTGACTGGCTGAATGCTCATGGTTTGAAGCCAGCATTGTTTGTACTTTCAGGTTGGCTGCAAGATCACAGTCCTGTTCTTCATTTATTTCCTGGCAACCAATTACTACTGGATCCTAGTGGAGGGCCTGTACCTTCACAGTCTCATTTTCATGGCGTTCTTCTCAGACTCCAAATATCTTTGGGGTTTCACTCTCATAGGATGGGGTAAGTGCACAATGCTGCACATGTTAAGATCAATCATTCCTTGATTTTGTTTTTAAACATTGTTTATTCTGCCCTGCCCAGATGTAACCTAGCCAATTTTACAGTTTATGATAATTCTCATCTGAGGCTTGTGTTACGTCTGCTTTCAAGAATCTTAGTCGAATCGTTTTGGTCTCCTTTGAGTCGGCAGCACTTACTTAAAACCTTATTTATTTATACTTAATGTTGGATGCATAATATTAACCAGTAAATCCAAACAGACACCTTTGATGTGCAAATCCTTTTGGGAAGGTTCCCCGCATTCTTAGATACTTTGTTGAAAGCTGAATGACAGAGAAGCCCAAACATGTTTGTCCTACTTTAAACAGACCAACAATGACACAGAGCCAAGATTAAACAGCTTTGAAGTCACTGATAATGTGTGCTACTTAAGCAGCATATTGATCTTCTGAACATATTAATCAATAATGCATAATTAATGTTCCTGGCATCGATGTGTTTGTGGGTGAGTAACCACCTAATGAGGGTTAAATTTTCCCATTCAAGCACTTTAAAACATCAGATCAAAAACAGATTGCTGGAACTTGTTTGCTGAGGCCTGCTTTTGGCTTTTTAATAATTAATAAGCTCAGTATTTAGGGAGACACATCATTATAAATCAGTGCCTGCTTGGTCTTGTTCTCAGTGTGGTTTCTATAGCCAGATTATTAACATCTGGAAGTCGAAGTGTAACTTTATCAATATTAAAATAATATGGCCATATAATGCGCAGTGGCAGCTATAAATAAACCATCAGTATTTGAATCTTGTGAAATTCTTATTATTTTTTAAGGGAATTATTTATATACATATATATATATATATATATATATATATATATATATATATGTGTGTGTGTGTGTGTGTGTGTGTGTGTTTGTATGTGTAATGATATTTGTTTTTGTCAGAATATGACTAAACAAATATTTAATAATTTTGTTTGAAATATTACATATATATGAAACTACGGATACACTTTATTTTAAGGTGTCCTTATTACAGTGTAATTATACATTAATGTACTGAGTAATATTAATTAACTAAATATACTTATTATATGCGTTATGGTTAGGTAATGATGATGCACACGGCGAAGGGGTATTTCAGAATAGAATCTTTAATTATAAATCTAAGACCAAAACACTGGAGAATGTAGGAGACAACTACTACAATACAACTTCAACGCAACACGAGTGAGCGGAGGAAAACCCAGGGCTTATAAACACAGGGAATGTAATCAGGAAGAACTGAAACAGGTGTGGAACAATTAATAAAAACAATGGAAACAAACAAAGCAGGATACAGAAACATAGAAAACTAAACCAAACCAGAACATAACCATGACAATATGGTTTAGGTAAGGATTAGGTTTTGGTGTATGGTTACTTGCATGTAATTACGCATAATTAAGTCTTATTATAATAGTAAGTACATGTAACGTGTAACAAGGACACCTTACAATAAAGTGTACCAAAACTATACATATACATACATTATATATACATACATATATTTAAAACTTATATAAACTTATATAATGTATAACTCTATATATTATGTACTGTATATTATGAATATTTTTTTATATAAATTATAAAAAAATACATTTTATATGAAAACAATTATCATATGTGTGTGTAATCATATAACTTAAAATGTAATAATTATACAAAAACCATGAAATTTTACTACATAAAATGTATAATAATAATAAATATTTTTCATTTTATGTCATTTTTCATTTGGCATTTCTATATTTAAAAATTTTAATATGGTCATAATATGTTATTTTTTATTTTTTGGCCAACATCAGGAGAGGGGATTGTTCGGAAAACTTCATTTTTTGTGTGTGTCCACGCAGAAACTATAGACTTTACTTTTCATTCATGGTCTGGAGGGTCAAGGAGACTTTCAGGAGGCTTTTGACTTGTTGGATCTCATCAGTTCAAAATAAAACAAACAGAAAATACTGTTGTTCCGGTGAATTTGTGGCAATTGTTGGACATGCTTCTGTGCTTGTATGCTGCGTTACAGTTGATATATCTTGTCATTTTTATAATTTGTGCGACCACAGGTGTTCCTGCTCTCTTCGTATCAACCTGGGCTGTCGTCAGGGCAACGCTGGCGGATGTAAGGTGGGTTTCCCAAACATGATCCAGGTTCTCTGTAAGATAAAAAGAAAAAAAGTCACACAGTTACACACACAGAGAGATGCACAAGCTGTGCTATATATAAAATGTAATAGAATATTTCTGTCTTTTTCCCTAAGGTGCTGGGAGTTGAGCGCTGGCAATATTAGATGGATTTACCAAGTTCCTATACTGACAGCAATTGGGGTGAGTAAATTAGCACTTTACCAACAAACTGAAATTATTTGTTAGGCACATTGAGTGTTATTGTATACCAATTTCGAGAATTTATATTTGTATGTTTTCATTTATAATTTTAGTTTAAGTTTGACTAATTTTGTTGTCTATTTCGATTCAGCATTAATTTATTTTTGGTTTTGGTAATTTTTGTTTTTCAACTAATATTTAAATGTATTAAATTTTTTATTAGTTTAGTTAAAGGAGCGGTTGATTGTGATTTTCACTTTTTAACTTTAGTTAGTGTATAATGTTGCTGCTTGAGAATAAACAATATCTGCAAAGTATTGACACTGAAACTTCAATACAAACATAGATATTGTCTTTTAAGATGATGCCATTATGGCGGTTTAATGCCTACAAAAATGGTTCATAGGGACTACAACGAGCGTCTTCCCAGGTTAGTGACATCATAAACCCTGAAATTTACATAAGCCCCGCCCCTGGGAACATGCAACAAATGGGAACGGGGAGGGTTGTTGCCACGCGTTCAAAACTAGAGGTACACAAAAAAACAAATTCATACAAAAATTGCAATTCTGTCTCTACATCTCTCTCTCACATGATTCAAAACATTAGCTCATCAACTCCATCAATGAAATGTGTTCCAATTATACACTTTATGTTTAGAGATATTTTTCGTAAAGCTACAAGAAGTGTTAAACATGGTGTTTGCCACTGTAGCAAGCAGTATTTTCAGGCAAACACTTCTTACTGTTATAAAATAAAAAAAATAAAAAAATCTACAATGCAATCATGTATTCTGCTGTATTACAGCTGTATTACAGCTTTAATCGGGATAAAATCATATATTAAAAGCTAACATAAGCAGTAGCATTTACAAATAACAGCAAATCTAAAAGTATGAGACTTCTACACGATCCTCTTCACTAATATCATCTGGGTCTCAATCGGGCTCAAATTGATAAATTATATTGACAACGCCATTGTTTACAATACAACCGGATAACACCCTTTAACAATAACACTGAACATATTTTATAAATGTGTATAAAACTCTTTAAAAAATTAAAACACAATATATACACAATTTTGTTGTTTTCAAATGACATAAAAAAAAACATTATAGTTGATGATAAAAATTGTAAGTATTAAATTCAATGGAATAAACAAATAATAAATGCATATATTAATAAACATATTTGTAAGCAACATGGTTTTGAATTTAACGAAAGTAAGTAGTTTCTTGCTATTTTGGGACCAAATGTTGATTGAGTTATTGATAAACAATTGAGTTTAATTGTTTTATTGAGTTTAACAAATTTGCATTCATTTTCCCAAAATCTGACCATTGTTTAAGGCCCGCTTTGTTTTGTTGACATATTAGAGACAAAGGGTTTTACATATACATATGTAAATTATTATTTTATGTATTTTTTATACATATTTTTATCACTATAAAATCAGACATATTATATATATATATAAACAAACCCCTCTATAAAAACCTTCAGAATAGAGATGGGAATAAAACTGCTAAGTTTGGTGTATGTAAGTGCTACTGATGTGGAGAAAAAGCACATTTTGTGAAATCAGCCTTTATAAATACCTACAGATGCAAATAGAAAGAAAGTGCAATAAAAAAAAGTTTTTTTTAAGCTCAATCATTTAACCCTGTTACCAAAGTTACTGTAAGATAAAAAAATACTTTTTATTTAATTTATGTGAAATATGATTATCAATAATCAGTTATTTTCCTGTTTCTTACTGTGAAGCTGGTTTGAAGCAAACTACTGTATTAAGCACCATAGAAATAAAGTTGACTTGACTAGTCTGACAGGACCTTAAAAGTTATTTTACTGTCATAAAATGAGCAGATTTAAACTATTTAAAAAGATTTAATTGATGGATACAGTCAAGAAGGTCAAGACTGCTGCAATGGGACAGCGTTTTCGAGTTAGTGGTCACAAACATTTGAGAAGTTTAATACAAACTACTAATTGTAAGTTGGTTAATAGTCTATTTAAAGTGTCTATCAATTCTTATTGCAAAACATGGGATTAGTGCCTCATGGGCCGCCAAATTGCATCATATTGGTGAAAAGTGCCAACTAAGCAGTTGTTAAGAGACGCAGCTGTCTTTCCATTAACCCCGAATTCAACCCCCCGCTCCGAATGCGATAAGCACTGAAAGAGCTTGTCAACGTCCTGTTATCGGGCGTGTCAAAAGGTTGATTTGGATAGCGGTGTGCTGTCGTTTGTTGACATGCCGTGACTGAATGTGATTGACCAGTTAGTGGTTGCATGCATATATTTATCTGACGGATGGGCAGACGGAGACATTATGCTGTTAATTATTGGCTTTGCCGAGCATAAGCGCTTTCCACAGTAATGGAGCTCCCATTTCAAGAACCTCTGGACAGTTGCGCACCAGGAGAGCTGTAATTATGTGACAGAATGCAAATGTATTTTTGTCCTTGCTGCCTGTCAGCAAAACATATAAATTAGGACTTAACACACATGGATGAATTCACACACAAGCGCTCATGAATAACAATTTCTTTGGTGAATTGATTACGATGTCTAAGTAGAGTAAAGCGCAATATAAAAAACTGTCTAAACCTGTTGAAACTTTCACAGATCGGATGCGACAGAAGCTCATCACGCATTGATGGAATAATTCCCAAGCGTAACAATATACGCAGAATGAAATTAGCATTTTTAAAATGAGTTAAACTAAGGAACCTTTTTCACTTTTTTTCACTCGCACTAGTTCATTAGAATCATCCAAAACAAGAATCTTGTCATTTCTTTTGTCTCAGTTAATGTCTAGAGTGGAAAATACATTTTAAACATTTTGGAATAAGATTGCTTAATTGTCCTGTAAATGTTAATTTCATAGCTGTCCCTAAACACACACAATTAAATATTTTCACACTTTTTGGCCAATTTGACAAAATAATAGCTTTTCTGGCAAATGACAAAACCGTAAAGATTTTCTTTTTATAAGTAATATTTACCTATTTGTTTTCTTCGTCTACTTTTATCTCAATAATAATTGTCATAATTATTCATTGATGATTATTTTATTATTTTCAGGCTGTCGTAGTTTTTAAAATGTAATATGCAAAGATATTTTTATAAAGTGTCTTTATTGTTTTATTATGGATATTAAAAAAAATATTTGTCAAAAAAGATAGATATAGAAAGTTTTTGATATGTATATATATATATATATATATATATATATATATATATACAGTTATATATATAATTTTTTTTATTTCATATCTTTATTGAATATGTTATACACTTTAGTCAAATTACTAATGTAGCAACATAATTTTAAATGAATCCTTTGTTTCCTTCTTCTTTCTTGCAGCTGAATTTTATTCTGTTCGTAAATATCGTACGAGTTCTGGCCACAAAGATCCGAGAAACTAATGCGGGGCGATATGACACACGTAAACAGTACAGGTGAGTGCATGAAATGATTGTTACGCTGGTACATGACCTCATACGAGAATCTATACTGTACGATATTTCTCCAGAGACAAATTATACGCAAATTCAACCACATCCCCGATTCCCCCGAACCCAAAAGTACAGGTGTTACTTCATAATATATGAAATAGCAACTGGATTCTGTTTGCCTGTTTTCTTGTGGTTGTTTTCGGCAAGGTGGAGTGTTTGGACATCATTGGTGAGATATCCAGGAGAGGACTGTAATTTTCCAGATGGTGTTTGAAAGGCTTTCTCACAGCGAGAGAAATAGAGAGAGTCACAGAGAGAGAGTGTGCTTTCATTAACAGCATGTCTGCCTTTAGGTAAAAGTCACAGGCTCTATCTGACTAATAGTCTGCGAGTGGAAGCAACTGTAAGGTCAGTCTGTATAGTCTCTTATCAAAGCTGCCCGTTGATCAAATCAAGCAAATCCCTCTTGTCTTTGTTAATCATGTTCTGGCTTTCCTCTGAAGTACAGTTTTACTGTCTGTGGCTCCTAATGATTCTCAAACTATTTTGTATTTTCTTAAGTGGTGCATATGCATAAAGACTCACTGACACTGAGCTAGGGTGTTCTGGGTCATTGCCAGCCAGACACTCAGATGTTCTGGGTGGTTTCTATGGTATCTGTTTGTTTGCCAGGATGTTCTGGGTGGGTGGGTGGGTGGCTTGATTCTTAACAAGCCTTATAAATAGGAATGCACCGATATATCGGCCAATAATTGGTGTCATCTGTTAATTTTAACTTCTAATATGAATGCACCAAACAAAGTATTAGTTGGAAGAGATTTTTTTCCTTAAGGAAACCAAATTATCAGTATCGGCATTGACATCTGCAGATGCCATTCTAAATTATCGGCCAAATTTATTATCAATGGATCCCTATTTAGAAATAGGCTATAATTTGAGGTACCATGTTTATAAGAGGCACAAGTTACTTATTTATTTATACAGATGTGGATTTAATAAACTATAACTAATGGTGACAATTTCCTACACTTGAAAATCCTGAAAATTCAGGATAAAGACTAGAATGATAAAAAATTTTGACAGTGTAACATTTTAGTTTCCAGTTAATTTTGTTAATAAACATTCTTAAAAGAAGTTAATGGAATGCAAATGGTATATACTGATCTGCGGTTTAGTTTTTTTATAAAGGGAAATATAGATTAGTAGATATGTATTATATCTTAATAACATGTGAAAGTATTAGAGTCGCTGCTGCGAGTGTTTTAAACCTACAGGGGTTTGATAACCTCCAGTGAAATTAAATCCAGGCAATGAACGCCATTAAAGACGTTATGGATGAATGGACACAGTCACATTTTACTTTTAATGAGAGTCAGACTTGTGCTCTGAACTTGAAGTAATTAAGCAATTTCCATGTGATGTGAGCTTAGCGCAAGGTTCCTCTGCTTCTGTGATGCTTTATCGGAGTATGTGAAAACAGCAGAAAGGCTCAGCTCATCTTTTCTCATTTTCTGGCCTGCAATGTAAGAATCAGTCTTTAGAGAGACGTTGACTCTTACTCTTAGAGTCTCGCTCTCATTTCAATTTCAGTCTCTCAGAGCCGAAACGAAACAAGTCCAAAACCACAGTAATATTGTGATTATTTTTGGAACTAACTTGATGTACCATGTATTTCAAAGTTCCATAGTAATACCATCAATTTACCATCCTACTGTTGAAAGGTTGAAAATAATGATGGGAAAATGTTTTTTGATTTTGGAGCCCACTGCATTGTGCATTGTCAGCATAGTTGCTGATATGATGTTTTGGTGATTTTAGTGTGTTGCAGCACTGTGGGAATTGGTGATCCTCTGCCCATCTTGACTTCTGAGAAACACTGACACTCTGAGAGACTCTGTTTATACCCAGTCATGTTGCCAGTTGACCTAATAAGTTGCAAATTGCTCTTCCAGCTGTTCCTTATATGTACATTTAACCTTTCCGGCCTCTTATTGCGACCTATCCCAACTTTTTTGGAATGTGTAGCTCTGATGAAATCCAAAATGAGCCAATATTTGGCATGACATTTCAAAATTTCTCACTTTCAACATTTGATATGTTATCTAAATTCTATTGTGAATAAAATATAAGTTTATGAGATTTGTCAATTATTCTATTCATTTTTTTACTAACAATTAGTAGTACAGTGTCCCAACTTTTTTGGAATCGGGTTTGTAGTTGATATAGTGATCTGATGTTTCTTAGGGTATTCTGGTGTTTTTGGTTATTTTTATGGAGTTCTATGTAGTTTATATGGTGTTCTCGTGGTTTTAGGGTGTTCAGAGTGGTTGATATGGTGTTTTTAGGATGTTCTGTGTGGTTGACGATGTTCTGAGTGATAACTGTGATATTTTGGTGGTTTTTAGGGTGTTCTGGGCAGTTTATATGGTGTTCTGGTGGGTTTAGGGTGTTCTGGTGGTTATTAGGGTGTTCTACGTGGCTGCTGTAGTGTTCTGAGTGGGGCTTAGGGCCTTCTGGTGGTTTTTGGGGTGTTCTGAGTGGTTTATATGGTGTTCTGTGTTGTGTTTAGGGTGGTTTTTAGGGTTTTCTGGTGATTTCTATGGTGTTCTGATTGGTTACTTTGTTGTTTTGTGTGGTTTCTTGAGTGATCTGAGAGATTGCTATAGTGTTCTGAGTGCTCACTATGGTGTTTTTTTCTTGGGTGGTTGGGGGGGGGGGGGGGGGTTCAGGTTGAAAAATCGCTTGTGATTGTTTGATTCTCAATAAACCTTACAATTTGAGGTGTCATGTTTATTATTTCTTTATATTGATGTGAATTTAATCACTGTGAATTTAATCAAGTGTGATATAGTATTCAAATATGAAACCAGAAAATGTGTCTGTGTGTACAGGAAGCTGGCTAAGTCCACTTTGGTTCTGGTTCTGGTTTTCGGCGTGCACTACATCATGTTTGTGGGAATGCCGCACACGTTCACAGGTCTGGCCTGGGAGCTGCGCATGTACTGTGAACTGTTCTTCAACTCATTCCAGGTGACTTCCTGACTAATCAGCTATAGTTTCACCTCTCAGTACTCACTAATGTGATGTGATAACACTGAGTATAATGATCTGTCCCTTTGCATTCCGGTAATTTGCTCTGCTGGCATGATAAATAACTGCACTTTCATATTTCGGAAGCATTTTGCAGCTTGTCTGTAGACAGTGGGAAACAAATAGCAGCATGCAGGGAATGAATTAAGGGAGATAACAAAAAACTATTCACAAAATAATTGAATAGATAAACTAAACTAAAATTAAAAGTTAGTGCTGAGGTCTGTAAGAAGCATTTTCTTTGTTTTTGTTTCCTGTGATAAGTTAGAATACATTTAAAATCGGCTTTTCTTCTCTGATTTTTGTCTTTACTGTGAAATAAAAGTTAAAATAAAAAATAAAAATTAGTGTTGAGGTTCATCAGAAGTTTTACCTTTTGTTGCTTTTCAGTCTTCCCTGAAATAAAAGGTCAATTAAATTAAATTAAAATAAATGTAAATTAAAATGGTGCTGACGTGTATCTATCTATCTTTCCTGTAAATTAAATTTAAATGACAAAAAAAAAAAAGTTGAACGCATCTCAGATGCAAATCAGCTTTTTACTTTGCTACTCTGTCTTTCCTGTAAAATGAAAGTAATATAAATACATTTAAATTAGTTAAATAGTTGGTGGTGAGGTACAGCAAAACAAAAAATGAATTTATAATGACAAACCAAAAGTTTTTTTTTTAAGTATAAGAAAGTGCAAAATTAATAATAAACAGTTAATAAAGTTCGGCAAGGACCTTTTTCTTACTCATGATATTATATTATGTGTGTTTTTGAGGCTTTCTCTATTATTTGTCTTTCTCACCGTTATTTATTGCTCTCTTTCAGGGATTTTTTGTATCCATTATTTACTGCTTCTGCAATGGAGAGGTAAGTTTGGGTGGAACAACATTAATATTTCAAATACTGTCACTTCAGCAAAGTTTGTATTCAAAGTGATTATTCATTTTCTCTCAACCTTTCAAAGGTTTTGTAGCTAGTCAGCCCACAACATTCATTTTGCTCCTTATTGTTCTCTCCCAGGTCCAGACAGAAATCCGGAAGACCTGGCTCCGCTGGACGCTTGCATTAGACTGGAAAGGTCCCTTCGTTTTGGCTAACTACCGCTATGGGACGGTCCTGAACAGCAGCGGTGCGAGCGTCCAATCCCAGATGACCTCAGTGACCCGCAGTTCTGCTCTCCTCACCAGCAGGGTGTACCGCTGCGCCACTCGGCCCAGTGTCGGCTCGCTTGTGCATGGCTCGCAAATACACACCACCTTGCCTGGATACGTCTTCACCAACTCGGACATCGAAAGCCTCCCACCTTCCATTCCAGAAGAAATCGAAGAGGAGCCCAAACACATCGACGACATCACGCTCAAAGGGGTCAACCACATCGCCGTACGACAGGAAGCCCTCAGCATCTGTTTCGAAGAAAGCGGACAGAGCTCATCCCACACAGATTCTGATGATGTCAGATGTCATCCTGATGACATCATCACCACGGAAATCTCCAAATGCACTGATAAAATGTCACCGAAGGATTCTTTATCGGTGAAGGACAACAGTTTGGATCAAGAGGACGAGGAAGTACTTTAAATCGCAGACTTAATTTAACGCGAATTGCCTTTTGCAACCAATTTTACTTAAAACAAGAGTTTAATAGAAAAAAAAAAAATTTTATTATTCGGGAATTGATTTGATTGTAGAAATTGGGTGTTATATATCGGAATGGTAGTTAATTTGCTTAGAAATAAAGGTGTTTCACAATACCATAGAAGAACCTTTTTGTTTATATGGTTCCATAAAGAACCTTTGACATCTGAAGAACCTTTCAAAAGGTTCTTTGTGGAGAAAAAAGGTTCTTCAGATTATAAAAAGAACCTTTGACTGAATGGTTCTATGGCGTCGCTGTGTAAAACCTTTTGAAGCACCTTTATTTTTAAGAGTGTAAATAGCTTTTTGGCTATTTGTTAGCATTATCAAATAACAAAATAACTTATTTTTTTTTTTTTCGCAAATTGCCTTTTGCAACCAATTTTACTTCTGTAAAGGATTTTAATAGAAAAACAAAAAAAATAATTTATTGTTTGAGAACTGATTTGATTGTGTAAATTGGGCGTTATATATTATAATGGAATGTAATTTGCTAAAATAGTGCCTAAATAGCTATTTGCTTATTTGTGAGCGTGGTCCAAAAACAAAATAAAGGTGAAAACGTCTTTAAAGTCGCCTCAGAAGTAGCATAAGTTTTAATAAAAAAGTAATAAGGCAAAAAAATTTTGATTGATTCACAAGTAGACCTAAAACATGTCTTAAAGGGATTGTTCACCCAAAAATGAAAATTCTGTCATTAATTACTCACCCTCATGTTCCAAACCCGTTAGACCGTCACTCATCTTCAGAACACAAATTAAGATATTTTTGATGAAATCCGCGAGCTGTCTGACCCTCCCTTAGACTACCAAGGGTACTACCACGTTCAAGCCACAGAAAAGTACCAAGATGATCAACAAAGTAGTCCATGTGACATCAGTGGTTCAACTGTAATGTTACAAAGAAACACAAATACTTTGTATGTATGAGTGTTAAGGCTGTACCTTCAGGCCATCCAAGGTGTAGATGAGTTTATTTCTTCTTCAGATTTGGAGAAATGTAGCATTACATCACTTGCTCATCAGTGGATCCTCTGCAGTGGATGGGTGCTGTGAGAACTAGTGTCCAAACGGCTGATAAAAACATCACATTAATCCACAAGTAATCCACACCACTTGAGTCCATCAGTTAATGTCTTGAGAAACAAAAAGCTGCATGTTTGTAAAAAACATTAAAAAACAAAAACAAAAAAAAACAAGTAAATCATTGATCATAACAGATTTTTCCAGTGAAACTATTTGCTTAAGAAAGTAAATGGAGTCAATTTAAATTTTCACATTGACTTGTTAAAGTATCGCAAATAGTCATACAAAGATGCCATACGTGCCGTATAATGCATGAAAAAAAAGTTAAGTTGGTTTTTCACTCATTCTAAGCCTTGCGGGAAAGATTTGTGTTGACATTTGCGCTCTTTTTTTGCTATAAACTAGTGCCATCGCACTGCTGTATGAGACTGTTTACATTGTTACGTTTGGTAAATTAACTATGTGTAAATATATCCTTCATCAAGTGTCAAAACCGTGGGTTTATTTTTGCGATCAAATGATGTTGTTCAGTGAAATCCAACTGCGGGACTCATTCATGAAACATAAGCGAAAAGTTTTTCTGCGGAAATAGTTTGTAAAACATGTTCTCGTGTAAATTGTCTTCATTCTGTTACAGTTTATGCAAGCGTGGTTCTACAGAGCATTCAAACAAATTCGTTCTGCTTTTCGTTGTGTTTTTTGTCTGTAAAATTGTTTGCAAAACTGTCTGTGTGTAAAATGTCATGTAGTAGATTTTCACCAGCAAATTCACATAATATTCTGCTCGAGTTTCATGAATGCAACCCAATAGATGCTTTGCGGTTTAGATATTTGATTACGACTTCAGCAAGAAAAAATCAGTTGGGCATTGCTTGGCATAAATGTTTTGATCGTACAAATTTGACATCAAGCTATTTTTTTCTGTAATTTATGAGTAAATGTTTTTCTTAAATTGTTTTAAATGTATTGTGCATTGATGTTGCATTCAAAAGTGTAATAAACGCACTTAATCATGTTGAATTTTTATTTCAGTTTTAGTAATTTCCATACATCAACTTGGATATGCTGCATTGCCAACTAGATCAAATTAAATACATTTAAGTAAAATGTTAATTAATCTCATATCTTCTCATAAACTGCATATCCTTGCCCCTTTTTCCAAGTGAACTGTGATATATGCCAAACCCAAACAGTAAAATATTCTACAGCATGTTACTTTTGAATAAGTGTGAACACTAATGAAGTCACGTTAAAGTAAAAGTCCCAGTGAATATGGCAGCTGTGTTTGAAGATCACAACAGGTTACACACACACACACTTGTGAAATATAATGTAATCTAAATTTGAGCCATAAATGCTTTATCTGGAATAAAAGCTTTAATAGACTGAAGTGTTTACCGTTGGTTTCCCCTGGACGCTCTTAATGTGTCTTGCTTCTGAGTTGAAATCGATTGCACAGCCATTAATGGCCCTGAAGGAGTCGGGTTATGTGTTCACACTGTGATTATAGTTACATAACCTTCTCAGCAGGACTCCTGTTCAATCACACAGAAATATTAACTATAGGAAAAATAGGTCAAAATACAAATCCACATATGTGGAATATTAAGCAGGCCAGAAAGGGCAAATTATGTCTCTTTAATTAAAACTTTTAGTAATATCTTCTTTAATTTTAAATGGATAGACAGTTTCTTGCATCTTGAGATTTTAATATGAAGTCAAACATTTTTCAGCAAATTAGATTATATAAACCAGAAAAGTTTTTACTGAGGTTCAGTTTTCCTTTTTTGCCGTTTTTTTTTTTTTTTTTTTTTTTTTTTTACTGAAGTGTTATATATTTACTTATTAATTCTCATGCCATCATTTCAAATGAGGTCTCAGTAATGTCTCAAACTGTGCTCAGAAAGATCTGAACTTATCAATAATTGTCAACAGAATTCTCATCAATGTATATTTTTGTGTTTTTTAAAAAAAATACATTTAATTTAAATGATTGTATTCCTTTTATTTATTTTTTTAAACACTTTTGTTATATATTTTTGCTATTTTGTCTCGGCTCTTATCTCTCTTGGCAATTTTATAATTCCTATTTTATTGAAACAATACTTCAATGCAAGACTACATCTCCAGTAAGCTTCCTGAGGACTGAAAGATCATCTGAACATCGTCCTTTTTTGAGATCATATATGCATTTGAATTGAATTTAGATCAGTCGGAGGAAGACTTTCTTGCCTAAACTGCAAAAACCAATCTACATCCATCCAATTTTTCCTATTATAAAGCTGAATAGATGTCTTCAGACCCGTGCCAATATTGATTTGCCTTGTGTGAAAAGCAACTGATGCTTTGCCCTTTTGAACATGCACACAAAGTCTTTTCATGGAAAGGAAATGGGAAATGATTAACTTTAATGGCCATTGTGTAAGAGCAGCTGACAAAATGTTGCTTTCTCTCGAATCACGCTTGTACCTTTTTATGTCCCTGCCATCGTTAATGTTGCGAATTTCTGATGCCATTAGCAAATGCATCAATGCAAAGTGCCCCACCTCCCCCTTCGCCTTTTTATCTTCCTTTTCCAGCACTTCCTGTGCTTATTAGCCAACGACAAGCTTAGCGAGTGAAACCCATGTTAAAAATCTTCACGTGTACCAATCTTTCAATACACTTCAGTGAGGTCCCCTGGGTTAAAAAAAAAAAAAAAAATCAGTGTCAGATTCATTTTAGAAACCCTCTGAATGCTTCATCTTGTGTACGTCTTGTGTAAAAGTTACGTCAGCAAAGTATTTTTCCACACAATCTGTGAAAAGATCCTCTCTCTCTTATTTTTGGAGGGATCTTTCAAGCAGACGATGGCAGAAATCACATTTTCCTCAGATCACCAGTGCAAAAAATGATGTTTTCAGTCATTGTAGTCTATTGTCTTGTCTAGCATGTAATTAACGGCTTGAGGTAGTTTTCGTACGGCTAAAGGCATTACTACCAAGCCATGCTTTCATATCTCATCATGGAATCCAGTCAAGTGTTTACTTGCCGATGATGGCTTCATTACCGGCACCGCCGCACTTCCACCGTTCAATCACCGTTTTATCTCATCTGAAGAGTTTCATTTCTGCAGATGTTTTTTAATCTGCTGTTTTATTTGTGGGTGCATCATTTCCCCTTGGAATATGTTGCTATTTCTTCTCAGTTATACTCATTTAAGTATCAACTTTGCCTCAGTGGTCAAGTATGCATGATTTTAAGACAAAAATATACAGAAGTTCTAAGTGAATATGTCGGGGGTTTTTTACCAGCAGATGGTAAAAGGAACTATTAAAAATGTCATCCAAAATGATGATAAAATGTCATCCTTTTTCTCATGTATCTTTATATTTAAGGAATAGTTCACATAAAAATGAAAATTGATTTCCATTCTGTTCTATCTTAGGTGTATACTACTTTCTTTTTTCAGACAATTACAATTGTAGATATAATGTCCTGGCTGTTCTAAGCTTTATAATGGCAGTGAATGGGTAGTGAGATTTTGAAGGGCAAAAAAATTGCATCCATTCAACATTAAAAGTGCTCCACACAGCTACAAGTGGTTGGTTAATAAAGACTGTCTGAAGTGCAGCATGTGTGTAAGAAAAATATCCATATTTAAAACTTTATAAACTGTAATCTCTAGCTTCTAGTGTTTATGAGAGAGTGGCATCTCAGCGGATGACATAGGACTTAGGCCTAATATTTATAGATGAGGATTTTAATATGTCAAGTGGAGACTTGTTTTCCTTGGATGTAAACAACACTTGGTTTTCGCAACACTAGCATATAATCATCTCTTCGACAGTTGGAGATTACAGTTTATAAAATTTTAAATATGGATATTTTTCTAACTCAGATACGCTTTTCTTCTGAAGGCCTTTATTAACCCCCTCGAGTACTTTTTTGTATGTTAGTTTGCTTCAGAATCTTGACCACCATTCACTGCCGTTATAAATCTTGGACTAGGCAGGACATTTTTTTTTTATATAACTCCAATGTCTGAAAGAAAAAAGTAATATATACCTAGAATGGCTTGAGGGTGAATAAATGGGATAATTTTCATTTTGGGGTGAAATATCCCTTTAAGGAAACGTACATTTCTAAAATCTTACAAAATTGCACGAAAACGCTTTATGTCAAAATCCAAAATGGCGGAGTATTTAGCCTACCTGGTGTAAAACAAAATGGTTTAAAAATGCAGTTATAGAGTCACAAAATTAATGAAAATAGTATTTCCCAGAAATATTTATAATAGTTGTGAAATATTCCTGACTTCGCTTGCAGACTTTAGTAACTTGAAGACTCTTAGAAAAGTTAACTTTGTTGAGATTCTGAAATGTGGGGATTCGTTTCACTAGGAAATTCTGAAGCACAAGCCTTAAAGCTCTTAATTTGCTCTCCAGCTGTGAACTTCAGAGCTCATTTGTGATTTCTCTTTCTTACAGGCTGTGAAAATCAGCTCCAAATTAGGAAATACTAACCGTCCTTATGAAAGTTCCTTTATTTTTGGCACACACACTCATGGACAATTACGTGCAAAAAATAAAAGAATAACAACACAACCAACTATATAAAATAACACTTCAGATAATGAGATTGCACTTGTACACGCGCATATATAACGAGTTCTCCATTTTAAAACCTTGAACACAGGGTTTCCAAGTGCTCAGTGCTCTTTCAGCAAGAGCCACGCAGAGAAAGACTGATGAATGCAATTAAATGAAGCTTTGCATGCTTTGTTGTGTTGTGATCTGGGACATCAGAGATTCTGATCTGCATCAGGTGGGTGTTGGGATGGATGGATGGGATGTATGGGATTTGGAAAAGAATGTGAGGATAATTGACGGTAATGAACTGAACAGGCCCGGCGGCATGAAAATCAACAAGTCTTCAGGGAGCAACTCCTTTGTTTTCTGTACTTTGATCGTGTTGTTCTCTGGACAGTGGGGATCTGTGTTAAACAAAGTTTACAAATGCAGATTCAATTAATGTAAAGGGCTGGTTGGACCTGATTTACCAGTAGCCCCTCACTGCAGTACACAAGATTCAGGGGGGCGGGGTTACATCCGTATCCAGCAGGTGGAGATGGGTAATTTTAGGGATCAGGGAGTGGAGATGGGTAAGTTTAAGGGTGGAGATAGGGAATTTTAGGGATCAGGGAGTGGAGATGGGTAAGTTTAGGGATCAGGGAGTGGAGATGGGTAAGTTTAGGGATCAGCGAGTGGAGATGGGTAGGTTTAGGGATCAGCGGGTGGAGATGGGTAAGTTTAGGGATCAGGGAGTGGAGATGGGTAGGTTTAGGGATCAGGGAGTGGAGATGGGTAAGTTTAGGGATCAGGGAGTGGAGATGGGTAGGTTTAGGGATCAGGGAGTGGAGATGGGTAGGTTTAGGGATCAGCGGGTGGAGATGGGTAGATTTAGGGATCATGGAGTGGAGATGGTTAGGTTTAGGGATCAGGGAGTGGAGATGGGTAGGTTAAGTGGGGGAGATGGGTAGATTTAGGGATCATGGAGTGGACATGGGCAGGTTTAGGGATCAGGGAGTGGAGATGGGTAGGTTTAGGGGTCAAGGAGTTTTAGGGATCAGGGAGTGGACATGGGTAGGTTTAGGGATCAGGGATTGGAGATGGGTAGGTTTAGGGATCAGGAAGTAGAGATGGGTAGGTTTAGGGGTCAAGGAGTTTTAGGGATCAGGGAGTGGACATGGGTAGGTTTAGGGATCAGGGAGTGGACATGGGTAGGTTTAGGGATCAGGAAGTAGAGATGGGTAGGTTTAGGGATCAGGGATTGGAGATGGGTAGGTTTAGGGATCATGGACTGGAGATGGGTAGGTTTAGGGGTCAAGGAGTTTTAGGGATCAGGGAGTGGACATGGGTAGGTTTAGGGATCAGGGAGTGGACATGAGTAGGTTTAGGGATCAGGGATTGGACATGGGTAGGTTTAGGGATCATGGACTGGAGATGGGTAGGTTTAGGGGTCAAGGAGTTTTAGGGATCAGGGAGTGGACATGGGTAGGTTTAGGGATCAGGGAGTGGACATGAGTAGGTTTAGGGATCAGGGAGTGGACATGGGTAGGTTTAGGGATCAGGGAGTGGACATGGGTAGGTTTAGGGATCAGGGAGTGGACATGGGTAGGTTTAGGGATCAGGGATTGGAGATGGGTAGGTTTAGGGATCAGGGAGTGGAGATGGGCAGGTTTAGGGATCTTCTGTTCTGCAGTGAGGACCATCTCAGGACTCTTTTACACAGGTTTTTTTATGAATCCTTTTAGTGAACCTTAATGTCTCATTCAAAATGACTTATTATTTATTTTATATTTATATATCATTATTTAGAATAACTTAATATAGAATTTACAGAGAATTTGATTGTTAATTATTACACATTCTCTGACTGTGTTCCATAGAAATCTGTCCAGTCTTAAAAAGTAAAAGTACTATATTGGCATTGAAAGTTCATGAAGAACCTTTAACATCCATAAAAATGTTCTCTGGAAGGCTTTTTGGGGGTGTGCAGGTTTGGAACCACACAACGCAATTAAATGATGATATAATTTCCATCTTTGGGTAAACTATTCATTTAATTTCATGTGCATCCATCACAATGGCCTGCTGTCTGTCTTATTACAGTTTTCTCGCTCCAAATGACCTTGTCTCTTCAGCCTGACACCCTCATTAACACCATTCACACATGTTCTTCCCCCACAATGCATTTTTAGGGAAGAAGATTTGGTTCGCTATTCTCCCAAACGTCTCTCTCATTCAGGTATGATAAAAGATTGTGTAGTCAACATACTAGCACATATTCAGATAGACAATACTCAATCACACCGTATTGACGTTCTCCCATGATACTCCATTTGTTATGCTGCAATGCATTGTGGTTCATTGATTTTCTCAGTCTTGTCTTTATTGGAGGAATAATTGAAAATGAGAGTCGGTATGTGTTAGAAACAACACTTGGCTAAAGAGATCCTATCCAAGAAGAAGCTGACAAACAAAGAAGAAAACAAGTGTTGCAGAATAAAGAAAAACTAGATGTATAAAAACTACCCATAAGCCCTCGGGGTTTCTTCTAACTGGAAACAGACTGACAACAGACAACAACTAAAGAACCTTACAAAAGAAGCTTATATTCTTTGCAGTCACAGTTCAATTCCCCTGAACAGTGAGTGGAAATTCAAAAGGAAATAAGTCGTACTGCCCATTTTTTTGTTCTCCTTGAAGGTTTATTTGAAGAGAAGAGCACTTGAATGAACTCCGTTGTTCTTTTAACTCTGGTCTGACAGAGAGCATCATTATCAGAAGAAAACCTGGAAGAAGCAAAATCCTCACTGTATCGTTACGCTTTACAGTTAGAGATCAATTCTTTCAGTGCTAAATTTGAAGAAATGTCCTGGGTTCAGTTAGACCAGAATCAGGGGCGTTTACTTGACACTGTTTTCAACAAAAAATATAGACAACTTTTACACATTTTATGAAACAACAGCATTTTGGGGGTCTGAAAACTTTTGAAACTGATTTCAGGGTGCACGTTTTTGGAAACGATAGTGTTGTCGTCTTGTGTAAACTAAAAAAGCTAAATAAATAAATTGATGTCATGCACATGCGTAGCTTATTGTTTTCGATCTTCAGGGAAGTGTATGCGTGCAGGCATTTAGTGTACCTTTACAAAGTGACATTGGCACTAGCCAATGCATTAGCATTGCATTAGCATTAGCATGCAAAACATTGTTTTTAGTTGTTAGGGCTGATCAGTGTGAATGAGCATTGCTTTGACAACATTGTCATCTGTCCGTGACTCTTTTCAGTTTTTAGTACAATCATTGTTGTGTAAACGTACATTTAGTCTTCATCACTTTATTTTACAACATATTTTCAGCACACAGCCCCATTGTACATATATAAAATTTTTATACATACAAACATAAATCAAGTAATACATAGATACTTACTTATAAATAAAAATCTATAGATAAAAATCTAGCATGTCATGAATTGAAAAAAGTTTTAAAAAGGCTAGAAGTAGTGCATGTAGTTTAACAACATATAGACTGTACAGCTGATGAATCATCTTTCTGAGAAAAAAAAAAAAAAAAACGTTCTGTTCCAAAAACTCCATAAGACAGTTTTGAAAGTTGTGAGTTGTGAAAATTGTGTGAAAGTTGTGTGAGTTGTGAAAAGAAAGATTTTTATATTCCATGATGGTTTTAGGATCTGAAAAGTCAAGAGATTTAGCCTTGTGACTTTGTTTCATAATGCAAATGTGACACTTAGATTTTGGGGACAAATCCTCACAAGTTTAACAGTTTATTTTTGTTGCCTGAAAGCTGGCTCAGTTGATGGAACCCTCTGAAGATTAAACGTCAAAATCCGTCCATCAGTTATGAAAGGAATGAGGAATAGACTACATGCAGAGAAAAGACAAACAAAATACATACTGAAGTGATCGTGCTGTGAGCCGAATACAAATCTCTTTTTGTTGTAGGCCTACAGGAGCCTTGACCTTGAATTGCTTTCTTTTGTCACAGTGACTGGCACAATAACAAGAGCCAAATCACTAGCTTTCCATTCTCAAATCCATTAAGAAAGTGCTGAAGACCTTTCATCAACATGAATATAATGGTTTGTGATCAATTAAGAACACTTAAGCATTTCTTCTGTTCACTTATTGCATTTGGGTGTGGGGTTGTTGGGTCTGCCTGTGAATGAGGTAAATATTATTATAATAATTATTAACATTAGCATGTGTAGACATAAGTATGTGTTCCTCTCATGTAAAGTAGGATGTTTGTGGATAAAAGGGATGTTTGAATTGACTCGAGGTGTTCACTTTGTGTGAGAACTAGTGTTTTCTAGTAGATAGCGCCATCGTGTGGCTGAAATGGTATAATATAAACAAAGGCTGGTTGGAATAAAATCTTTTGGAAACATTAAGAGTAATATGGTAAAGTAGTGTGCTATTTATAACAAAGCCAAATTTTTAGTAGGCCTATTAAGTATTATATAGCTATGTGTAAACACTTTCTAAGGAAAATCCAAAACAGTGCACAATTGATTTATTTGATTTTTATTATAATATGTTTATATTCCACTTTACAAATTCTTACAATATTCCTGATGCAAAAATCCCTTCTTTTTCAGAGTAGTTTTTGGCCTTAATTGGTCTTAATGATCTTCATACAAACATAGTCACAGAATACATGTAATTTGTATAATAAATTACTTCAAAAAACAATAACAAGAAAAAAAAGTCAGTATAACTGAACCACAAAATTTGCACCAAGTTTCAAGCAAAACTAAAAATGTAAGGACAACAACCGTTTTTTGAAACAAGATTCTAGAGTTAAAAAAACACAGAAAACAAGAGCAGTATACAATCACAAAATGCCTAAACGGGTTTCTAGAATGATGTTCCTTTAATATGGTAACACTAAAGGCCTTTGGCATACAGAATAACATTTGATACATTCTAAACATCAATGAGAACTTTGAAATGAGCAAAAACACATTCAAAGTAAAGTGACGATGCATTCAAGACAAGCAGAAAAAAAAACCCACAAGATCATTGCTTGATCTAATGACTAAAATGTAACAATGTAATGTTTTTGTGCAATTACTGATTGACTCAGTTTATGGCAACATAATTGAGATCAGGCATCAAATGTACAAAACTTTCATCGTAATAGTCTTGATCTACAATCCTGATTAATAGCATTATATATTGTCATCAGTGTGCTGATTTAAGAACAGCAACTTTCTTTTCTTTTTTTATCAATACAAGCGACACATCACACATTAGAGCATTAGAGGAGTGGTTTAACATTGGGATAAACAAATCCAGGTTACCATAGTTACCCATTCATTTCTAAGTGGATAATAAAAGTGTGAGGGCGACCATTTTTTACTTGAGGTATATAAATATAAATATATAAACTCAGAATTGCGAGATATAAACTCAGAATTGCAAGATATAAACTGAGAATTGAAAGATATAATCTCTGAATTGAGATATATAAACTCAGAATTGAGAGATATAAACTCAGAATTGAGAGACATAATCTCTGAATTGAGATATATAAAGTCAGAATTGAGAGATATAAAATCAGAATTACGAGATATAAACTCAGATTTGAGAGATATAAACTCTGAATTGCGAGATATAAACTCAGAATTGAGAGACATAATCTCTAAATTGAGATATATAAACTCAGAATTGAGATATATAAACTCCGAATTGAGAGATCTAAACTCAGATTTGAGAGATATAAACTCTGAATTGCGAGATATAAACTGAATTGTGAGATACAAACTCTGAATTGCGAGATATAAACTGAATTGTGAGATACAAACTCAGAATTGCGAGATATAAACTGAATTGTGAGATACAAACTCAGAATTGAGAGATATAAACTCTGAATTGCGAGATATATAAACTCTGAATTGCAAGATACAAACTCTGAATTGCAAGATATAAACTCAGAATTGAGAGATATAAACTCAGAATTGCGAGATATAAACTGAATTGCGAGATACAAACTCAGAATTGCGAGATAAAAACTGAATTGCGAGATATAAACTCTGAATTGAGAGATATAAACTCAGAATTGAGAGATATAAACTCTGAATTGCGAGAGATATAAACTCTGAATTGCGAGATATAAACTGTGAATTGCGAGATACAAACTGTGAATTGCAAGATATAAACTCAGAATTGCGAGATATAAACTGAATTGCGAGATATAAACTCTGAATTGTGAGATATAAACTCTGAATTGTGAGATACAAACTCTGAATTGTGAGATATAAACGGAATTGTGAGATATAAACGGAATTGTGAGATATAAACTGAATTGAGAGATATAAACTAAGAATTGAGAGATATAAACTGAATTGCGAGATATAAACTCTGAATTGTAAGATATAAACTATGAATTGAGAGATATAAACTCAGAATTGTGAGATACAAACTCTGAATTGTGAGATATAAACTCAGAATTGCGAGATATAAACGGAATTGTGAGATATAAACTGAATTGAGAGATATAAACTAAGAATTGAGAGATATAAACTGAATTGCGAGATATAAACTCTGAATTGTAAGATATAAACTATGAATTGAGAGATATAAACTCAGAATTGAGAGATATAAACTCTGAATTGCGAGATATTTAAACTCTGAATTGCGAGATACAAACTGAATTGTGAGATACAAACTCTGAATTGAGAGATATAAACTCAGAATTGCGAGATATAAACTCTGAATTGCGAGATATTTAAACTCTGAATTGCGAGATATAAACTGAATTGCAAGATATAAACTCAGAATTGCGAGATATAAACTGAATTGTGAGATACAAACTCTGAATTGCGAGATACAAACTCTGAATTGTGAGATATAAACTCTGAATTGTGAGATATAAACTCTGAATTGTGAGATACAAACTCTGAATTGCGAGATATACAGTCTGAATTGGGAGTAATAAACTCTGAATTGGGAGTTATAAACTCAGAATTGCAAGATATAAACTCAGAAATGCAAGATATAAACTCAGAAATGCAAGATATAAACTCATAATTGCAAGATATAAACTCAGAATTGAGAGACATAAACTCAGAATTGTGGTTATAAACTTGCGAGAAACTCAGAATTGCCAGATATAAACAGAATTACGAGACATGAACTCAGAATTGAGAATTATAAACTAAGAGTTGCAAGGTTGTATACTGAGAATTGCAAGGTTTCAATTTAAATTTTGAGAGGGAAAATTGTAAGACATAAACTCAGAATTGTGAGACATAAATGCAAAGATGATGAATGATAAATGTTAATTGGTTAACAGTATGTTACATTATCATATGTAGTAAAACTGTATATTTAACAAGCACTTTTATGGTAAATAGTTGTTGAAGCAAAATGTATAAAACTTTTTTTATGTAAAAACTTTAACATACTTTGTGCTATTAATTAAGTGTTTTACATGTTTAGCGTTATTTTAGTGCCTTGTGTGACCTTAATGCCTTTTTTCTATTATTAATTTCTTCATAAAAATAATTGCTTAACTATGGTAACCAGTATTTCCCCCGCCTCCTGAGCATTCGCCAGATGTGCAACTTGAATCCCATCTGTTCCCTTGTTTCTTCAAAGCCGATATGCTGTATTAACAATCACTTACAATATAGAATTCAGCACAATAAATATAGAAACACAATACAAAACAAGGCCTCAGAAAGTGTGTCTCTGAATTATTCTCTGAGAGATAACATGAGTCAACAGCGCTAGAATCCTGTAATTTCATCCAGGTATCGCCTGCTGAGAAAATCCCATGTAAAATAGCTAATAATCCACATTTTTGGGAATTTCACCATTATTTATGGAATATTTAAGCTGTGTTCATTAATTTCTGGATATTATCAAAGCTGTGTGAGTGTGTGTGTGTATTTTAACAGTCCGAGTCATCATCGCGGCATTGACGCAGCATTGAGATAGAGGGTGTGCGGTCACAGTAAGATACAGTGCAGCCTCTGCGAACCCGAAGGTCTGTCCGCCCGCCATTTGGCTTTCCTGTTCTTCTTCAGGCCCAGTTCGGGGATCTGCTGACTGTAAGCCGAAATGAACATCAAAGCTATTTGAACCGAATGGGAATGCTTACACACAGCAGAATCGTACAAAATTGGACTCACCGTATCACTCTGACGAGCTCGTGAAACGCTTTTTCTACATTCATGGGCGGATCCTTTGCACTTGTTTCAATATACGCGATCTGTGATGAACACATAAAGATTCAACAATTAGTAGATGTAAATAATTATAAAAAATTATAATTGTATAATTATAAAAACATAATTTATATTACTACTATCAATAATAATTATTTATTTTATTACTAAAAATATTAGTACATTAGAAAATGTAATGAAAAATTGAGTTTGAGTTTCTTCACAATGGGTTAATCAATAATAATAATAATAATTACAACAACAACAACAATGTACAATTATAAAATAAAAAGTCAACATGAAATCAAAATGGATTATTTTTTTTAATGAACATTGCTGGTCTTATTATTAACTTTTTAATGTTTGTATTATTGTAAAACATATTTTATATTTTTTGGAAACATTCAATAAAAGTTTTAATAACAAATGGATCAATAACAACAGCAATAATAATAATAATATGAAACATGTAAAATATAATAGTAATAATAATAATTACATTTCATGTCAACTTTTTATATTTAATAATACAAAACAATTATAATGCAGAAAAATGAAAAAGACAACATAAAATAAGAATTGACATAATAACACTGCTAGTCTTATTTTAAACTAGTTATTGGTTTGCTTTTTTTTTATAATAAGTGAGTACATAACAATAAATTGGCAGATAAATGGCAATAATAATAATAATAATAAACATTAAAATATTATTAAAAAATATACAAATAAACCAGTCTGAAAAAAGGAACAAAAAAAGTCAAAATGAAATCAAAATGTACTCTTTCTTTAAAAAACACTGCTAGTATTATTGTGACTTATTCATTAGTTTGCATTATTATACAAAGAAAATAAGGACAAATATATATAATTATAAAATAAATGGACTGATCTATAGTTATTATATATTTAACATTTAATAAAAAACAATAATTATTTATAATAAATAACAACCATAATAAAAATCAACATTACAACATTACAACCATTTAAAAGTATTTAGAAACAACAAATGAAAAAGTCAACATGAAATCAAAATGTCACTTTCTTTCACAGGTTAAATGTGCTAAATGACTTACGCTGTGTTTGGAGGCCATCTCTCGTCCCTGCTCACTGGTGATCTTGCGTAAATGCACCAGATCAACTTTATTAGCCACCAGAACCATAGGAAACGACTCCCTGCAGCACACGTACAATAAAAACACTCAATAAATCACACTGAAAACTCAAACGTGTGTTTATGCGTGTTCATACCGGTCTTTGACTCTCAGGATCAGCTGGTGGAAACGATCCACGTGTTCAAAGCTGGCTTTATCAGTGACTGAAAACACGATGAGAAAGCCGTCTCCTGTCCTCATGTACTGCTCTCTCATCGCACTGAACTCCTCCTGCCCCGCCGTGTCCAGAACTGCACACACAGCGCCACAATATACTATTTACTGGTTAACATTACTGTAAAAAAAAATCCAAAATATATATATATATATATATATATATATATATATATATATATATATATATATATACATACATACATACATATATATATATATATATATATATATATATATATATATATATATATATATATATATATATATATATATATATATATATATATATATATATATATATATATATATTAATAAAAGGTTAAATACTGGATAAAATAAGCACAAATACAAAATATACACAGCAAACGCTGATAGTTTTGCACTTAATTTATTTACTTAAATTTCATTGACACGTAAATTAAATAATTATATATATATATATATATACTGATTTATTCATTCATGTGAAATATCTTATATTTTTTAAACAAATTATGATCTCTAAAACATTCTCTGAAAATGTACAACTCTTTTGTTTTAGACTATCTACAAATGTTAAATCTTAAAATAAAATGTTATGGTTACAACTGCATCTTTCTGGGAAATAATGCAGTGATTTATATATAGTTTATTTAGTTATTTTCATAGATTCAGTGTACTGTCATTATAAAACTTCATTACTGTTTATTTAATTCGTTCTTGTTCAAAATTACCTAAATTAAAAATAATTTGCTTTAATAATTTAATAATTTCAAACAAAAGGAAATATACCTGTATCTGCAGGTATGCATACAAAAAAAAAAACAATATTGTGCTTCCCTAATCTATCTATCTATCTATCTATCTATCTATCTATCTATCTATCTATCTATCTATCTATCTATATTAAAAGTTAAGATAAAAATATTTAACAAATTAATAAATATTATATAAATTAAATCTAATTTAATTTAATTTTTAAATGTAATTTCTTAATTTATGGTTTATCTTTGTAAATCTTTGTAATTGACAAATATATAAATATGTATTAAATTAAGCTTTTTTAAAATGTATTTCTTAATTTATGATCTCTCTCGGTATTACATTTAGTGTCATATTACTTATTTTAATATATTATATTATATTACATTTATTTCTAAATTTATGATCTCTTTGTATTGCAATTGAATTTTAATAAAAGATAAACAAATGTGTAAATATACATTCAATTAAATTAAGTTTAAATTATTTATTTATTTTGCATCTTTTTGTATTTCGCATTATAGTATATTAAAATATTTTTTTATATATATATATATATATATATTATAATAAAAAATAAAAAAGTATTATTTGACAGATTTATAAATACATTGAATTAAGCTTTAAAAATAACTTCTTAATTTATGACTTCTCTTTGTATTGTACATTGAACTACTTATTCATAATACCATCAGAGTTGTTATTGTTAACTAAAACAAAAATGTATGGACATAAAATGCAAAAATGTTTATAAAATATAAATAAAAACCTCAAAATCTAAAAATAAAAAAATGATGCATAATCAACTGAAATGAATCACTCAACTGATAAAAATGACAAAAGCACTTAAAAAACTAAAATAAACACATAAATTAAAATGCTAATTCAAAATATTTAAGAATACTATAAGAGTATATAAATAATAATAGCACTAATAGAATAAAAATAAAACCAAATTAACACATAATATACTTGTGGTATACAATACCATATTTTAGTTAATTTTCCTTGCAGATTTTATGGTGTTAATGTGTTATGTGTCTTTAATATTTGTCTTTAAAAATGTCTTAAATATTTAGCTGTGTTTATTTATTTAATTGTTACTTATATTTGTGCTCACAGAAATCTTCATAGTCAGAAATGAGGACTGTATGGTTCTCTGTTGTGTATGTAATAAGGGAAGGCCCTCACCGTCCAGAATGGCCCACTGGCCGTCGATCTCGGTGTGTTTGAGGTACGAGTCCTCGATGGTGGGGTCGTAGTCCGGGACGAAGATCTTCTGGAAGAACTGTATGGTGAGCGCGCTCTTCCCCACGCCGCCGTCTCCCACCACCACCAGCTTATACGTGGGCAGATCGTCCCCGGGAACCACGCTGGTGGCCATGAAGACAGCTACACCTGCAATACGGAGGAAATACTGCGTGATGAGATAGAAACATGAACAAACGCACAGTGTGTGTGTGTGTGTGTGTGTGTGTGTGCTGAAACAGAGAATTAACAAACCTGCTTCAGATTATGGTTATTATGATTACTATTGTTGTTACTGGAATTTTGAGTTTAAAGTTTAAAAATAATATTTATTATTGTTGTTAAAATATTATTTACAATAACTATTTTTTGGTTTGCATTTTTGTAAAGGAAAATACAGTATATATGAAATAATAATAAAATGATGTATCAGTAATGATGATAATAACAACAGAATAAATATTAAAGTAATAAAAAATTATGTAAACGAAAAAAAAAAATAATAATGTGCAAATATGAATATATAAACATCAAAATAATATTGAATGATATATGATATTATTTTATATCAGTAGTAGTAGTAGTAGTATATGAATTTAAATTCTTGTGATTATTGTTATTATTAAAATTTTTATATTACAAATAACAATGTATTGTGTGGCATTTTTGTAGAATCAGAATTGATAAAAAATGGACTGAACAACAATGATAACAAAATCAATATTTAAATAATAAAAAATTATGTAAAAGAAAAATAAGAAATATGTATAATGTCAAATATAAAACAAAATAATATTCAATTATATTATATTATTATTAGTAGTACTATTAGTAGTAGTATATGAAGAAGGATTGTTATGATTATTGTTGCTATTATTCAAATATAACATTAAAAATAACTTTATTGGCTTGCATTTAAAAAAAAAAAAAGAATACAAACTGATTGATCAATAATGATAACAATAATGATGATAAAAATTAATACTAAATCAATAAAATATATGTAAAATACAAAATAAAAATAATGTATTAGTAATGCAAAAATGTCTCATATGCCAAACTCATATGCCTTTTGTAAAAATATTATTAAATAATGTATTATTTTTATTTATACTACGGGGTCGTTGAATGCTTGAATCTGATTGGCCGATGAACGTTCTGAGGCGTGCAATTGTTTTCTGGGAAATGCACGGCGAACGTAGTTCCAGGCAGATCTCCTGACCGCATTACAGTTCTGTATCACTTTACATAGTTAACTGTAATAATGGTCACGCAGTTTGCACAAACAGGTGTTGTCAGCGATGCCCTGATGATTTTATCAGTTAGCATATTATATATAGTGTAGCAACATAAAGGTTACACATGACAATTCTCACTAGCGATGTAATAACAGCGCTGTTTAGAGACGCTGCAGCAGAAGAGTGTTTAGAGATGCACAGAGGTACGTTAGCCTAATTCACACAAGCTCTCTCTCTCTCTCTCTCTCTAAATCATTAGATCGATGTCTTGAGGTGTGGGAACCGTAGTAAAAGGGGAATAATTGAGTGCATTATTTTTATAATAATTCAACGGCCCGTCGTCAATTATTCCTTACATAAGATATAATATTTTTTAAATATATATAATTAATTTTTAAGTAATAATAATAATTAATACATTTTTATTGGTTTGCATTTAAAATAATTAATGGATCTATCAATGATAATAAAAGTTATAATTATAATAATAAATTACAATTACTATTATGTAAAATAAAACCTAAGATTAATGTAACAATAAGGTAAAAATATAAATAAAAATGTCAAATAATATAATGATATTATATAAACAATATAACAATTAATATATTTAATAAATAAAAACATTTAAATATTATAGGGTTGGGCAAACAATATTAACTAATAATATCTTAACATTTCCAATACAATATTCCCAATACAATCAAATCCCTGTAAATATAATCACCTTATTTCCTTCTGAGTATTCTGGTTTAAATAAAATAATATCATAGGAAAACACTGAGTCAGTGAGTTGAACCAAAAAACAGGAAACGTGCGATTCACAAACGAATCATCAATGCTTTGTACACTGATTCACTGAAAACAAAAACAAAACATCTGACACAAAAGAGCCAGAACATTCGTCAAAACATAAACAAAGTGAGTTTAGAACAACATGAGGGTGAATAAAAGCTGACAGAACTTTCATTTTTGAGTGTGCCGCCCCTTTAAGAAGACAAAACAAAACAGACTTTTAATGTCTGAAATCTACAAATCTACGACTCTACACTGGCATAAAGAAGCAGTGTGCAACGCGAGGCTTGTCCCAGACATCCAACTAGACCATCACACACAGGAAATATGGTCTAGACCAGACACTTGGATTGCCACGCTGTGATTCTGCAGTGTGATCTCAGCTCCAAACTGCCAACAACAAGAAACACTCCAACAAACTGAGCTAAAACTGGACGAATAAAATCACATCAAAGACTTCCAAAATACAGAGCGTGACAAACACGAGCCCGTCTGTTAGGACTCAACACCCTGAAGTGCTGGATCTTTAGCCCTGATGTCAGATGTCAGTATTACACGTCTCCTCCAGTCGCGCTTCCTGTCAGCCACAATTCAGGGAAGTTCATGATTTCCTTTCTGTAATCTTCAGGAATATGACTAAGGAACGCAAAAACACCTGGATCTAAATCAGGCCATTTATGATTCATTTGATAGGAAATTCTAGATGATATGTACAGTTAAGTCCGTGATGCATGACTTGCTGAATTTGAGATTACTGACGAATGTTTTATAAGAAAATACAAGATAATTTCATTCTTTCTATGTTAAAACTGTATACTTAATTCAATGTGTTACTTGCCATTTCTTGGTAATTTCTGATTTAAAAGTGTTTCTACATCAGTTTTTTTTTTCAATATATACCGCAGTGCGACAAATTGGCTTGTTGAGTGAGCGTTGCGAAAAATAGTGGTTGAACGATACTATTGCTGATATAAATATTACAACTTTGTCATAAAATAGGATGTACACTGCAAAAAATATATATTTTCAAGTTTTAAATAAAACTACTTCTAAATGTTTTTGTTTCTTTGTATTACTTGTCGTTTCTATGAAACTGTTTGTGGAAGTGTTTTAGCAATTATTAGAGTAAAAATTATTTCTTCACCAATTTCAGTACCACAGCATAAAAATGTACAAAAAATCAGCTATTCATGTTGTGAATAGATATTACAATTTTATTTCGCAGTTAAGATGCATATAAAATCGCTCAATTCAATTATTTTTTTACTAATATTTAATTAAATATTCACTTAAAAAAATAAACATTCAATCAATTTACTTAATTGTATATAGTTTGTTGAACATCTTTATTAAACATAAAAATATGAATAGTAAATAATTTTCACAACAATTGCTCACTAAAATTAGCTGAAAACAAAACATGAGTAGGCCTATTGGAATATTTGAGTAAATTTTCACAATAGCTGTTCACATATTAACCGATTTTTTTTAATACTTATTTACTTAAAAGATGAATTTGATTTACTTGTGGGTGCATGCATGTGTAGAGATACAAAGAGATAGATAGATAGATAGATAGATAGATAGATAGATAGATAGATAGATAGATAGATAGATAGATTTTAAAAATATTTTGAGTACATAATTCAACACACTAAAATTAAATGAAAATAAAACATTAGTATCTGAACAGCTCATAATGGACGCTAAGCGAAAATCGAGTACAGCTATCTCTAAATTTGATTAATTTAAATAAATCGGTCGATTAATCGGCTTTCTACTAGTAAAAACAACAATGTCACACACACTGTAGCTAGGCTACTTTCCATCAAACAACTGTACAGTTTCTTTTCTACTATAATTTGACTGTGTATATAGCCTATCTGCTCATGATATGCAAAAAATGTAAATCAGGCTTCAGTAGGCGCATATCAATACACCCACCTTGATCATTCTGTACGGGTTGCCTATGCATTACCCATTAAGCTTTATCTCTGTTACGTGCATGTCTATGTTCTCCATTACATGCAGGTGCAATGCAAAGAACGCATCTTCCTGGCAAAAAGGAAACAGTGTCTTTTGCATTTTGAGATTTGTGTGATTTGCCTGTGGTTGCATTGCAATTCACCCAAAAAAAAAACCACTTAATATGTTCATGCATAATGCATAAACGCACGATTCAACTGGCAAAGCATGCATATCTCCATAAAAACAACCCGATATCACAATAAACGCACGTTCAATATATAGTCACCTCAATTTTATTCCTTTGTGCTGTTGAGAGATGTAATCAGCATGCATTTAACTGTCACACAAGATTTTAATGATATGCATTCAAAACTACCTTATCACAAGACGACAGCATATGCCAGTAGACCGTTCCGTTTCCACAGATGTTGCTTCCGACATTACCGAGTAAATACAGACGCGGAAACGTTTGTCTGTTTGTTATACAACTTGATACAGTGTCTTATTATCGGGCCGCGCGAAGAGCGTTTTCAGTTCCTCACACCTCGAGAGCGTTCACTGTTAGTTAACACAGATTTACAGCGCTGGCAGGGGAAACATCCCTGCTCTGAGACAAATTGCGCGATTATTTTAAATATTTGGCGATATTTATATGCGAAGTTGATTACTTTAGATTCATATTTTAAGTAAAAATGAGTAAATAGGTTTTAGTAAGACATATTAATAAAAACAAAATATGGAAAACAGATAGTTGGACACCCCTCTTCCTCTCGGTTTTGGTACGTTCCACTGTCAGAAATTCTCTCACTAGTCAATTCCTTTTAATACAGTCTTATTCCAGACAGTCCATATGTGTAAATGTTATTATTGCTTTGTACATTTGTTTTTTTTTACTCATTTTATCTGACATATAAATGAAAACTGTATCAAGAATTCCGACTAAATCATTAAACAACTATATAAAGTTGGTAGGCCTATTTAAATAAGGGAATGTAACCGATTTTAAAAAGGCTACACTGTACTTTATTGGTCAAACGGTAGCAAATTATATATTATATATTTAGTACACATACAATACACATTAACTACCTGTCAAATGTCACTAAAAGATGTTGTCTGACGCCTTTCTCTTAAGGTACAGATAAAAAAAAATAAAAAAGGAATTAGGGAGTGGCACGCGCTTTTTAGTCAGAAACGCTCTACGCCTGTCAATCATTTTAAGCGTTCAGGTTTGTTGATATGATTTTTGCTGATGAGGGAACTTTAGATGGACGTGTACAGTGGGCTTACCAACTGAGGTATATGCTACATGATCAAAGGGAGAGAGAGAGGGAGAGAGAGAGAGAAACCTATGGTTTATATTAACAAACTATAACAGTTATTATAAAAATGCATCCATTTCAAACTGTCGAGCTGATGGTGTGGTTCGACTTAAAATTAACATGCTTATTTCACAGCCCACGCTCCTTCAGCCAAAGATAAAGAGAAATGTTGGTTCCCGGCTCATTTGTAGACAAACACATTATGTAAGTAACTCCAGGAGAATATTCTGGAGACAGATCTGTGACGGTGATGTGTTCTAGAACCGCGATGTGACTTCATAACGGTTGCCTAGTAACAGACAGGCGTTCTCTTGAACCCCCGCCAGTGCTCGGGTCGTGATCTGGACTCTAGAGCCGCTTCCTGCGCTCAAGCTTCTGGAGCTGCTGCTGGCGTCTGTAAAGTGTTAATGTGATGTAATTGTGGCAGTCTGGCAGAGGTGCAGATCCAGGTCACACCAAAAAAAAAAAAAAAAAAAAAGATCCAGGTCACACCTTGGAAATGAGACGCGTATAGATCCTCTCCAGTAGATGGAGCTACAAACACTTAGGCTGGAGGCTGGTGTGGGTAAACATGCAGCGGTTAGGTTGTAAAATATGTGAGATAGCTACAATACTTCATCACAAATATCTATCTATCTATCTATCTATCTATCTATCTATCTATCTATCTATCTATCTATCTATCTATCTATCTATCTATCTATCTGTCTGTCTGTCTGTCTGTCTGTCTGTCTGTCTGTCTGTCTGTCTGTCTGTCTGTCCGTCCATCCGTCTATCCATCTATCTATCTATCTATCTATCTATCTATCTATCTATCTATCTATCTATCCGTCCGTCCGTCCGTCCGTCTGTCTGTCTGTCCCTCCGTTTGTCATCTGTCTGTCCGTCCGTCCGTCCGTCCATCCGTCTATCTATCTATCTATCTATCTATCTATCTATCTATCTATCTATCTATCTATCTATCTATCTATCTATCTATCTATCTATCTGTCTGTCTGTCCGTCCGTCTGTCTGTCTGTCCGTCCATCCGTCTGTCATCTATCTATCTATCTATCTATCTACAAACCAATTCCGAAAAAGTTGAGACACTGTACACATTGTGAGTAGAAAAGGAATGGAGTAATTTACAAATCGCATAAACTTGTATTTTATTCACAGTAGAATATAGATAACATATCAAATGTTGAAAGTAAGACATTTTGAAATGTCTGTCTGTCTGTCTGTCCATCCGATCTATCTATCTAAGGACAACCCAAGTTGTTATCAGCGCTCGTTCAGAAGCCTGCATCTCTGATGGTATGGAGTTGCATGAGTGTGTGTGGAATGGGCAACTTACACATCTGGAAACGCATCATCAATGCTGAAAGGTAAATCCAAGTTCTAGAACAACATATGCTCCCATCCAGACATCGTCTCTTTCAGGGAAGACCTTGCATTTTCCAACATGAGAATGCCAGACCACATACAGCATCAATTACAACATCATGGCTGTGTAGAAGAAGGATCCGGGTACTGAAATGGCCAGACTGCAGTCCAGATCTTTTACCCATAGAAAAAAATTGGCACATCATAAAGAGGAAGATGCAACAAAGAAGACCTAACACAGTTGAGAAACTAGAAGACTGTATTAGACAAGAATGGGACAACATTCCTATTCCTAAACTTGAGAAACTTGTCTCCTCAGTCCCCAGACATTTGCAGACTGTTATAAGAAGCTTTTTGAGATGAGTTGATGCCATGAAATCTAAAATAAATTTATTTTTCCCTTAAAATGATAATTTTTCTCAGTTTAAACATTTGATATGTCATCTATGTTGTATTCTGAATAAAATAATGAAATTTGAAACTTCCACATCATTGCATTCTGTTTTTATTCACAATTTATCTATCTATCTATCTATCTATCTATCTATCTATCTATCTATCTATCTATCTATCTATCTATCTATCTATCTATCTATCTATCTATCTATCTATCTATCTATCTGTCTGTCTGTCTGTCTGTCTGTCTATCTATCTGTCTGTCTTTCCTTTTGTTCTTCCGTCTGTCATCTATCTATCTATCTATCTATCTATCTATCTATCTATCTATCTATCTATCTATCTATCTATCTATCTATCTATCTGTCTGTCTGTCTGTCTGTCTGTCTGTCTGTCTGTCTGTCTATCTATCTATCTATCTATCTATCTATCTATCTATCTATCTGTCTGTCTGTCTTTCCTTTTGTTCTTCCGTCTGTCATCTATCTATCTATCTATCTATCTATCTATCTATCTATCTATCTATCTATCTATCTATCTATCTATCTATCTATCTATCTATCTATCTATCTATCTATCATCTGTCTGTCTGTCTGTCTGTCTGACATCTATCTGTCTTTCTGTCTGTCTGTCTGACATCTATCTGTCTTTCTGTCTGTCATCTATCTATCTATCTGTCTGTGTGTCTGTCTGTCATCTATCTATCTATCTATCTATCTATCTATCTATCTATCTATCTATCTATCTATCTATCTATCTATCTATCTATCTATCTATCTATCTATCTGTCTGTCTGTCTGTCTGTCTGTCTGTCCGGATATTATCTATCTAATAATGTATAAAAATGCAATATGAAATAGTGTAAAATAATATCTAGCTGTCTAGGTGAGCTGAAGCTATGTATCTGCTCAATCGAGGCCAGTCACGCCCCCGCGTGCCGGTCACGCCCCCACGGCAGACCTATGAGAATGTAGGCGGGGCGTGAGCGATTGCGCCATGTTAACGCTGCACGTTGCAGCCGCTGCAGCCAGTAGCAGCAATACAGAGACATATGCGGGATTATAGCGCTAAACCCGGCCAGCAGCCACAGAGAAGATTGCAATTGCGTCTGAGGCTTTTATTTAATGCACCGCACCCAAGAAGAAGTCGCGATTGCGTTCCCGTTTCGGAATTATTATTTATTACTGTGCCAGAGGCCCCTTGAACTGAATGTAATGTGAACATCTACAGCAATGTGGTTATTTTCCTGCAGATGAGCTGCCGTTTTGTCCTCTCCTCCCCCCTCCTATTCTCCTTTCATCATAATTCAAGATCATCTTCAATTCACTGGACTCTCCTAGACCTGTATATGAAGGTAAGCATGCATTATGGTTGCATTTCTGTATTGGTGTCACCATTCCTGCATGCATGCATGCCCTGTCTTCCTTTTATATCCCATTGTATAGCAACCAAACCAGCCAATGCAAGCTTCCAGATCCCTGAAATGATGCACAGGCATAAAGCGTGCATTCACCTTGCACCCTGATTTTAGGTACAGGTTTGTTTCGGATGCCATGCAAATGCCTTTATGTAACTTCCAGGGTTTCATTTCTGCTACATGTCAAGATATAATCCATCCATATGATGGCCAAATGCAAAGTGCAGCCGGGCAACATGGATTGCATGCATAGTCTGTTTCGTTCTGTTCTGATACCTGGCAACCCTCTCAATGGCCTCTTTTCGAGATCCTTCAGCTGTCATGTGAGATATATTTGAGCTTTTGTGTTTATTTAAGGTTTATGTCACATCTGTACATCTCAGCTGCTCCCCATTGTGCCTTCTTTTCTCTGCAAGATCATTACATAACCTCAGCTCTCATCCTTTGCATGCAAATAATCTGCTTAAATACAGTTGGATCCACAGAGGACCTTATATTGGCACAATGTATCACCATAAGGTTTTGTTCTAATTGTTATCTGGGCACTACGCATCTCCCCTGGTTGAGTCGGTGACATCATCTCCTGTTCTGTCCCCCTGGTGTGTGAGCGTGTGTGTAAGTGCGCATTCTTCAACAGACTGTAATGCCAGATTTGGATGTGTCGTGTTCTTCTGATGATGCACAAAGCCCTTTTTCATGAGAAAATTGATGTGTCGTGCAACCTTGTGTTCAGCTGAATGGTTTTTATTGCAGTAGGGTTTGATGTTTCTGCAAAGCTGGCTTTGGTTGAGGTGGAATAGGTAACTTGGACAGCTGATGTGTCGAATGAATGAATAAATGAATGAATGAATGAATGAATGAATGACAGCCTGTTGGGCTGTTAGCATCTTTGTCTTCTCATCTTCTAGCTCAGTGGTTCTTTCCTGGTTTTGCTTCAGAAATGTGAGCTTGTGTTTGAATGTTTACAATAAAAAATTTCAAGTATGCGTGCAATTATAAAACAATATATATTTGTAGTTTTCTAGATAAGCATGCTATTTTACTTGTAAAATGTGATTTGTAATGTCCATTGCGATGTCTTGTAGGGTACTATTTTGGCCTGCCACTTGATGTTCAATGCTAATCATATATTTACAAGCAAAGTTTTAATTGTCCTTGTAATTTAAAAAAAATGTACACAGTTTTACTTGTAAAATGTACCTTCTAAGGTACAATTTTGGGGTGGCACCTGATGCAACATCCGCATTGGATACTTAAAGCATAATTTTAAATATGCATGCAATTGTAACAAAAAAGACTTGTAACATTTTAACAATGCATGCAATTTTACTTGTTACATTTTACTAATCGGGTCCAAAAGTATCTTTTAAGATGTGCAAATAATGTTAGTTGGTAAATTTTAAGTACACATGTATTTGTAAAAAAATAAATTAAAATTACTTGTAATTTTTTAAAGAATGCATGCAGTTTTATTTGTTTAATTTGTTCAAAAGTGCCTTCAAAGGTGCTGGTTTGAACCGCCACTCGGTTTTCAATGCAAGACCCACATTAGAATGTTTACAAGCTAAATTTAAAATATGCATGCCACTGTAAAAAAAAAAAATTGTGTAAATTTTAAAGAATGTATGCAATTTTATTTGTAACATTTTACTCATGAGGTCCAACTGTGCCTTCAAAAAAGTCCTGTTTTGGGCTTCTTGATGTCTAATGCAAGATCTGCATCTTAAAGCAAAACTAGTTGTGAACCACTGGACGTACTTGTAGAATTTTACTCCTAAAATCCATTTGTAAAATGTCCTTAGAATTGAGCATTAAAATGTGTTGAAAACACCGTGAACTCCAAACGTCCAATAAATCACAAAATTTGACTGAATTGAGTATTGACAATTTTGTAAGTGCCTATATGATGACAGAAGTGTGATTTTACCAGGCTAACATGGAACAAATTTGTTTTAGTATTGGTCAAATTACCAAGTAAATTTGTGGGAAAATGTCATAAAGTTTGATTTAAACATGCAGTTGACATGAACAATAAAATATATTGCCATTTAATTGTTATAGTTTAAATGTATAGTATGTATATACTGACTTTCAGCATTTGTATTTTTGGTTGATGTTCACAGAACTTAATCAGAACACTAGTTGAAAACCTCTGTAGCTCATTATGCATTATAGGATATGATGGCTTCACCTTAGAGAGAAGGATGGAAATATTGGTTTAGGGGGCTGACCGTGAGAGTATTTTTGAGGTGGGGGATAAACTCATTTTGTAACCCATTGTCTGAAATCTTCTGAAGTGTTGGTGGTCTGAACCCCACTCAGCGGAAAACTGTAAGTGCTTCAGTGTTTGTGGTATTCAGTGACATCCGGGGAAACTTCTACAGAAGAGAAATGTTCCACCACACACATTCTCTCACACACACACATCTCACATCACAGTTTAGCTAGTTATACAAAGAGATTAACCTTTCTGCATTGACACGCTGGACAAATAAGACTGTGCTGATGTAAGTGTCAGATATAACCGTTATTTTTAGGACTGATTTGTGTTTTTGTGATATACGATTGAAAATCTTTGAGTTTTGTTTTTTTTCACTAAATATCTTTTCATTCTTCATCGTCACAATAACCGTGACCATAAATGTACGCTGGTGTAAATTTAGTCATACGGATGTCAAACGTTTAGGTGCGCTGAAACACATTTGTTATTGATGCAATCTTTCCATGTAGATTGTGTCATAGATTAATGGTTGTAATCAGTTTTGGTGGAGGAGTTTGGATAAGCGAATGTGACTGTCCAGGAAGGTTGCATGTTTGTTCCTACAGGTCATGAACTCTGACCCCCTGTTGTTTACGCAGCTGCCTTGAAGTGTTATGGGAGCTTGTTTCGTACAGCATGAACATGTGTAAAGAAACTTAGGTGTGTTCATTTTTAGAAATTACTCAAAAAATGTAAAAATAAACCATGCGGCAACTGCGAATGATAAATTATGCAAATGCCATTTCAAAGGGGAAGAGAAAGCTTAGCGAATCCTAAAGAAAAGACTTGTTTTATCTTATTTCTTTGTAAAAAAAAACAAAACAAAAAAACATAAAAGGATAGTTCAACCCCAATAAAGAGAAAAATGTGCTCACCCTCATGTCGTTCCAAACCTGTATGACTTTGATCTTCTTTGAAACACAAAAGGAGATATTTTGAAAGATGTCCTTGTGATTCATTTCCCGTCTTTACAATGGGGTCCAATGGGTTTTTGTTTGGATCTCACTGACTTTCATTGTAAAAACAAAACGCAAACATAAAACAGTGACTTAAAAAAAAACAATTTTGTTTTTTGTTCCAGGATTAAACAAGGGTGAGTACCCGAAGTACAACCAGTTAATGTTAACCCGCGGTCACACTAGACTTTGAACATGCGTAATTCGTTCGGACGGAGCTGCGAAAAAGGGGTGGGAGGAGGATATAACATCACGCGTCAAAAAATAAACTCACTAGTCATTATTATTTTCTATTTAAGTGGTTACAGTCAGTCACAAGTATAGTTAATCAATTACACACATGCACACATACAAATCTCATGTAATAAAAAATCACGTAAAATTACACGGTTCACTGTTCAAACATACCATCCGCTCCTGTTTCCCTTGCCACCACAAACCAAACCGCTTCTCTTTTTGTGATTTTTGCAATCTTTTAAAGTTGTGTTGTATAAAACAGCATGATGCGACACAGCTAAATATAGCGATTCCTCAATTTCTGTACCGAGAGGTCACACGCATTCATGATACGTGAGTTCACAAGTCTGAGTTCTGCAATCTTGAACTTTGCTACACAGAGAAATATCTTTGCATGGACTTGCGTTTCCAGTCTGATGCTTTCATATGTGTATGAATGGAAGTCAGTGGAACCAAAAGTCAAATTTGATCATGGTTTTTTTGTCACCCTCTTCCCTGGCCTTAGCACCAGTAAACGTGCTGCGAATGTGTTAAGCCAGTGTTCCCGGAAAGAGACTTTGTATACGAAATCACATAAGCTCATAACCTGCTCCCTGTCAGCTGCCCTGTGGACAGAAATTGTCCTCTCCACCCAAATTGTGGTTACAACACACAGAAAAGTAATTGGAATGAACAGATTTATCAAATAACAAGAAAACAAAGACTCTAGATTAGGTGGTGTCGAGTCTGAGACCCTACAGTGAGCTAAAACTCTAAAACAAACTCCTGAGTATTGGAGTTTTTTGATCTAGGTCTAGGAGACTAGACCTGTCAGGTCTTTGATTCTACACTACCCAGTCTACACTTATACACTTAAATTTTGCACACAATATATATGTACATACATAACTTCACTTTGTAATATACCTGCCTACAATTGTCATTTGTATATTGTCATTCACTGTCTACATATTTGTATTTTATTCTTTTATTATGTGTTTTATGTTCTGTCGCTGTCATTCTGTTGTACTGCGGAGCTTCTGTCACGAAAACAAATTCCTCGTATGTGTAAACATACCTGGCAATAAAGCTCATTCTGATTCTGATTCTGATTCTGATTCTGATTCTAGAGTTTTTGGCTCTAGATATTCTGCTCTTAAGAGTCCAGAGTGGGCTGTCTAGAGCCAATCATTCTAGAATATGGGGCCCCCAAAGTCTGAGACCTTATAGTGGGCCGTCCAATACACTTACTTTGATTTTTCTCTTGACTCTAGAGAGAAATGCATGAGGCAAAAAAGTTTCCATTACTTAGATTTAAGTGTCCATTTTTACACAGTTTTTTTAGTTTTAGTTTTTCTCTTTTGACCATAATATCCCTTAGATTCAGTGGATATATTGACATGTAAACTTCATTCATGTTAGTCAGTTTTTAGTGATGCTCCAAAATTGATTTTGTTTTACCAAAACACAGAAAACTAAATGTATGTTTTCATTTCGGCTGAAAAACAAATTTGGGTTATCCGGTAACTGACCTTTTTTTATATTCTAAATCTAGGTTTGGTACACAAAATAGATGCTGACACATTTGAAGCATGTCATTAGAGAAGCACTATATAATCTAATATAATATGCATTATTATTTTGTTATGTTTTTTCTGAATTTCTTTAGGTTTATGTTGGATCAATAAGTAAAATAAAAATTTCTATTAATTTAGACCTCAACATTTAATAGCCATATTGTTCATTTTTATGCTCTTTTATGTCTTTAATTCGTTATTTATTAAATGTGTTTAGTGCATTGTTACAAAAAGTGCACATTCATAACATGACTTGCATGTTCTGACTAGCATGTAACTTAGCTTAAGTCCATTTGTGTGTTTGCAACATTATATTAAATAAAATGTATGCATTTAGCAGACGCTTTCATCCAAAGCGACTTACAGTGCATTCAGGCTAACAGTTTTAACCTAACGTGTTCCTTGGGAATCGAACCAACAACCTTGCACTGCTAACACAATGCTCTACCACTTGAGCCACAGGAACACTATGCAGAAGAAAATTGTAATATTACATTTATTGTGTATTTATCTGGTTAACTATATGTGAATAAGATGTGTTTTTAGTTAATTAACCCTCTTGAAAAGTGCTTCAGTTTACAACTGTTGATTATTAAAGTGAACATTGTAAGCATGGATAATATTTTGCATTATTTTCTTGCCGTTTATACGTCGACAGTGTTAATCATGATCTTAAAGTATAATCAGTCGGTATCAGTATCAGTAAGAAATTAAATTAGGTGTGGGATATCGTGGTTGTAAAACACTACGTCTCTTTTTGCTAGGAGTTCAGGAGGATTCACACCATTCTACTATGTAGAAATTCTTCCATCTTTCTGTGTCTGATTGAAACTGCTCAACCTTTTCTAATATAAATAGGTTTTCAACAAGGTATCTTTTGAAGGACTCTTTGGTAGACAGATTGTCTTGAGGAATCTATCCGAACATGACCTTGTTTGCTTTGAGGAGCGTTTAGTATCACTAAAACCTTGAATGAAAGAGTTCAATATTAGAGGATGAATGTCAGCAGTTTTAGAAGCTGAATTAGTTTAGCTCACAGTGAAAGTAAATATATTAAGCAGTTTCCTTTCGTGAGTTGTGAATTCGAATTATCTTGACACCAGCCCTGAACTCGATTTCCTTTACGAGTTTCTTCAATTGAAAGACTATTTTCTAAGTACCTTGTTTTAATTTTTGCTTTCCTGTCTCTACTAATAGAACCTGAAAGCTGAAATCTTCTAAACATTTTCCCTGCTCGCTTTATAGCTGTTTACAGGAACTTTTAGGTGGACTACAGCCGAATGTTTGTGAATGATGTTTGCTGTAGGATCACATGGGCTAGTGTGTGCTTTATAATGTTTACCGTGGTCAGGTGAGGCATGTTGGTGACCTTTAGCCTCTGTGTGTTTGTTAGACTGAGTGGGGACCGTAATGACCGCACGCTTCCGGTTGCCTGCTGGCAGATCTTACGATGTGGGAGCGTTGGAGGAGGCCAGAGAGAGACAGCACGCGCAGGTGGTGTGTAACGTTTTACTGCTGGACAACACAGTACAGACCTTCAGAGCCAATGTGAGTATACTGTGAGTTCATGTATGTGTAACGTTTGTGAAGGAATAGTTCATCCAAAAGTGAGGATTTGCTGAAAATGTAGGCTACTCACCATCAGGCCAAGATGAAGATGAGTTTGTTTCTACAACACTTGCTCAGCATTGCGGTGAATGGGTGCCGTCAGAAAGAATGAGAGCCAAAACAGCTGATAAAAACACCACTCCAGTCCATCGAAAAGCTGCCTGTTTGTAAGGAACAAATCCATCATCCTTGTTTGGACTCTCATTCTGGCAGCACCCATTCACTGTATAGGATCCATTGATGAGCAAGTTATGTATTGATAAATTTCTCCAAATTTTTTCCGATGAAGAAACAAAGCCATCTATATCTTGGATTGTCTGAAGATGAATAAATTTTTTACTTTTGCTGAACTGTTTTTTTTTAATTAAGCTAATCCACCCTCAGCACTAGCTATTTTCCTAAAGAAAACTTCAAAATTGTGTATTTTTGTTTAGTTTTAAACTCCAGTGCTGTTTGTGCTACATTCTTGGATATCATGAGAAGTGTGTTTTTTATTTTGTAAGTGATCAGAGCTTGGATTTACACTGAAGGTCACAGGGTGGATTTATTTAGACTTTATTTGCCCAATAACAAACCATCTGCCCATCTAACAGCCACTCAGAAGTCTTCCAGCCAGATGCGAAAAACCAATCAAAAACTCTTAGCGGCTGCATTGCAACTCTTTGGATGTTGAGAAGAGCCACATTTTCTTTCTCTGAAGTCCTACAGAATTTTTTTTTAAGGATTCAGAAAGGCCTTTAAGGAATGCTTTAAAATTCTTGATAACCTTTGTAAATAGATCTACACAGTTTACATTTTCTTCATAAACCTCTTGTAGAACTTATAGCAGAATAACCTTGAAATCTCTGAGAACTTTACACAAAATCTACATGATGCACATTTTCCTTTCAGACTCGTAGTTTAAAACACAGCAATTATTAATCAAAAAAATTTTGTACGTCTTTCCAAGCTGATTTTCTTTCTTCTGTGGAAAATGAATGAAGATCTTTTGCTGAATTTTTCAGCTGCTCTTTTCCAACTAACCAAAATGTTTGCTGTCAATTACCAAAAACGTCCAAAGAGCAACATTAAAAGTTGTCCGTATTCCGTAAGATTTGTGCACTATATTTTAAAGGGGTCATGTGACATTGCCAAAAAAAAAAGTATTTGGTGTAGTGCAATGTGTTCACGCAGTTAATAATAATAATAAAAAAATACATAAAAAAAAACCTTTTCCATAAAATGTTTATTATTGTTTCTCCTGTATGCCCTGCCTTTCTGAAATGTGTTGATTTTTACAAAGCTCATCGTTCTGAAAAGCGAGGTGTGCACTGATTGGCCAGCTATACAGTACGTTGTGATTGGCTGAATACCTCAAGTGTGTCCTACGCCCCTTACCATATTTGGAAACACACAGTGTCTCCAATGACATGGCGGCGGCAGTGACAATACTACATGAGAAAAAAAAAGTTTAATTTAGTGGTCGACCGATATATCGCCAAGACCGAAATATTGGCCGATATTTGGCATTTTGCAAATATCGACATCGGCCATTTAGTTTTTCTGGCTGGCTGATGTGTTTGAGGCGGTTTGAGAGTTTAGTCTTTGCAACTTTACGGATAAATAACTTGCATGAACAGCTTTTAACACTCCAAAGACAAAGGAAAACTTGAATTTGCATCCTATGACCCCATTAAGTCATACAAATGGACCGAAATTTAAGCCGTTTTTCCCATTGAAAGTAAAGAGCATCTTGAACATTCAGCAAATTATCTTCATCCGTGTTCCACAGAAGAAAGCAAATCTTACAGATTTCGAACAACGTGTGAAAATGCTGACAGGACTTGTATTTCTCACTGAACCATTCTGTCAAAAACTGTGAGCACATGGTAGAGTTGGGTGGATAATGATCTTCCGGAGGTTACAAGTTCAATTCTAGGTAGAGGTGACCCAGAAACCGCAAAGTAACTGATGTCTGACTTTTGCTGTATCAGCGTTTCACTCCTCCGTTGCAGTGCTGCCGTTAAGTGTGCAATAAATTGGTTTGGATGAAAAATGTCTGCTAAATGGCAGGTCGGTAAGAATCACCACAGGAGACCAGCCGTCTGTGAGGTACAATAGAGGCTGACTGGAGTGATAGGATGTGGCGGCTGGGGTTGGTTTTGCGCATGCAGCTCACAGTGGCTGTTTCGGGCAGATGCTTCACATTCCTGGGTTGGACAGAAGCGTGTCCTGAGGCCATTGCTGTCATGATCATTCATGTTACACAGATGATCTGGGTTGAATGGTTAAGCTAGCTTGGAAACGTTTGTCTATTAAAACTGCCTCAAATTCAGAGGTTTTTGTACAAGCTTTTTATAAGTTTTTATTTGGTAATACAGTAAGTTTGTTTTACTGTATTTTGCACACAAACATAAAAAATAGTGGAAATACTGTATTTGTATCTGAATTCTATTAAGAAACATGTTGTTTAAAATGTACTTAATATACTTAAACATGGTGTTGACATGAACCGAGAGAAATGAACTAACAGAAAACATTACCGTCTCCAGCCTCGAGAGGGCGCTGGAGACTACAGCGAGACTACAGTGCTCCTGTAGTCTACACTGAAGACATAGAGCGCCCTCTCGAGGCTGGAGACGGTAATGTTTTCTCTTGGTTCTTGGTTCTAAATAAATGCGACTTATAATCCAGTGTGACTTATATATGTTTTTTTTTCCTCGTCGTGAAGTATTTTTGGACTGATGCGACTTATACTCAGGTGCGACTTATAGCGAAAAATACAGTAGTTTTTTTTTCTGGTAGTTCTGCTTTGTTTGTTTTGCTTTGTTTTTTTGTTTGTTGAGATTAAGTTTTGTTTTCCGTTTTTTTGTTTTGTTTTGTTTAGTTTAAGTTTTGTTTTAGTTTGATTCTTTTTCTCTGATTTTCGTTTTGTATTGGTTTATTTTGGTTTGATTTGTTCTGGTTTTTGCTTTGGTTTGTTCTGGTTTGCTTTGGGTTTTTATTTTAGGTTTAGGTTTTTGTTTTGTGTTTTACCATAGCTTTAGCTTTGTGTTTTGTCTTGAGTTTTTTATGTTTTAACATGTTTTCTTGTGTTTTTATTCTGTGTGCTTTCTTTTGTTTTTAACAGTCCAGAACTGATATCAAAACACGTTCTGTCTCTTGTAGAAGCAAGATCAGGGGCAGGTCTTGTTGGACGTAGTGTATAAACACTTGGAGCTAACAGAGCAAGACTATTTTGGCCTTCAACTAGCAGACGACTCTTCTGACAGCCAGGTAGATGCTCACCTGTCACTCAGTTGTCCCCATCGGCAACAGATCACCCATAAACCCTTTTTCTTTCAAGTAGCACAATATGTCAATCTGAAAATGTAGATTTTTTGCATAACAGCAATAAGAAGATACAAAAATATTATCCCATGAACCTTTTTCTATTTTTTATAGTGAGCAGTTTGGCAGTTATTTTGGTCCCTACACACACAGTGTCAGTAAAACAGGAAAGTTAATTCTCATGTCACGTATTTGAAATGCTGATTAAAAGTTTTTCTGCTCATAGTAAAACGAGGTGAATGTTTAATCAATGCAGTTTATGTTGTTTGGTTTTGATTCGACGAGCAGATTCGGTGACTTCCACATTGCTGAGCTGATATTTTTAGCAGTTTGTGTGTTCATCCTGAAAATGTTGAGTAAAAAGTGTCCTAAATTTGGTTGTGACCTTGTGTTTCAGAGGTGGCTGGACCCAAACAAACCTATTAGAAAACAGCTCAAAAGTAGGTCTTGTTTTAAAAAAAAAAAATAATTTGAAAGTGTTTGTTTTGAAGTATCAGAATAAAATGTTCTGACAGTAATTATTTTTCATTTTTAGGGCCATCTCCACATAATCTGAGGTTTAGAGTGAAGTTTTTTGTATGCGACCCTAGTAAACTACAAGAAGAGTACACAAGGTATAGTTTATTTTTTATTTTTTAATAATGTTTTTGCACATATGCTGTCCTGGGTCTATTACTGACAAATTGTAGTCTGTTACTGATTACAAATTACATAATAAAAGTTATAGTCACTAGTGTAATCTGGATCACTCATTTTATGTCATGTATATTACTTTTGGTTTACTTCTATTATTTTTGACCTATCTTGATTTATACCTTAAAAAAGACCATTAACTGGCATGAGAGAACATGCAAATGTGTTGTTAAATTACTGAAATACTAATTAACTTTAAATATGAGTACATTTAAGGTCAGATGGGTTTGACTAGCAAAAATATTTGGGAATACCTGTGTCACATAAACAATTATTTATCAATTTGACAAGAGCAGTGAAATTGACAAAGTCTTCCAGGTTATAAATATTTTCTCTGTTTATTATATATTTTTTTTAAATAATTTACAGCCATTGTTTAAAAACTTTAAAATCATGTAATCCATTAAAAAGTAATTGTAATCTAATAATGAGTATTAAAAAACATAATATACATAATACATACTGATCAAAAACAAATGTGTAGCCTGAAAGCACTGTAAGCCGCTTTGGATAAAAGCGTTTGCCAAATGCATAAATGTAAAATGTAAATAATATAATTACATGGACTACATTTTTGACATCTGATTATGTAATTCAGATTACATGTAATCAGTTGCTACCAAGATTTGCACAATTCTAAGTATATTATATTATATATTTACATAACTTATACCTGTGTAAATAGTACAAAATAACACATTTTTTCTGTCTGTATGCTTATTACGGATCTAACAATCATTTTGTTTGTGATGTTTATTTGTTGCAGGTATCTGTACTTTTTGCAACTGAAGCAGGATATTCTGAGCGGCAGGTGAGCTTATACAATTTATTTATTAAAACCTATTTATTTTCCCTCCAAAAGTAAATGTCATATAACACTTTACTTCCTGTTTCTCTGCTAGACTTCCTTGCCCACAAAATACTGCAGTTCTTCTGGCTTCTTATGCTGTTCAGGGTAAGTATTAAAGCTTATTTATGCACTAACAATTAGTGGTCCTGTGGGTTTTCAATGCCAATGTCTAAAAAGCATGGTAATAGCAAATAAACATGAGGAATCTGTAATGAGGTTTTCTGTTAATCGGGTGTTTTTTTTTTTAAATGTTAATGCTGTAAATTAATGCATTATCCTAAGTACGTGCTTGCCACCGCTGATTGTTTACACATCGGTTTGAATGAAGCAGGTTTTGAGGAACTGATTTTAAACTCTCTGACCTGTGTGTTTTGTTTGGTTGGTGATATAACCATCCTCACAGGATGAACAAAAGCTCTACACTTTGCCAGATAGGCCAAGATCTGCCTTTTGTCTCTTTCCTGTCCCTGACTGACCCATTTCCAGTAATAAGGCTGAAAAATGTGTCCAGTGCAGATTTATTACATAATTACCAATCTGTTGTGGTAACCGGTCATGTTACACTCACCACAGCTGGTGTGTTTTACTAGTAGCTTCATATTTGATCATTATGGAATGGTATAACTTGTTGCATAAGTTTCCTATTTTTGTTAGGGTTTGGCTGTTGTATAATTTTGTATTAATGCTTGGCTTTAACTTTTATTTTTATTTTGTTGTTGTTTTGTTGTGCAAACCTATTTCTGCATAGATTTCCAAGTTTTTGATTACCTATTTAGTGCGGACTTTAAAAAAAACAAACTAAAATAACAATACAAATAATTTAATTACAAGGTTTAATTAAATTTCTAAATGCATATCTGTCTTATTCTTTAATTCTTCAAGTTAAAGTGTTAAGATAAAAGTACTTACTGTACAACTGTTTTTTTATTTTTTTATTTTTTTCTGTTTTGAGAAAATCGCACCATATTATTTAATGATACAAATGATAATGTCAAGATAAATATACTTGCAGCTTTAATTTTAGTGTTTAATTTTTTGGTAAAAATTTTATAACTGTTTAATGCTTCAATTTACAGTATAATGTTCAGATAAATGTTCTTGCAACATAAAAGTCTTTGTGGATTTTTTTTAAATGACCAAAATTAAACAAAATTACCGCTGTACAATATTGAGATGAAACATTAAAAATAAATAAAGTCGATTTATCTCAACATCATAATTTGAAGCGTTAAAAACTATTTTGGGCAGTTTTATCAAAAAAAAGAAAGAAAAAAAACTAAAAGCCTCAAGTAAATGTTTGAGAAAATGGTGTCAGATTGTTTAATGCTTTAAGTTATAAGGTTAAGATAAATGTACTTGTGATAAAATTTTTAGTGTTTTTTTTTTAGATAAATTGAGAAAATTGAGATAAAACACTAAATAAAGTCTCAATATTATGGTTTGAAACATTAAACAGTTTTGTGCAAATTCTCTAAAAAATCAAACCAAAAAAAGAAGTCGCAGGGACATATAAGATTTTCTTTTTTTTTTTTTTTAAATTAAGAAAAAAAATGTATGCTTAAAATTATAATGTTAAGATAAATGTACATAAAACCTTATTTTAAGTATTATTTTTTATATATATAATTCATGTTAGATTAATATATTAATTATTAGTATTTATTGTAAGTTTTATGTAACAGAATTAAAAAATGTTTATATAAATTATCAACTTTGTCAGTATCATCAAAAATTAAATTTTGTGGGGGGGTTTGGGAATAACTTTCAAAATATTTTAAGAAAGTTCACAGTTTTCAGTATAATTTCTGTTGAGTTTGCAGTAGAGCGAATGAGTCAGTCTGCTCACTTAGATCTTGAGGAAACTGGAAGTCTGACTCTTTGAAAGGGTGAAGGACACATTGTGCCCCATGTCTCACGCTGACAGACATGCACACATGGATTTTTGGGCTGTTTTGTGTTTCAGCTGAGCTGGGGGACCACAGTCACTCCGAACATTTGCCTGGGTACCTCTCCGAGTACAGCTTCATCCCCAACCCACCACAGGACTTTGAGAAAGAGGTCGCCAAACTTCACCAAGAGCACAAGTAAGAGACCGCAGACATGTCCATGAAATCCTCCAGTGTGTTAAAGATCCTTATATTTAACCGAGTGTCAGCGGAGACTGAGGAACAAAGGGTCACAGCTGAGCACACACACACACACAAACTCACACACACACACGGACAGATTTGTGGAACAAGGCGGTTCATTGTTTGTGGATCTGTGAGATTGAGTCTCTCTCTCTCTTATGCAGTGGACTCACACCAGCTCAGTCCGAGTTTAACTACTTGAATGCTGCACGGACGCTGGAGCTGTATGGTGTGGAATTGCACTATGCTCGGGTGAGTGACTGGCCCATCTTACCCCACCGTCTGCCCCTCCTGTTTCAAGTGGATCAAAACCTTTAATCAGAGTTGTCCTAAAACCTCAAAACAAAATGGGCAATTGGCTTAGGACAACTTTTATTAACTTTTTTGATCCAATTCAAATGTTTACTACTATATACTAAAAACAAGAGGCTTGATGATGTCTGATTTTGGTTAAAACTAGGGATGGAACCTTGTTTTCTTTCATGTTTTTCCTTATTTAGATTTGTGTTATATTTTTTTTTCTTGTATTTTTCAGTGTTTTTAAATGTTGATTTTTGTTCTGTTTTGTTAGTTTTTTTGTCTTTTGTTAGTTTTTAGTTTTGTTGGTTTTTAGTGTTTTGATGCTTTGATTTTGTTTGTTTTTAGTGTTTGTTTTTTTGTGATGTAGGCCTAATAAATCAGTGTACTTCTTCTGTAGCAAAACATGGTCAGGCCAAAGTGTCTGAATAATTTTTGGTTCCTTTTTTTTTTTTTTTTTTTTTAATTTTACTGGTAATTAAATTGCTAGTAAAGTTTACATTTAATTAAAAAGAAATGAAAAAAAAAAATAATGTGAAAGTTTGAAGTAGAAAGCAGTGGTAGTATTTTCGTACATCGCTAGTTTGTTGTTTTAGGTATCTGTTCAGCCGTTATACTGTTGTATCTTTTAACGGTTCAATCCATCTAGCATTATTGGTAGATACTGAAACAGTCACCAGTATAAGCATCCCTTCTTAAGTGAACCAAAAGTTTAAGCACCCTTTGAAACAAAATGTTTTTTTCTTTCTGCATCCTTATGGTTTCCAACTCTTGATGATTTCAGGACCACTGTAACACAGAGATTTACGTCGGAGTTTTGTCTGCCGGCATCTCCGTCTATAAGGACAGGGTACGAGTCAACCACTTTCCATGGTGAGTGTCATTTTAGCTGTGGATTTCTCCTTAGACCTTATATGGGGAATTTCATTGAAATAAACACAACTGACAGCTTGTGGATGCGAATTTGTTTAATCTTTTATGTCCCCTTCCCTCTCTTTTTTTTTGTATTTCAGGTTGAAAATTGTAAAAATATCTTTTAAATCTAAACAGTTTTTTATACAACTAAGAAAAGAACTGGTATGTACAAAATTATGCATTTGTTAAGATTTGTGTTTCATTTAATCTCTCTTTAATTGATTATTGTGTCTAATTATGTTCATTGTTACCTGCTGTTTACTTGTGAAATAACAGAAAACTACAATTTAATTGATATTTAAAGTTTTAAATTTGAAATCAAATATTTTACTGTTGTATCAAAAATACAAATTGCTAAATTGTTATTTGTACTAAAAACTGAATCCGTTACATGCTTAAATAGTTCATTTGCTCAAATCTACTCTGAGCTCAACAAACCATTTTTTCTTGTTTTCTCTTTTTTTTCGTAATGTGCTTCACAGGCTGAGAACAGAGAATCTTTATTGGGTTTCAACATGATGAGCTACAGAGCTTGTAAGAACTTATGGAAGGCCTGCGTGGAGCATCACACGTTCTTCAGACTGGAGCGGCCCGTTCCTCCGGAGAGAAACCTCTTCCTGCAGTACTTCACCCTCGGATCCAAGTTTCGCTACTGGTGAGAACGTTAGAAGAGTCTGCACTTGTGTGTTGGTTTTTTGTTTTTTTTGGCGGTGGGGCTGCACGATTAATCGAACGCGATTAATCATGATTGTCATGCACATTTAGTCAGTAAAGCCAGTTCTGTGATTAGTAGTAAATCTCCATCATCTGTTTTCAGGTGGAGCAGCATTTACTACACAGAGCCATAGTTCTCTGAAAAGCTATGCGAAATCGCGTTCATATTTGCAGACGATATAATTGTAGGATTACGAAATCGTTATCGTGATAATGACAGCTGTTTTCTCATCTTCTCAGTGAACTATGGCTCTGTGTATTAAATGCTGCTTCATCTGAGAGCACGTGAAAATACAACATTAAATAACATTTGAACTCAAAATTTGTTGGTCGAGTGTTTGAAATAAATCCTTCTGTGAGATGATGTGGCTTCTTAAACTGAATAATTAAGGCACACAATATTTCATTGTATTCCAAGCAGTGATAAAGGCTATGTCGATTAGCATTTCATTATAGATATACTTTATTAAGATGAAAATTATAATAATAAGAACCCGTCGTGTGTTTATTAGTCACGTTAAATCAATGAAAGCTGTTTAATTTTCTGTTTATTCAGCTGCATTGAATGATATGCATGACAATCGCTGCTTCTGCCTAATCTCGATTTATTGACTTTGTGATTTAATTTCGATGAATTGTGCAGCCCTAGTATTTAGTGGATATATGAGCAGGCCATGGCATTTTGAACCTCCCATTTATAGACTAGATGTCCCACCTGATCATTTTATGCCAGAAAACCAATAACAAATTATTTTCTTAATCTTTCTCCTTGTTTTGTGACTTGCAAGTATGGGAACGTGCAAATTAACTCATATGATCTGAATGAATTCAGTAAACTGGTTCAAAAGACTGGTTTAGCTATTCATTATCAGTCATTAATTGTTTCTTTTTTTCTCATAAATGTTGAAATTTTGGTCATTAAAAAAAAATTAAGGTATGTTACTTATACACAAATTGTGTTTTTTTTTCACTCAAAAACATGCATATGCTTGGGTCAAGCTTAGATTTGGTGACAATATAGCATAACTAGAGTAATTTGTCTACATTTATAACCAGAAACATCAAATTAGGTAAAGGATTTTCAGTGCAAGTCAAGTAAGTAAAGTATGTTAAGTAAAGTTAGTATTTTTAGTAAGTAAAGTTAGTTAAGTAAAGTTTGTAAGTAATTTTGCTTGTATTAAAATGTTTTTAAACTTCAAATGCATACATATCAAAATATTATACTGAATTTAATCGAAAAGCTGGAAATTGTACAGTAAAGCTATATAACTTGCCACTATTATCAAGTTATTGGTTGTTTCTCCAGTTTTGGTCACAACTTTAAGTAATTTTCTGTTGCACAGTTATCTCTAGTGATTCTTACAAAAATAGGGGTTTTGAGAGCCGACAATGACACTATATTCTGGATTTTTTCAGTGGGAGGACAGAAGCACAGTCTGTACAGTACGGAAAGGAAAGAGGCAACAAGAACAGAGTTTTTGCAAGGTAACACACTTTTTAATAACCAGTAAGCGAGGAAATAACTTGTGCAAGCAAAATGCATTACGTATCAATTTGGAAGTAAAAAGTTATCCGGTAGTAATGCTTAACCATTGTGTTTATTTGTTCATAGCAGTGTTATTTTAGGATCTTTGAGAATTTTTATTAGTATTTTTAATTTGTTTTTATTTAGCATTTTATATTTAATTAGCTTTATTTATTTCTTGTTTTTTTTTAAACGTCTACACAGCTTTCAATATGTTCAATATGTACTTGTTTTTTTTTAAATATCAAGTTAAAATAAATGTAAAAGTGGAAATGTTTCCTGGACACTTGGTGATTTTTTATATATATATATATATATATATGTATGTATGTATGTATGTATGTATGTATGTATGTATGTATGTATGTATGTATGTATGTATGGTTTTGGGTCCTAGTTAACTATAATAACCCTGGTTCACCACACTATAGACACTGACGTGGATATTCTTAATAGTTATATCTGAAAATCTATATTTCAATTTAGCTATAAATAGGCTATATTTAACTGTATGTGCCGATGTATGGGTTTTGGTGTGTTGCATTATGGAAAGGCTCCCACCTATCTCGATCCCTGTGGTGTTAGGTGTCAGTGTGTATATGTATATGTGTGAGTGTGTGTGTGTCATTATGTGGTCATATGTTCTCAGAACGACACCCAAACACAGGAAGTGTAAGCAGGGCTGTGTAGCACACGGCTGTGAAGGGTGTGCACATGTCATGCACATGTTTGTGAAAACACACTCAGACGTTTACTTCGAAGATGCTGAGGCTGAAAGTTAAACTACGATTTATGGTTCATCATACTTCTAGGAGGTATTTCTTTTGACTACGCTGACCTTTTCTCTGTGAAGGGTGTGATAATTTTGTAAAGTTTGACACTTTGCTTTTGAGGAGTATTTCAAAGTAGATCTTTGTGGTTTTTAAGAGCAACCTGTGAACGAAGCTCGCAGCCGGAAAGGGTAAACTTGTGTTAGTGTATTGCTTGCTACTTTTTTCTGATATTTTCATTGGAAAAAATATGTTACTTTTTACGTTCATGGTGGTTTATGTAAATTCTGAGAAATATCACAGAACGAGTTGAAATGGAAATGTTTTTCACAGTATTTATAAAATGTACGAAATCCAATAAGTTTTATTTTATTACTTTTGAGGAATGTTTTCAGGGCACTTTGTAAGAAAATGCTCAGGATTTTTAGATGTACCGTGTTTACAAACGTAACAGGAAAACATGATGGGTTGTTTCACGATATAAAACAAAAATCGTTGTACAGTGTGCCAGGTTGGTTTATGTAAATGTTAAAAAAAAATTATAAAACATTTAGTTACAATCGGTATGTTTTTCAAAATATTTTGTATGAAATTCATTAAGATTATTATTATTATTATTTTTAAAACTAGTGTTTGTGTAGTGCAACTATAAAAATCTAGTATGTTTTTTTTTTTAATGAGTGGCTTAGTGTAACAGACGAGCAATTTCTTTGTGAACTAGTGGGATGCTTTTTTACGAAAACGTGTTTAAAAATCTGTTTGATATTAATGGTTTTTAGGAGTATACGTAACAATGTTTGCAAACTAGTACTGGTGTAATGCTGATAATATTTTATGTTTATGTGTCTTTTTTGGGGGGGGGGGCATTGTAATGTGTAAAATGTTTCATGTTGTTTCATGTAATTGCTAAGAAATGTCGCAGAATGAGTTGAAATGCAACTCATAGTGTACAAAAACCAGTAAGGTGTCTTTCTTTACCTTTGAGAAATGTTTCAGGGCACTTTGTTAGAATATGTTCAAGGTTTTTAGACATAGTAGCAGAAAAGCTTGTTAGTTTGTTGTTTTGACCATCTAAAACAAAAAAAAAATGTTGTTTAAAATGTTGGTTTATGTAAATTCCCCCCCAATATATATATATATATATATATATATATATATATATATATATATATATATCAGAGACGGAGTTAAAATCGGTCCTTTGTTTTCTAAATATTTGTATGAAATTCACTAAGATTTCTTTCTTAAATTTTCTGAAATGTTTCTGGTCAGTTTATTAAAAGTTTTAAGAAGTAGCTACAACAAATAACCTAAATGGAAAGATTGTTTGTTTGTAAACTAGTGTTTGTGTCGTGCAACAACAGTAATCTGGTCAGTAAACAGTAGCTTAAGGTAACAGAAAAGAGCAATTTCTTTGTAAATGACATTCGGATATGAAAAAAAAAACAGGTTTTAAATTGTATTTATAGTTTTTAGACGTACAGTAGCATGTGAACGAACATCGTAACAGGAATGCTAACTTTTATGTTTTCATTGTTTTCCTATAAAATATCGCAAAATTGCGAAAATCTAGTTTGAATTTTAAACGTTTATGTTACAAGGTACTTATATGTTATAAAAGGTTTAAGGTTTTCAGTAGTAATAAATGTAACCGCAAATGCATTGTTTGTTTGTAAACTAGTGTGTGCTCATCACAGACTTGCTTTTGAAATGTGTAAAATGAACCTTGTTTATTTACATATTAAAATCAACATTAAATGTGAAATATTTGGGCTTTTCACAATATTCCTAAAGTTTATGATAACCAAGACTTTTGAAATAGTCACATGTGTATGAACCAAAGATAACAGGAAAGAGTGATTGTTTGTAAACTATATGTAAAGGGCATTTTTGCTGTCAAATAAATTGTAATAGTTTATAAGGATTATTGAAATTGTAATCGTTATGTCAAATGTGGCATGTTGTTTTATGTCAAGGCCACAGCAGTAACAGGGCTCCAGACTGCCACCAAATGGTCACATTTTGCGTTAATTTGCTGTTGCGACTAATTTTTGTGGACGGTCGCACTGGTGTGACCACCGCTTTGCCCAACTCATAAGCTCTTCCATTTCTGTTGGATTTGAGAAACATCAAACAGCAAACTAAACGAAAGCTAATCTAAACAGTGCTACATTTCAGCTGCGCAACTTGGACCGCAACGCAAACAAACTTGTCCGAGCTCAGAACAGCTTTACCCGGGAGTTATAAACAGCGCTGACATGCGTCGTGAAACCAGAAGCGGTAATGCTAACTGTAACCGTGGTGTTGTGGTAGAAATAGGTATTATATCATTGATTTCAGGGTTTGTAAAACCTTTTTAGAGTGAAAATCAAGCCCTTTTTGATGACTTTCAAGCATTTCACACAACTATTTCCAGCACTTTAAAGCTCTAAGATGATCCAGTTTGAATGTTATTTTTAATGGGATGAACACAATATATTTGTGGTAAACAAACACTCATGTAAAATTAAAAAAAATACATCAAATCACAATTATTACCAGTACACAGCAGCAGAGGAGCACTTATTGGCTTATTAGCCATTCATTTTTTACTTTTTCTCTATATTCTGAAATTATAAAATCACTATTATAAAATCAAGAAATCAGATTTGGTCATAATTTGACACTTTTTTGTGTATGATGTAAGATACGTCATGAACTTCTCTTCAATTTGCTACTAAATCACACATAATCGCTGAAGTTGGTCAGTTACGTATGCTGGAAAAATGGAACATTTAATAAAAGTGGAATGTATACATTTTCTGTATATAAAAACTAGATTTTGCACCTGTTACTGCTGTTAAAAAAAGTAAATTTTGTATACATCTTAACTCGAGCTTAGTGCTTTACTGTCGAATCTGTATAGACAATAAACAAAAGAAAAATAAACAAGAAATGAAAATGAAATATTATTAGTAAATGCACCTGTTAATGCAAAACGATAGTAGTTTTACAATGAAATGTTCTTTTGTTATGAATACCCCCCCACAAACCACTCCCAGTGCTACCAAATCTGCTCCTGGCACCACCATCTGTAAAATTTAGTGCTGCTGGTGCCCCTCCTCTCAAATGGTAGTCTGGAGCCCTGAGTAGTGATTACATTTTTTTACGAATGCAAAAGTTTGTATCAAATTTTGCATTAGAAATTGAATTCCATTGTTTCTTGTGGTTCTGGTTGATGGATCTGTTGTGAATCAAATGTGTTTCCAGGTCGCCGAGCAAGCCTCTGGTCAGAAGACTGATGAGCGGTTTGGACTGGGAGACCGTCAGCAGGAATTCCCTCTCGGACGACCGGCTAGAGACTCAGAGTCTGCCGAACCGTTCCCCACCAGACTCGCCCGATCAGTGAGTTAACACATACTCACAAACTAACCCACATAACACAAGTTCACCCAGTCTGTGGGTTAGCACTCCATTTATGTTTTTCGTTTCTTTCTTTACTCAGCAGTAACTCAGTGTTCACCACAGACGGGGCGCGGGTCAGGCCTTCCTCCATTGGCCACCTAGTTGATCACGTGATCGATGACTCGCCATGCCAGACGTTCAGCAATCACAAGTCAGCATCCTCCACACAGGCCAACAGCATCAGCCTGGACTCGACACCGTGAGTTTTGAACTTTCGGTCAATATAAGTGAAACTGTGCTCATATATTCTATTCAATAACTTGGGGAAAGAAACAATCACAATTCAGTATGCGAATATGACAATATTTTATTTTTGTATACTGAAAGTTCTTATAGTAAACTTTGTAACTTTTAAACTGTTTAGATTTTTTTTTTTTTATTAATTAAATGATTACTTAAATCCATTGTTATCTCCAGTATTTCTTGTACAGTGTGTCAAGTTGATGGTTGTAAAACATTTAGTCTAAAAAGGTTCAAATACATATTTATAGATTTTATTGCTTTGTATTTGTAGCCCTAACATTTTGTTAAGCATTTGTAAAAAAACAATTGACCTATGTAAAACTATTTAATTTATTTTAATTAATTAGTTCATAAGTTGCATTTAAGCACGTTTTTCTTGTACAATGTGAAAAAATGTAAGTTGTAAATTAAAAAATATAAATATACACTTTACATTTTGTGCAGAAAAGGTTTAAAATATAAATGTTAATTAATATTTACATTAATTTTCAGTGGTTAATAGTCCCAGTCCTAACTATACATATTTACACACACATAAACTATATATATACATATATATATATATATAAACGATTACTTATTAAATCTAAATGTTACAATATAATTGTAAAAACACTTTTTTCAGTTTTCAGTTGGCATAAACTATTGCACTGAATTTAATATGTAAATGTATAGTTTATGCCTGCATGTAAAAGGCATACATCTGTTTATCACAAACTTTCATCCTCTTCAGTGTTTCATACGACTCAGTTTTTTGACAATTTCTTTTTATTATCAACTTAAGACGTTTGTTTTTTTGTTTGTTTTTGGCCCTGGTTACCTTGGTGTTTGGCAGTGTGTTTCAGCCTATTGTGAAATTAAGCCACATGAATCTTTCCCCCAGTCCAGCTACTAAGCAAAATGATATGATGCCAAAACATCCACATTGTATTCATGTTTGCCTGTGTTTCCTGTAAAAATTCTACTTGGTATAATAATGACTTCTCTTTCAGCCTTTTCATCCTTTCATGTGCAGTTGGCTCATTTGATTATTTGTATTCAGGATTCTAGATTCTGGTCTACCCAGTGATGTGTTTTCAGCACACAAGGGCTGGACTGAAACACTTTGAGTCATCAAAGTTTCCGCTGCGAAATGCCGTTCTTATTTTAGCATCACATATTAGACGCACACTCTCGCTAGCAACCTGAGGTTTAATATTGTGTGACCACACACCTCTGACGAAATGACACGTTCGTGGTTCGACACTGTTTTTCACACACATTTCAGTTTGAGAAACGGCGAGCGTTTGAACCAGGGGAAATTGCTTTCAGCTTTGTGGTGGGCACAGTTCAGTGTGTTACGATGGCACGACTGATTGAATTGACTCTGATAAACCCAGCACCATTTTCCATTGGAATAATCTGCGACCACGCATTTCCTTTCTCAGATCATGCCATCTCATTTCGCAATGTCAGAATTTCCAGATCTAGTCTGTCCAGTTCATTATGTGCCTCAATTGCTCTTTGATGTGGAGTTCTCATGTTCTACATAAAGATTAGAGTTTTGAAGAATCTTGCTTCTTATCTCTTTTTTCACCTGATTATGCAAAAAAAAAAAAAAAAAAAAAGCTTTGCTTGTTAGGTGAAATGTGGTGGTAGATGAATCACAGTTTAGTTCAAAATTCAGTAGATGTAAGCAGGAATAGCCTGAACAATTCAGTATGTATATAATTGGAAGAAAGTAAGGTCCAATTAAAATTCATTATTCAAATATGACAATGATATCATTGCTAGATTATGTTTGTTCGTAGTAATTTTTATTGCTTAGTTTTTGTAGTCATTCACATAAACACGATGCATGTACAAATTGTCACATTAAAATCACCAAAGACTATACCAAGACATGTCACTCGTATAGTTTTGAATCAGGAAAAATGCAACGCATAATATGGCTGCTGAATTACAGGAAGTCCCGCCTTCTGAATGAAAGAGCCAATCGCTAATCAGTAAAGTCATCGTATCGCTATAAAAACAGTCATCGCTCTAAGACATGCTCTTAGGTCTGAGCATGCGCACTGGTTGATCTAACCTGAAAAACAAACTTTTTTTTAACGCTGTCTATGGAAAAGAAACAACATTTATGACAAAGTTGTTGTCAGATTTCTTTGGTGATTTCAAATATAAAATTTAATCGTAAGCTTAGTGAACAGTTTTGGAGAATTTGATGTTTCCCCATTCAAAGAGATGGGTGTTCCACTACAAATATGGCCGCCGAGTGACATGAATTGTCTTAAAGAGACTTAAAGAGAAATTACTTCATAAGTTTAGAGTTAATGTGTAAACATTTTTTCAGTTTGAACTCCTAGCAAGTGAAGCCCTGTAGTTTAGTTTGCACAAACTATAATATTCAAATGAATAAGTAAGTTAATAGTTTAGTGTAAGTATGTTTAAATGAATCAATATTGACATTTATTGACAGTTTGCATTGTCATCAATTTATATATTTGCTATACCTAGTGTTTGGAGCCCTGTAGTGTAGTTAATAATTTGTAAAATCATTTTACGTTAAGTTTTATTAGGCTCATTGTTTGCAAAAAAAGTTGAAGATATAAGTGCTAGAGTATAAGACCCAGCTAAGTGATTTATTACAGACTATTTTCATTATTAGTATTTAGGGATGTAATGATTAACCACAAGCTGATTGAAAATCGATTCAAATATGTGATGATTCGAATCGTTTAAGATGCTAAACAAATTGTGATTCCATTAGTGGTAGGAGTTTATATGAATATATGTCTGAAGGGAAATAGTCTTGCATAGCCAGACCTTCAAACTAATGTAATACATGGACGCTTTCATTGGCCATGAGGCCGTTTGAACGACATGTCAAACAAGCAATCATGGTTCGTTTCGTTCAGCATCACGTTTTTGGGTTCAGCCAACAGTCCGTGGGCATTACATCTAAGGCTGAGACTAGAGGGGCACTTACTGTCTTTAGAAAAGTTTAGATGGTATTTTTTCTTCTCATCTTGCCTCTGTATAATGCATATTAAAGTTAATAAGTGCATCACTGCTTTGTTTACAGCAGAAACCAAGGAAACGCTTAAAACGCCACCTGCTGGCAGAGAGTAAATCTGCATCTTTTTAAGCTCGTCTGCTATTTCTGTTTCATGCAGATATTTTTTTATGTATAGTTTCACAAAACTGCAGTCAAACCATTCTGTTTTTGCTTCATATTTAAACATTTTACAATCTAATTTAGATTAAAAACTGCTCATGTTGCATGTATGCAGCATTTTTGTTTGGATCATGATTAAATGCAGTGGTTGCCATTAGTCATTTTAATTGGAAAGAGAATAGGCAAAGCCTTATTTTGTTTATATGAAGAGATTTATTTTAGTTGTGTTATTTATTTGAATTGGGGCTTATTTACATTTTCATTATATTTAAATTGTATCATTTAGCTGATGCTTTTATCCAAAGTGACTTACAAATAAGGACAATAGAAGCAATCAAAACCAACAAAAGAGCAATAATATGCAAGTGCTATATTAGTATATTATTATAGTGTTATATATTAATTTCACACAGAGAAACGTGCAGCATTTTGTCCAAGCAATAATAAAAGGACACACATAATTGATAATTTTTCTTAAATCTGATTTTGTAAAACAAATTATAATTGTGAATCGAATCGTGAAATCAAAACCGTGAATTGAATCGAACCGTGAGTTGAGTGAATCGTTATGTCCCTATTAGTTTTCATTAATCTATTAGTTATCTATCTTAAAAAATCTTTAAAAACAATGTTTGAGTATTAAGCAAGTCTAAATTTATATGTTTAGCGGATCAGGCCGCATGTACACTAACTTTCATTCATTTCAATGGGTTAATGCAAACAATTTTACGCTATTCAGCGTTTTCGACTGAGCACATTCAACTGTCACAACCCACATATATTACACAAAAGACGAATCGGATATCTCTCCCTTCAGCCTGACAGTCCAAACAATCCTGGTCTTCGTTCTAACAGCGTATTTTTTTAAGCCTCGTTTGTTTTTATTATGTAAATGTCCTGGAGGCCGGGGCGCTGAGCGCAGTCTGTAGACTGCAGAGCAGAGGGGCTTTCATGCTTGAAATTTGAGCATTCATAATGAGACCCTGTGTGTGTGTGTGTGTGTGTGTGTGTGTGTGTGTGTGTGTGTGTGTGTGTGTGTGTGTGTGTGTGTGTGTGTGTGTGTGTGTGTGTGTTGTGTGTGAGACAGACGTGGCTTCACTCTGAGCAACAGTCCCGGGTCTTAATACTCTTCGCCTGCTATGCAAATAGGCAGAGCTTTGATGAATTGTTGGAAATCTTTGCTAAATACCCAGCAGATATACAGCCCTGCTCATGCCTCCTGCTACTTACTTACAGAACATAAATCATCGTTGTTGCCTAGGCTACACCGTTTTATGAAAAGTCTGAAAATGGGGGAATCTGGAGGAATCAGGTCATCTTACACATGATCCTTGGAAGGTTTACAGTTCAGTTTATCTCTGCTTACGGACAAGGTTCCCACAGATATGGGGGAAAGGGGATTCTGGGTTCAGGATTTTTTTTTTCTTTTTTTTTTTAAATAGTTTAAAAACATAAACAATTTATAGGCTATAAAAAAAAACTTTGAATCAAACTTATCTACTTAAACTATAATCTAAACTCTAAAATCATGCACAACTGGAATAAATAAATGAAAACACGTGTGAGAGGTCAGAGTTTGTCATATCTATAATTTTGCCGTGAAAAAAAAAAATTGCACAAAAAAAGAGATAACAATTTAATAGAATTATGGAAATAAATTAATAAGTTAAAAATAATAATAATAAGAAATAATTTATCTTATTTATCAGCCTGTATTGGATATTTAACTTTCGATGTTTGTTCATATATAGTGCTAAAAAATGTAAAACAAAACAAAAGTGTGAATATATAGTATGCATTTTATGCACAAAAATGCACCGCTTTATGCACAGCTTGTAATATAAATGTTACAGTGTAAGAGTAAAAAATTACTTGCTATTGACGTTAACTTTTGTTTTACTGTTCATTTCATTATTGATTTTATTGCTTAGTTTTGCTGCACTAGGATTTGGAAAAACTATTATATTAAATTTAATGCTTAAGTTTATAGTTTAGGAAGTTTGTTTTATCATATAGTTATTAAATTTAATAGGTACTACCAGATTTAACTCTTTTAAGCGCATTTTCTTATAGTAGAAACCTCAGCTCATTAATTGTAACTGTAGTTATTGATAATTCATACTATACATTAATAATATTGTAATACCTAACATCAGTCTCTTGATTTATGGTTTTAAGTATTTTATTTCAATTAGTTTAGCTTGAGAATACTGTGTGTAAATGATACAAACTGGATTTTTAATAAGATATTCTTTCTTGCCTCTAAATTGATAATCAGATTGGACAGGTTTTAATAAGTGCATCCTAAGTATAAAAACTACATAATCTGTAAATTACACAGTCTGTTTCTATATTAATTGGAGGAGGTTTGAATTGGATTGGATGTTTGTCTCTCTAAAAATGCAATAGATGGCGCTAAACACTTACACAAATGCTCCTTCATACGAATCATACATACACTCTTACACAGGTGTTTTCCAGACTTTTTATTTATTAACATGTCATTTGTTATTTATGTATTTATTTGATAAATCTTGCAGTTACCAGCTCTGACATCTAAGCTACACTGCCCACAAATGCAATACGTGGTGTATTTATAAATGCATTTTTGCATGAATGTTTTTCCAGGTCTCCTGATGTGACGACAGACGAGCAGCCGCCGGCTCTGCCCCCAAAACAGTCCAGAAGAGACCCTCTGACCCACAACGGCAGATCCCAGTCTCAGCATGAGCTGGACGAGCACCTGAGCGAGCTATACAACGTACCTGCGGCGTCAGGAAAGAGCATGGTGAGGAAAACACTTTCTCACATGTGTTTGTTCATCTCTCGTTCATCGTTTGATTCACTTGTGTTATCTTCCACAGAATGGAGCCGTGCCTCATGATAATCTTGTTCTGATTAAAATGAGGCCCGATGAAAACGGACGATTTGGATTTAACGTTAAGGTGCGTTTTTGGTTATCCTACTACAGCTGCACTTTTTGGAAGCTGGAATTGAATATCATAAACCATATTCATGTGGTTTCTGTATCTGGAATTGTTTAGATAGTGCAAATGACATAAAATGCGATTGACTGCTATTTAACGCAAACTTTGAATGATATTTTTTTGTTTGCCATTTTACAAATACAATTTGTTAAATTACAGATTTGTAATTATAATCAAATAGCAACATGTTTCAAATATGTGTTTAACATAATATATAATAATTCAAATTGGTACAAAATAAATAACAATATTTCATATTGTTTATATAAAATTATATATTTTAAAATGACAGAAACCTTTCTGTATATATATTTTTTTAAAAGAAATGAAAAAAAAAAACTTTCAGTTTTAGATTATTTGTTTTATTAAATTATAATTAAATTATTATTAAATGATGATAATAACCACAATAATGACTATTTTTATATATTATTCAATTAATAATTTATATATTATTTAAAAAGGACAAAAATATATAAATCTCTCTCTTTCTCTCTCTCTCTCTCTCTCTCTCTCTCTCTATATATATATATATATATATATATATATATATATATAAAATTCTATAATTGTTATACATTATGTAATTTTTTTTTATTATGTAATGTATACAGTACTAAGAACCACAATAATATCTGCGTGTGTGTTTGTATAATTTATTTTCTTTCGTTTTGTCCTACTAAAATGTGTTTGTTTATTGTTAAGTATGCATTAATGTAAGTAATTAGATGTTAATAAATCTGTTCTTCATCCACAGGGTGGCGCCGATCAGAGGATGCCCATCATAGTGTCCCGTGTGGCTCCAGGAACTCCGGTAAGTTCATGCATTTTTCAGAGATCAGATGATATGTGTCTTTATGTCAGGTGACCTCATTAAAGTCACGAGGCGCTTCAGTAAACTCTTCTCACCTGTGACCTTTGACCTCTGTCAGGCTGATATGTGTATGCCGCGCCTCAACGAGGGCGACCAGGTGGTGCTGATTAACGGCCGTGATATCTCAGAGCACACTCATGATGACGTGGTTATGCTAATTAAGGCCAGCTGTGAGGACCAATCAGGAGAGCTCATCCTGCTCGTCAGGCCCAATGGTATGATCCCTTCCAGAGGGGCCTCCAAATATGTTGTAGTTTAAATTATATGTGAAATCTAAAACACTCTTTACTTTCTTTCCTTCCTTTTCCTTCAGCCATCTATGATGTGGACGAGGAGCAGGGGAAGCTGGATCTGGAGCCAGATTTCCAGTATATTCCGGAGATGTCTGGTCTGGAGCTGAGCCACTCAGAGGCTGATAGTTTGAGATCCTCCATACAGCTGCTGAGAGATGGGCTGGCCAGCGGGACTGTGGCTGCACAGTTTGACGTAAGTTAGACAACATTATACTAATAAATTATTTGGATCATAAACTTGTATGTATGTGTGTGTATGTATATATGTGTGTGTGTGTGTGTATTTTATATATAGTACAGACCAAAAGTTTGGAAACATTACTATTTTTAATGTTTTTGAAAGAGGTTTCTTCACATATATATATATATATATATATACACACATATATACCCATATATATACCCATATATATATATATATATATATATATATATATATATATGTATATGTATATGTATATATATATGTATATGTATATGTATATGTATATATATATGTATATGTATATATATGTATATGTATATGTATATATATATGTATATGTATATATATATGTATATGTGTGTCTGTGTATATATATATATATATATATATATATTAGGGGTGTAACGGTTCACAAAATTCACGGTTCGGTTCGGTTCGATACACTGATGTCACGGTTCGGTTCGGTACGGTTCGGTACGTTTTAGATACAGCAAAAAGAAAAAATTGGCAGATAAATTTCCTTGATTTTTATTTAAATGTTTTATTTATTAAAACTAACAAAGTATGTGTTTTTTTTTTTTTTTTTTTTTTTTTACATTGAACAATGATGGAGCTATTCTTTACCCATCTTCTATGGTGTTTTCTTAGCAGCATACTGTATAAAACAAAAATAGCTCCTTATAAATTTTTTTTACAAATTAAATGTAATATTGTTGTAGTAGTTATGAACAAATACAAAGATGTAACTCTTTTTATATTGAACTCTATAACTCTTTATATTGATTGTGTTTTTACTCAGTTGGTTCTCTATAGGGCTTGTGTTTTTTGGAACAAAGCAGGAATTACGGTCTGGCTGAAATGGGCTCGTGAAGGAATATTGTAATGGGGCTCAATTACATTAAGCATGTTCTTAAAACCTGCGTTTTCCACTACAGAGTAAGGTCTCATATCCGCGGCTATAACGTAAATGCACCATTCGCTGCGGTGATGTCCGTATACGGAGCCCGGGACGTCACCTGTAGGAGAAAAAAAATCAATCCGTGGCGACGGTTTTGCAATCCGTCCCCTCAGTTTATAAACCGTACTCACGAATTCATAAACTGTTCACTCGATTTAACAAATCGTGCCCACGAATTTCCAATCCGTGCACTCAGATTTTGTAAACCGTACCCTCGGTTTTTGAATCCGTACTCACGAATTCATAATCCGTGCGCACGCTTTCGCAATCCGTTCCCTCGGATTTGTAAACCGTACTCACGGATTCATGCAGCAAACTCCTACGTGTTAACATACAGTTTTATTGAATATTATTATGTGGAATAGGTTTACAGCAAAGTGCCTTAAGTGATTCTCTATCAAGTGTAGTACGAGGTGGAATACAAAGATTTAATAAGAAAGATGCGCATTAAAATCTTGTTCAATTGCTGATAATCTATAATAGCACTTGATTATTATTGTGCAATAAACCTGGCATTGTGACTGACTCTGGAGTAATTTTTTCCTCTTTTGTAAGTTATTTTGGATAAAAGATTCTTATGCATAACCTGTTTAATAATATATAATAATGATACAAATAAAAATAAAGTTATTTTTTATAATTTTAATTTGTAGGCTAAATAAATGAGTACAAGACAGTAAAAATGTTTGTCATAAAATAATTTGTGAATTGCTTTATTTTTAAATAACCTTTGACAGTTTTGGAAATGCTTGTGTACAATTCTTTCTTAACATGAAGACTTATTTTTGTGATTTTATTATACTAAGCTCCACCCACCTCACCCCACCTGCCGGAGTTAGATGCATGTTTCACTGTTAAGTGTAAAATGCGTGTCAGTTTTCAAATCCGAGGGAACGGATTGCGAAAGCGTGCGCACGGATTATGAATTCGTGGGTACGGATTCAAAAACCGAGGGTACGGTTTACACAATCTGAGCGCACGCATTGGGAATTCGTGGGCACGGTTTGTTAAACCGAGTGAACAGTTTATTAATTCATGAGGATGGTTTATAAACTGAGGGGACGGATTGCAAAACCGTCGCCACGGATTGATTTTTTTTTCTCTCCTACAGGTGACTCGCGGGGCTCCGTGGTACCGAGCCTTCAGCGCGTACTGAGTGAGCGAGCGCCTGACTGAGTAGCCTAACATAAACATATAACGTTAAGTGTGTTTTTTTTTTCTTCGGGGGTGTCAGGGGCGTTGCCTGTTACGTCGTTTGGGTTATTGGGCTACCTTGTTGAACGCATAACATTATATTTCACACACCTTTTTTATTTTCCAAATTTAATTAATTAGTCCAACGAACCGTTCGGTACATAATGCGTACCGCGTACCGAACCGAAAGCCTCGTACCGAACGGTTCAATACGAATACGCGTATCGTTACACCCCTAATATATATATATAAAAAGTTTTTTTTTTTTTTAAGATGATTTTATTTATTAATTTATCTTATGTATCAGATTGATTGCTACATATATTATTTTATATGAATAAACGTGTATATAAAAGTTTATTTTAATATATAATTATATATTTATTATAATTATTATTGCACTGTAGATACAGTATTAAGATATCAGTTTTTTTACAGTGGTGTTTGAAGAAATAGAAATATTAGAAGTTTATTTTAAAGTATTTAGTTTTTATTTACCTTATTACCGTATGTACATTTTTATAAACTGTTATTATATAAGGTTATAATATATGTATAATATATTTATGTGTATTAAGTCATTGTAGATTAATTTGGTATTTATATATGTATAAACATTTTAAGACATAAGGCAATTCAACAAATGATAAAACGTTTTCTAAAAATATATTTTTATATTATATTTTATTAACTATAAATAATCAAAATTGTTTATTTAGTCTAAATCATTTAAAAAGTTGAAAAATGTTATGAATAAATATAATAAATTACATTGCTGGTCTTATGTATTGTAAATAAATTGTGTGTGTATCACATATCATTTTGATTTTGAATTTTGATTGTGTTGCTATCTGTATCTACAAATCTTATATTGCACCGGGTTGCTGGCTGCATTACATTTTAGTTACATAATTTCCTGTTGCTCGTTTCAGGTTGTCTCAAATACTTCCTGTTTGCTGAGCTTGCTATTTTGATGTCAGGAACTTGATGTCGCAAGCTAAATTTAGTCTGTTTATTAACAATCATAATGTAAATAATCGCTAGGATATTGCACAGTAACACACAGTATAAAGTCAAGTTATTTTTGGGTAGCACTTTATTTTACAGTCCTGTTCCTCATGTACATACTATGTCCTTATTATAGTAATTACAATAACTATGTAATAACTAGGTACTAACCCTGAACCTACCCCTAAACCTAACCCTACCCCATGTAGTTACCATGTGTTACCAGAACTTTCTTAGATAAATACACTGTAAGTACACTATAAGTACATGTTAGTACACGTACTGTAAAATAAAGTGCAACCTATTTTTGTTTAAAACTTAGCCAGAAATTGTATTTAGTTAACTTAATCATTTCCTTTGTTTACAGCAACTGTACAGGAAACGTCCTGGGATGTTCATGTCATGCGCCAGATTGCCACAAAACGTCTCCAAAAACCGCTATCGGGACATTTCTCCATGTGAGTTCACACAGCTTGTGTTTGTTTTGGACTTGATGATTAGCTGGATGCTCATACCGGTTTATTTCCTGACACAGATGACACCACTCGAGTCGTGTTGAAGGGGACTGACGATTATATCAATGCAAATTTCATTAATGTGAGCATTCATCATTGATTATGGTTATTTAAAAGTTATTTTGTTAATGTTTTGTCATTTAGTTAATTGTCATCTGTATATATCTGTGTGTTTTCAGATGGAAATCCCAGGTAAAGGTGAAGTAAAGCGATATATCGCCTGCCAAGGGCCTCTTCCTGGGACCTGCTCTGACTTCTGGCAGATGGTGTGGGAACAGAGCGCCGCCCTAGTGGTCATGCTCACCACACAAGTTGAACGTGGCAGGGTATGAAGATATTTCTTAAAAAATGTCAATAAAAAGAAATGATTCACAGACAAAGGTGCTAAAAAAATATTTTTTAATAATATATATATATATTTATATGTAAAAGAAATAAAGGATAAAATAATCCAAAGTTCTAGAAGTAATTTTTCAAGTTTTGTTTTTATATTCAATTTTTTTAATGAACTATAATTAGTCAACATTAACAATTGGCCATTTATTACATTTAGTAAATTCATTTAGTTAAAAATAAATTACTTCCCTGGTCATATGTATGTGCCAGATTCATTGCTAATTTTTTTTTAAGTATCTTTAATAATCTGATCTAATTGTATTATTTGTTTATATATTAAAAATGTAAGAATGTATAAACATTTTCGTTTCTGCTAGTATAGCCATGACTTTGAGGGCGGGGCCTAAATATTAACCAATTAATTTTTGGTTTAGTGTGTTCCAAAGTCAAACAATCCAATAAAATCCTGTCAGAGAAATCAAGTCCCGCCCTACATTAGCTTTCGTCCTCCACAGATTGTGTTCTGAATTCTATCAGTGATTATGCCAAGATATAATATATATCTTGAAATTTTCTGTTTTAGGTGAAATGTCATCAATACTGGCCAAACGTTTCGGCAAGTGGCACCTATGGAGGCTTTCAGGTTACATGTGTGTCAGAGGAAGGGAACTCCGCATACCTGCTCAGAGATTTGACGCTTACTCACTTGGAGGTGACGCATCTCTTAAAACCTTTCTTATTGTCAGTGTAAATAGATTTCTGTGCTAATATCAGTTTGGAATTTTTTTCAGAGTAAAGAAGAAAGGCAGATTTGTCAGATGCAGTACTTGGCATGGCCCGATCACGGCGTTCCAGACGATTCATCAGACTTCTTGAACTTTGTCAGTCAAGTACGCAGCAAAAGAGCGGAGGCGCCAGAACCTGTAGTGGTTCATTGCAGGTCATGCCTAAAAAATGTCTTGACTGTATCCATAATCAACATCTCATGAGCTAAGCTGTTTATTAACTCCACCCCTTTTTCTTCCAGCGCTGGGATTGGTCGCACCGGGGTGCTTATCACCATGGAGACAGCGATGTGTTTGATAGAAAATGGTCAGTCGGTGTATCCTTTAGACATCGTCAGAACCATGAGAGACCAGCGTGCCATGATGATCCAGACCCCTGTGAGTCAGCCCACTTAGATACTGTAGGAAGAGACTGTTTGATTGACAAGTAATGTTTCATTTAGTATGTAGATGCGCATTTAAATTCAAAAGCTTTTTCCAAAAACTATTTATAGCAGTGGGTTAATACAGACAGACTCTAAAAACCGTGTCAAACCAGTTGGATGAGTTGCGTTGAATTGATCCGCTACTGTTAACGTCACATTCAGATGCACATTAATGGCAAATGCTTTTTCCCAAAAGCAATTTATAGTTCTGTCATGCGCTACAGGAACAATTTAGTTGAATTACTATTAAGTTACTCAAAGTTCCAAGTTCCAAAATTCCATGCTACAAACTTTGCAAACTTATCAAAAGATAAATTCTTCCCTTGTTTATTAATATTTTTCCCATAAAACATTTTTGAGCTCTAATATGATCTACAGCTTTGTTTATTCGTTAAACGTCTGAGTCACTTGAAATCCATTTTGTTTGTTTTCAGAGCCAGTACCGTTTTGTCTGTGAAGCGATTCTGAAAGTTTACGATGAGGAGATCGTAAAGCCGTGCAAGACTGAGCCTCCGGACGAAAAGGAAGAATAAACAACCGTCCTTCAATTTTTCTGAGGATCTTTCTGTGATTTACAACTACTGCCAGTGAGATCTGCGCTCAGCCCGCTATCGCCCCCTGCTGGAAGGCGGTGACCCACTAGAATACAGACGAAAAAGCACTATTGCACTTTTCAGCGACAAACAATGACTTAAGGGGATTTTTTTTTGTTTAAAAAAAAAAGTATCAGGTTACTGATGAGTTAGGTACTGTTAATAATGGTCATTATTTAGGTTAGAGAAAGAAATGTGCTTTTGATTTTGTGCCAAAAGCTGAAATGAGCCACAGTCCATGTCAGAATTAACTCTCGCAACTAACGACAGCACATTTTGTGTTTTATTTGTTTTGGGGGATTTTTAACAGTTAACTTGAAAGCAACAGGTGCTTGGCCCATTCTCTTCCCTTTTCCCGCCTGGGACCTTAATTGTTTTAATGTTTATGTAAAAAAACACGTTAACATACTTTTTTTTCTTTTTTTTATCGTCAAACAAAAATGCTTTTAACAATACACATTTCATTTGTTTTAACCCTGGCGCTTTAAAGATAGTCTTTCGTAAAGTACTTAGATTTTTGTAAAGTACTTTCGTTACTTGATAAAGTTTCCATGTAGTGTTACAGTTCTCTCTAAACTAAGCTAAATTAACAGGCCACCAGCTGAGTTGACAAAGTGGGCCATGGTGACGATGTTTCTTGCTGCCAAATTTCACAGCAGTTTGCCTCTAAAACTAATTGGTGTGTCGCTCTGGCTAATCGCTATTTATTGCAAGGCTCTGTGTAGTACGTAACGGCTGACGTTTGTATTGTTAAAAATGCATCAGGCAGCTGTTCTTCTTTCAGATCCATGTTTGCCGGATCTTTGAAGCATTTTATTTAGAAAATAAAGCTGTGAATTTCACAATAGCTTCGCTGGCGGAAACTGGATACTTGATAAGTATGGACGCAAATGAAATGTTTAATGTACGATTTAGTCTAGCGTCCTCTCTGGTTAGTGTAACATATCACATATTAACAATTACCAATTATCTTCCATGTTTACGATCAAATTTTCAAAACTTCTACTGTAAGAAACTGACTACCTTCAGATTTTAGTTCATCTTGTATGGATAGTTTTGTACTTTTCATTGAGAAAATGTATATGCTCCACTCCTTGAAGATACCGGTTTATATTGGCTTATGATTGGTTATGCTTATCCATATCTCCTCTTCTAAACTAGTCACCTGTTAGCAATTACCTGCAATATACTGGTTGGTGGTCATAGTTCATTTAGTTCTTGCTATGACTGTAGAGATGATGGCATTTACAGAACTTATTGGCCACGTTAATGTTTTATTCACCACAAGTGCAAAATTTTACGATCAAGATCCTGAAGAGAAAAGATACGTAAGAATTATGGAGCGAAATGTTTTAATTTGACACTCCGGACCATCGTAATTGTTTGCAAATGGCCTTTATGAACATTTCCCCCATTCAATGTTTTGCAGTGCCATTGCACAAACGATTTGGCATTAAGGACCAATCACGCCCACTGTTTTGAATGTGAGCCGATTTTGCTTCAGTGTACGTCGTTATAGCGCCGCAGCTAGAAATTTACTCCCGACGTTGCGTCGGAAGTGGTGGTATTTTTGTATTTAACAAAAAACGAATGAAAGAAAGGACAGCACTTTGCAACTGACTTTGGTAGTCAGCTGTGCTACTGTAGAATTTATACTGTAATCGTGTGATGGGGAAAAATATGCTGTTTAATTATTTATGTTGAACATTTTGTCAAATACGGACACCTGTGTGGGTGGAGGGGGGGGGGGGGCTCTTAACTACATAGTGTCATATGTGAAATACTTGTAAATACAATGTTATATATTAAAAGTGTTCTCAAAAGATAACGGTGGTTATTTTTGTTTTAGTATGTTTTTAAAATGTCAGAGAAGTACACAGGAAATTGTGCAATGTTTATATATCTCCGAGTTGTGTTTGTGAGAGAGCGAGTACGTCTTTTGTACAGAATGTTTTGTTTCTTACTGGCATACCTTTTGAAACTGTGCTTAATTAAGCTGACTCGTCTTTTGGCGTTTGTGACACACGTCAAATCAAATATAATCAGCTCAAACTTCTATTTTCAGTGTTGTTTTTGATGAATGTCGACCTGCTACTGGTACAGGAATGAAAGAACAAACATTTAATTTCGCAGCTTGTCTTTTTATTTTTTCTTTGCATTTCACATGAGATGTTGAACATGGATAAATTAATCAGCCGAACTGAGGCTGAAAATTCATGCCGACTTTATGGATCTCACTGCCATCGTTTTTACTTGTTCACGACCTCAACGTCCACATCCTCTGTTCGAGAAACGACCTTTCCATCAACCACCTCTTCGATTATTGTCCGAACACGCTTGGACACCACAGGTTCGTCTGGAGAGGAAAAATAGTAAGTTAAAACTACACAAACGCATCTAATTATCAACATTTTATTTGTATTTAAATTTAATTTAAATACAAATAAAATAAAAATTCATATCTATAATCAATTTTTCCCACCCAAAAAAGGACACCCTTTAAAAACACTTACGCTTGGGAGAAAGAGGAGGTACAATCTCTACAACTTGGACTGTCTGTTTCCTGTAACAAAAAAATTAAAATAAATATCGTACAACTTTTGTTATCTTTGTAAAGACAAATTTATTTGTAAAAACTTACTGAATGCCCTCTCCATCCAGAAGTCTCCTGTACTCAGTGATCTCCAACTCTAGTCTGGTCTTGATGTCTAGGAGAAGTTTGTATTCGGTGCCCAGTCTTTCGATGTCAATGCGCACCTGAGAAAGCTCCGCCTCCAGGCTGTTAATGACGCCCTGCAAATGGCTGAGCTGGATGCTGTACCGTGACTCTGTCTCTCCCAGTGTGCCTTCCAGTGCTGCTTTCTGTCAAATCATAACACGTAGAAGAACGGTGAGGGTGCATAATTAATTGCGCAATTGGCTCCCTCTAGAGACAGCTATTGCAAAATGAAATTCAAAGAGAAAGAAAGACTTTTACCAAGCTGAGCTGTGACTGCAGTTCAATCTCCAGGCTCTGAAGTGTCCTCCTAAGATCACTGATTTCACTGCGGGACAATGTCAGGTCTTCTTGTCTGGTGGTTACCTGCTTGTTCAGTTCGTCGAACTGTTGGGACAGAGATTTGCGGTCAATGTCCGCATGATTGAGTATGTTTTAGCCATCGAGAATAAAAACAAACACTTACTTTGCTCTTGTACCAGGACTCCATATCTCTGCGGTTCTTATCAATGACGCCTTCATATTGCTGTCGGATCTCCTCCATGATGCGGGCCATGTCTTGCTGAGGTGTAGCGTCAACCTCAACGTTTACGCTCCCGGAGGACATTTGAGCGTGAAGTGTTGCGAGTTCCTACAGAACAATGATATAGCTGGTAGCTTATGCACCTTTTTTGTAAATTGCACATTTTCCGAAGAATGGTTTGTTCTGAAAAGTGGCAATTGATGTTGTAGGAGATGGATATGCTTGATCTTTGACTAATGAAATTTCACAAAATAGTTTCAAATCGCTCCCTCTAGATGCAGCTAGCAGGAAATATCTTTTTTTAACATTTATACTAAAAACTAGTAGGAATTTGAGCGGAGAGTAATGATTAAGGGTCTGACTATGCAGTTTGATCAAATAAAGCTCCCCTTGTGGTAGAAATTTTACATGAGCTATTGTATGACTATTGGTGTGGTAAATGTGACCGCACCTTGAAACCTTCAGGTGACATTTAATTAAATAACTAGTGTTTCTAAAAGTGCCTAATTTTTAAAGCTACACTTGATTGGAAAAGATTATTGGTTTGGTGAATTATCTGGTAATGATCTTGCTTCACTGTACCAGGTTCGACCAGCCCATAAAACATTTTTGATCTCACCTCTGCATGGTTCTTCTTCAGGTAGACCAGCTCTTCCTTCAGACCCTCAATCTGCATCTCAAGGTCTGAGCGAGTCATGGTGAGTTCGTCCAGAACCTTTCTCAGATCGGCGATATCGGCCTCCACGGACTGACGCGGCGCCAATTCATTCTCATACCTGAAGCCGCCAAGAATAACAATGATTAGGTTAGGAATCTAAAAAAAACTCAAGGGATAAAATATGGGGTGTGACATTAAAAAGCAAATAAAATTAGGGGAAACCCTTGCTGGGAATGAAAGATTGGTCTACCGGTATAGACTAAGCAGTTTTTTTTTTACTTAATTGCTAGACTGGAGTGTGATATCAAATATTTAAACTACTATTTAAACTGAACAGAGATGACATCACTGAGTTCAATGATGAACTACCTTTAGCTGTCATTTAGCATTATTGACACGCTGTTTTCCTAATTAATGTTGTTCAGTTGCTTTGACGCAAGGTATTTTGTTTAAAGCGCTCTATAAATAAAGGTGACTTGACTTCATTAAAATAGAGGTTTTAAATGATGTAATTAGAAGGTGAAGGTTTTTCTTGTACTAACTTGACTTTGAAGTCCTCAGCTGCCAGTTTGGTGCTGTCAATCTGAAGGATGATTCTGGCATTGTCCATGCTGGCGACGGCGATCTAAAGACAAACAGATAAAGAACAGAACTTACTGACATTTACATTCATATATATATAAAACATGTCCATATAGATTATTTTTGGTTTATTAGATATATTTAGTTGTAGTTACCTTATTACATAAATATGATTTATGTCAGTTGCCAAAATAAAATTTCTAGTTTATATATATATATATATATATATATATATATATATATATATATATATATATATCTGTCATATATATATAACAACACTGGTGACATTATTACATTATTAATTGTATTAATTTACTGTTTTACGTCAATAAAATATAATGGTTATAGTAGTACTATGGTCATAAGTAGAGTGGTTCACTTTTCATTGAAATATTTTCAATTTCCACGTTTCAAATCACATAAATGTTATAGTTATGCAATGTACAGTTACGCACTTTTTGGTGCAGATCTTCAATGGTGACGTAATAGTGGCTGTAGTCTTTGGAGACGGGGGTTCTCTTCTCGTACCACTCCTGGATCTGGAACTCCAGCTGCGCGTTGGCTTTCTCCAGGGAGCGCACCTTCTCCAAGTAGCTCGCCAGACGGTCGTTGAGGTTCTGCATGGTGGTCTTCTCGTTGAAAGCCGCACCGAAGCCATTGTCACCGCCGCCGAGCGCGCTGGCCAGGTCGAAACCGCTCTTGCTACTCTGAGCGTAAGAGACGCGCACGCTGGAGCCACCTGCACCTGCGTAGATACTTGGCGCGTGACCGACGGCGATGCGCCTAGAGTATCCACCGCCGAGCGAGAGCGAGGAGAAGGGACGAGAGCTGGAGCCGGACAGGCTCTTGCGTGAAAAAGACTGCATAACCTGGTTTGCGTTCCTGTTGCCTTTGCTGGACACTTCTGACAGCTGCTTAATGGTTTTGGAGAACCAAGTACCTTTTTATACAGTTTGACCTGGGGGGTGTGGTTATTTTAGCTTTTTTATGGCAATGATTTTTGGAAAAATATCAAACAGGTGTTTCCAAGGGAGCGTCTGTAAAATGGCCCAGGACGAAGCCCTGAGGCACTCCTAACCTGATCTACAAGATTTTATCAATAAACATTAATTCTTGGTTAATTACCCAAAATTTAGGGTTTGATGGGTCAGGATAGACATAAAAAAGAGTACCACTTTATAACGTTTGCTAACAGTTACAGCCATTTAACATTACATAAGGCTATAAAGGTCAGTAGTTCATACTGTCAAAGGTATTACTTTATATAATTCATATAAGTACTGCGGTGGGACATGCCATGAGTAATCTCAAAGTGTTTAAAAAAATTACCTATTAATATTCTAGCATTTTAATGTATGCCATCTTTATAACCACACATCATGAAGACTCAATAAAATATTTGTAGTTAATTTCACATTTAAAAATAGAACTTTTTCATTTTTTAGAATTTTGAAAAACTAAAACTGTAATTTGACCAATTATTCTACCATTTTTATGTGCATGCATTTTTTTTGGGCTAATATATAATAATGTAATAAATTAAAATATGAAGTATAACATTTTATAAAATGTAATATGCTTTTTATATAAAATGTTACTTATTTATTCAAATAATAATCGAAAATAAACAATTTTAAATATGCACACTTAAATATATAAAAAAAAAAATAAGGTTTATTTCGACCCAACATTGGGTCAAATTTGGAATAACCCAACTTTTGGGTTAAAAATTTAATGTAAAAATTTAACCCAACGATTGGGTTAGTCAATATTTCACCCAAAGTTGGCCTGAAATAACCATCTGCCTTTTTCAGAGTGTAGGCTATAATTATTTTCATATTTACTAAAACATGTCTAAAATAAGCAATTATTTCAAATTTAATTGAATTTGCTTTATGTCAAGCTTTGTTGAAATGTACTAGTAACATTTTATATAAAATGTTACTTATTTATTTCTATTACAACTTTTATAACAAATGAAAGTTGTTGTGAAGGGTTTCTCTTTCACTTGTGCAGTGACTGTGACTGTGTCTGATAAGGTTTATTGCCCTGTTTGGTATGTGCAGAATGAGCCGGCTATAGCCTACTAGTTCACTATCAATTTCAGTATACAACCTTTATGATTAGATGTGAACATATATGAGGAATATAAGCCTGATTTAACTGAATACAATAAAACAAGCGTACTTTAGTCACCGATCATAGTATGATCTTCCCCAAGGAGAACAGTAAACCATTAATTGGATTGCGTTCACATCACTTATATAGAGATTACTAAATTAATATTTGTTATATTATATTTTTAAATATATTAAAGCTCTTTTAAGTGTTTTCTCGCACCGTTTAACACTTGAAATATTTCCGCGGGTACTCAATATGGATTGCAATTGGCCAAAACTTGCATTTTGTACACACATTAGTTTTATTCTTTTAAAAGGTGAATGTGAACTTTACTTTTTCCCACTCATTTAGCCAGGGCCGCTGATGGCCAAATGGGTGCCCTAAGAAGGATTGTATTGTCCCCCCCTTCCTCAAATATGATGATGGAAAAACAAAAACAAATACTATGGGGTGAAAATAGAAATTTAAATCAAGTAAAAAAGTCAAGAGGGTCTGGCTGCAGACTTGCACTTGCAATCTCAGACTTGCACTCTCAGACACTTGCACTTCCGCTAGTGATGTCACTTGCAGTCTTTATTTTTTTATTTTATCGTTTTTTTTTTTACTTTTTGTTTGAATTTCCCAACATTTTATATTTTATAACAGTAGCCAGGTGGCGAAGACAAGAAAAAAAATAAACAAAATAACAATGTCACTTGCAATCGCTACTTGCACTCTCTGCTACCTGAGACACTTGCAATCGACACAATTCGTGCTTGTTGCCAATGGAGACAAGAAGCTGTGGTGGTGAATAAATGTGGTTTCGCGTTAAGCATTTTTACATATAGAATAAACTGTCTGCAACTCGTTTTTTTCACTGTCTTTGTCCATTAAGCTACATTATGCGTTTTATTTATAATGATTTTCTATAGGAGGAAAACGTTTAATGTACAAGTACTGCGTTCTTCGCATATGATTTACAGTTTATTTTAATAAATATCAAACATTCAATTTAATTGTGCATTATAGCTGACACCCAGATGAACAATTACAGTTGTTTTTATCACTGTAAGTCATTCTCCTCAAATGCTACTGACGTTAGAAAAGTGTATACCAATAGCGCATGTAACTTTAGAGACGGTCCCTAAATTTGAGACTCTCGAATGTCCAATGTCAAAGCCAACTTTATGCCTGTTTATTTTTTTTACTTTTAGTTTTCTTTTCTTTGCACTTGATTGCTGATGTCCTTTACCCGGGCATAGATGTCCATCCATCAATTATGAACATTCAGCCACAAACATGAGGTGTGTTTCAAATGTTTAAAAAAAATTTTTTTCACATTTTTTTTTTTTTTTAGTTTTTTTGAGCAACTTCGATGGTGCCCCTTCTGGGAGTTGGTGCCCTACGCAGACTGCGTACTCTGCATATAGGGACCGGCGGTACTGCATTTAGCATCATTACCAACCTATTCTAGTGAAGTACACTTTCACCAGCCCAAAGGCATGTAATTACAATGTGTTCGAGTCATGTGGATCTGTGATTATATGTCCCAGACACACCGTACAAAGGTGAGGTATAATTAGATTGTGTTCCTTATGATCCCTGTACATAATTATTTTGTCTTTCACCTTTCGCTTTCGTACCTGTCGTAGCTTAATGTCCTAATTCGCAGCTCTTTTCTTATGCCCTACTAAGGTAGTGTCTCAATCTGCACTTTATCTTTCCACATAGCTCTTCTCACTCAGACCGAGTCGAGCTCGTATCTGAGGCGGATGTTTGACGGTCTCTGGCGTGCTTCACTCTCTCCCCTCTCACACACTTTCCGTCACCGATCCCTTCAGAGTCATGACTTTCAAAAAACCCTTTTGTTGGTGGTGGGTTTACTCATTTGAATCTTTTGTTTTGATTCAGGTTGGTAAGGAATAGGAGACAGAGATTTTAAGAGGTTTTACAAGTCGCCTACAAGAGAAACGACAGAGGTCAAACTTATTACTAGACTTACACTAGAGCAAAGTGTCTATAACACACACACACACACACACACACACATATTCATATATATATATATATATATATATATATATATATATATATACTCACTCACTGGTCACTTTATTAGGTACGTCTGTTCAGTTGCTGGATAACACAAATTGCTAATCAGCCAATTACATGGACACTAGGATTGCAATTTGATTTGCGATTTTAAAATGTATGTGCAGCAAAGTATGAGTATCATTACCCTGCTGAAAAAGAAGAAGAAAAAAAGTTTCCATGAAATATTACAAAATTCCTTTTTGTTTTTGGCATTATTCCAATAGGAATTACTGTTGTTCTGTCCAATACAATTCCCATTATAACCCTGAAATCCTTTCAATTGTGTTTTGGGAGGGAGTTCTATACGACCGAGAGAGCTCAAAGCGCTGCAATTTAAGAAAACACATGCAAATTGAAAAAACACCAGCAAATAAAATAAAAAAAACATCTTCAACAGTTTGACAACACAAGTGCTGCAAATCATCACAACACATGCATATAAGGAAACGCGTTCGTTATATGCATTTGTTGCGAGAATTTGCAGCGCGTTTGGTTATATGGATGTGTTGTAATGATTTGCAGCGCGTTTCGTTATATGCATATGTTGTGAAGGATTTGCAGTGCTTTTCGTTATATGCATGTGTTGTGATGATTTGCAGCGCGTTTCGTTATATGCATGTGTTGTGATGATTTGCAATACTTGTGTTGTCAAACTGATGAAGATGTTTTCTTCATTTGCTGATGTGTTTTCTTAAGTTGCAGCGTGTTGAGCACTCTCGGCCACCGTAGTTCTATATCGTATATCGTATAGTTCTATATCGTATATCGTATAGTTCTATATCATATATATTATATAAATATAATTTGAAAGAAATTTTTTTTTCAGCAGTTAAGATTATAAAGGTATAACTGATTTTATAGAATTAACCTCAATTGTATTAGTTTAGTATTTGGGATTTTAAGAACAAGTAGAAAATGTTCTTAAATGTTTCATTTCATAGAAGTGAAACTAGCAACCAGTTAGTCTTAATTTACATTCGTTTTAAACGCAGAGCCAGGCACGAGTTAGTTGTCTGTCTTTTCGAAGCTTAAGACCCTGTAGATGCCCTAATCCCACTCTGTCTTAGAAATCATGCACAACTGAAAAAGTTATGAAAATGTAATAAGTGAAAAGATGTGTGAGAGGTCAGAGTTTGTCATATCTAAAATTTTGCTGTCAAAAAAATACACAAAAAAGATAAAAAAGTAAATAGAATTATGGGGAAAAAATTAATGTAAATAATAATAAGAAATAATTTATCTTGTTTATCAGCCTGTATTGGATATTTAACTTTCGATGTTTGTTCATATATAGTGCTAAATTTTTTTAAACTAAACAAAAGTGTGAATATACAGTACACATTTTATGCACCACTTATAATATAAATATTACAGTGTAAGAGTAAAAAATTACTTGCTATTGACGTTAACTTTTGTTTTACTGTTCATTTCATTATTGATTTTATTGCTTAGTTTTGCTGCACTAGGATTTGGAAAAACTATTATATTAAATTTAATGCTTAAGTTTATAGTTTAGGAAGTTTGTTTTATCATATAGTTATTAAATTTAATAGGTACTACCAGATTTAACTCTTTTAAGCGCATTTTCTTATAGTAGAAACCTCAGCTCATTAATTGTAACTGTAGTTATTGATAATTCATACTGTACATTAATAATATTGTAATACCTAACATCAATCTCTTGATTTATGGTTTTAGTATATTATTTCAATTAGTTTAGCTTGAGAATACTGTGTGTAAATGATACAAACTGGATTTTTAATAAGATATTCTTTCTTGCCTCCAAATTGATAAACAGATTGGACAGGTTTTAATAAGTGCATCCTAAGTATAAAAACTACATAATCTGTAAATTACACAGTCTGTTTCTATATTAATTGGAGGAGGTTTGAATTGGATTGGATGTTTGTCTCTCTAAAAATGCAATAGATGGCGCTAAACACTTACACAAATGCTCCTTCATACAAATCATACATACACTATTACAGAGGCTTTTTGCAGACTTTTTATTTATTAACATGTCATTTGTTATTTATGTATTTATTTGATGAATCTTGCAGTTACCAGCTCTGACATCTAAGCTACACTGCCCACAAATGCAATACGTGGTGTATTTATAAATGCATTTTTGCATGAATGTTTTTCCAGGTCTCCTGATGTGACGACAGACGAGCAGCCGCCGGCTCTGCCCCCAAAACAGTCCAGAAGAGACCCTCTGACCCACAACGGCAGATCCCAGTCTCAGCATGAGCTGGACGAGCACCTCAGCGAGCTACAGGGCTGTAGTTGGGGTTAGCGGGGCCCCGGTGCGATTGTACCAGTGGGCCCTGTTTGAAATTGTTTAATTTATATGTTCATTCTATTTATTTATTTGTGCTAACTGCACAATGTTTAAGTTGTTTCATGTTTGTAGGTGTCCAGGTACAGAATAAATAAATAAATATAAAATAGCACTGCATAGTCTTCACTGTAAAAATTAAATTGACTGTCAAAGCAAAATGTATTCAGACACTTTCAACATTTCTTACATTATCACAGTTTATTTGCTCTAGATTATAAAATGGTAATAAAATATGATAAGAAATCAGAGTTGAACTGTCAGAACAAATTCATCTTGATAATATCAGATAACTTTGATAGAAAGATGTGTAATGCATAACTTCAGACAACTGTTAGTATGGCAATATTTACACAAATATCAATACTTTGTTGGACAATTACCAAGCAATGCTTAATTTTGTTCAGTCTTTGATGTGGAAAGGTTGCATTAGCAATTTAAGAAAAAAAAAACACATAAGCAAAACATGAGGTCAGAGTGTCTGAATTATTTTTGGTCCCATTTTTTTTTTCTATCAGTTTCACTAGTTGTCCACTGTATGAAGTTTTTGGGGTTTTAATATGTCACAGTTCGCTTTATTTTGCTATACTCACTTACCTAAATTAATGAAAGTGTCCTGCACCTATTAAAACTTTTTTTTAATAATATATGGTGTCTGAATAATTTTTGGTTTGACTGTGCACTCATTCTTGTTAAAACTACGGAGTAATTCAGTCAAGAGCAGTGAGTGATTTTCTTTCTTTCATTTTTTTGGATTATAATAACAGCACCTAGTAGCTAAATTAGGCGCGGTCACTTTTAAGAGACAATGAATGCATCCAATATAATACACATCCAATTTTTTTTCTCAACTGTTTACTTTCACTTAAGACATAACCAACAGTTTTTTCGAACATACTTTCCAAAAGAAAAACAAAAGAATGGTCACTCCACAGAGCAAAAGAAACCTCTCAGCGGGGACCAGTCCAAGCGTCTTCTGTGACGCAACGTCAAGTCACATCAACCAGAGCGTCATTGGGGACGCAACGTCAAAGTCACACTGAACTGAGAATCCTTGGGATACAACGTCGAAGGCTCACCAAAGTCCCTGAATGAGAGGATAGAGTGCAGAGAGGAGCTGGGGTCAAGTCTTGGAGGATCCAGTCTAGTCTGGCAGGAAGAGAGGGAACAGTTCCAGACAAAAAATCAAAAAACACTTGGAGCCTAAAACAACATAACAAGGCAGGACTAGGCAAACAGGACTAGACGGTCACCAGCGAATCATTAAACAATCACAATGGTCTGACAAAAGACAGAGCATGAGAGGAACTAAAATAGAGGAGAGCTAATGAAGAAAGAGTGGCTACAGGTGTGACAGAACACAGGGAATTAAGGGTAATGAGTGGGAGGGGGAAGAAACACTGACAGCAGAACACATGAGCTGCCAAAACAAAACCCATGTGTTCTGAGACTAGACACACAGACAAAAAGACAAAAATACAGCAACTCAGACCTAAGTCATGACAGTAACCCCCCCCCCTCCCCCTCCAGCAGCACCACCAGGAGGGGCTCACCTTGTCGCCTGCGGAAGTCCTCAATAAGAATCTGGTCCAGAATATCCCGAGCCGGAATCCAACTCCTCTCCTCAAGACCGTAGCCCTCCCAGTCCACTAGATACTGGAAACCCCGACCACAGCGTCTAACATCCAAAAGCTTTCTCACAGTGTAAACCGGAGTACCATCTACTAGACGAAGGGGGGGAGGGGGTATAGGGTTAGCCGCTATTTTGATCCGTCTGGAAGCCCGGGCCAAGGCCTCCTCAGCCCTCCTCCAGGTGCGCCGACACCTACGGACAAAGGCCAAGGCAGACGGGACGGCGGCTTCGGGTTTCTGTGCAGGGAAAAAGGGTGGTTGATAACGGACAGAACATTGAAAAGGAGACATACCCGTAGACGCCACCGGGAGGGAATTGTGGGCATATTCAACCCACGACAACTGCTGACTCCAGGAGCTTGGACTTTGTGATGCTAGACAGTGGAGAGCACGCTCGAGATCCTGGTTGGCTCGCTCGGCCTGCCCATTGGTCTGGGGGTGGAAACCTGAAGACAGACTCGTAGAGTCCCCGATCTGTCTACAGAACTCTCTCCAAAACCGGGAGACGAATTGTGGTCCTCTGTCGGAGACCACATCAACCAGAAGACCATGGATCCAGAAGACGTGGTCCACGACCACCTGAGCGGTCTCCTTGGCTGAGGGGAGTTTGGGTAAGGGGATAAAATGGGCCGCCTTGGAGAAGCGGTCCACCACCATCAGAATAACGGTTTTACCTCTCGACAGGGGAAGGCCAGTGACTAAATCAAGGGCCAGATGTGACCATGGACGAGAGGGAATGGGTAGAGGCTGTCACAGACCAACAGAAGACTGGTTAGAAGTCTTATTCTGAGCACAAACGGAGCAAGCCAACACAAACTGCCTGACATCTTGGACCATGGATGGCCACCAAAATCACTGACGGATGGCAGCCAGCGATCTCTGAACCCCTGGATGACAGGCAACTCTGGACTCATGACCCAACCGAAGGACCTCAGGATGCAGCGCAGCCGGTACCAACAACCGACCCCCCCGAACACCCCTTTGGGACCTCCCCCTCCTGCACGGCCTCCCTTACCCATCGCTCGACATCCCAAGAAAGGGACCCCACCACCACCTCTCTGGAGAAAATGGTACTGGGGCTCACCTCCTCACCGGGATTCTCGAACAAACGAGAAAGGGCATCAGGTTTAACATTCTTGGATCATGGCCCATACGAGAGTGAGAAATTAAACCACCCAAAAAAAAGTGCCCTATCCCGACATCAGAAGCATCCACCTCAACAATGAATTGCCGTTCCGGATCTGGGAGACAAAGAACAGGAGCAGAGATGAAATGGGACTTGAGAGCACCAAAGGCCTCCTGAGCTTGTACATTCCATATGAACGATACCTTAGGAGAGGTGAGTGCAGTTAAGGGTGCAGCAACCAGGCTAAAGTTCCTGATGAATCGCCTATAGAAGTTGGTGTACCCCAAGAACCGCTGCAACGCCTTCCGTGAGTCAGGGGTTGGCCACTCGGCCACGCCCCTTACCTTAGCGGGATCGGCCTTGATCCCCTCCGTCGAGATAATATGCCCCAAGAACGAAACCGACTTGGAACACGCACTTCTCCGCCTTGACGTACAGCTGGTTCTCCAGCAGCCGTTGTAGCACCTGACGGACATGTTGAGGGTGGACCTGCAATGAGGGAGAGAAGATAAGAATATCATCAAGGTACACAAAGACAAATCTGTTCACCATGCCCCTCAACACATCATTCACCAGGGCCTGGTAGACAGCTGGGGCATTAGTAAGCCCAAAGGGTAGGACCCGGTATTCAAAGTGTCCCGTCGGGGTGTTAAATGCTGTCTTCCACTCATCCCCCTCACGTATATGGATCAAATGGTAGGCATTACGGAGGTCTAGCTTGGTTCCCTGTAACAACCCAAAGGCTGACGACATCAAAGGCAGAGGATACCTGTCTCTTACAGTGATGTCATTAAGGCCACGGTAGTCAATGCAGGGTCTTAGGGAACCATCCTTCTTCTTAACAAAGAAGAACCAAGCCCCAGCAGGTGAGGAAGAGGGCCGGATGAGGCCGGCATTTAAGGAGTCCTGAATATACTTGTCCATGGCATCTCTCTCAGGACCAGACAGGGAATACAAATGACCCTTGGGCGGAGAAGTGCCTGGGAGAAGATCGATGGCGCAGTCATACGGCCGATGATGAGGCAGGGATGTGGCCCAGGACTTGCTGAAGACCTGACAAAGATCACGGTACCCCTCTGGGACCCCGGCAAGATCACCCTCCTCAACCTGAAAAACAGAAGACATAGAGCCAGGAGACAAAGCAGAACCAAGACATTTTGGAGGTACAACTCAATTACCTCACGGTGATTGCCAGATACAGTTAAACTTACAGAGGTAGTGGAATGGGTGATGGAAGAGATGAGGAGACCATTTAGGAAGTGAACAGAAATAAGAGAAGGAAGAGAAATGGTAGGAATACCCCACTGTGCCACAACAGAGGCATCCAGGAAGTTGCCTTCGGCACCAGAGTCAACCAGTGCAGAACAGGAATGAAAGGAGTCCTTATGCTGAATAGAAACCTTTAACAGGGTACGAGAGATAGGGGAGTCGACATGAGGAGTAGCACCCACCAGGATCCCCCGGACTACTGATGGGCTCTGGATTTTAACGGGCACTGGATAGCTCGATGGCCTGGCTTTCCAAAGTACAGAAACAGGCCCCGAATCAAACGATCCTGCTTCTCTTTAGGGGTAAGGCGAAGACGCCCCACTTGCATAGGCTCAGGGTCCGTTGATGGTGACAAGGAGGTGGAAGCACTACTAGGGGCGCCCTCCTCCAGGATCCAGGAGGACTGAGCAGCACGCCGCTGATGTCGACGCTGAAGGCGCCCCTCCACATGGAGGGCCAGATCCAGAAAGGGTGTCAAGACTTTGAGGGAGCTCGTGAGTAACAATCTCATCCTGGATGTCGTCATCCAAACCTTCCCAAAACCTTGCACGCAAAGCTGCCTCATTCCAGTCACAGGAGGCTGCCAGAGTTCTGAACTGGATGGAGTAATCAGTGACTGAACGTCTGCCCTGGCTCAACCGCACTAACTGGGCAGCTGCCTCATCACTCTGAGCAGAGCGGTCAAACAGTTTGATCATCTCTGCTCTGAAGTCCTGGAAAGTGGCACAGAATGGAGCACGTGCATCCCACACAGCTGTTGCCCAGTGCCGGGCCTTTCCTTTCAAGAGGGTGATTACGAATGCTACCTGGGACTCCTCTGTAACATAGCGCCGAGCCGGAGAGCGAAGACCAGAGAGCATTGGGACAAAAAGGCACGGCAGGAGTTAGGGTCCCCATCATATGGCGGCGGACTATTGGCATGGGGTTCAGGCTCAGCACGAGACTGGGGATGGCCAAAGGTAGTAGCCGATCTGCTGGCCAAGGCTTCAAGCTGGAGCTTCTGAATCTGGACATTGAGGTCCGCTACTTGGGCTGTGAGGCACTCGATCTCCCTTTAGGTGGTGGTCAACTGACTGGAATGCTGTCCCAGAAGAATGCCTTGTTGACTGACTGCGACTCTTACTTGGTCTGCACCTGCTGAATCCATCGTGGTCAGACCGTTCTGTCAGGGATACGCAGGATTCAGTTGCAGGTAACAAAAGGTTTATTTAGCCCTCACTAGGCAAACAGGAAAAACAAAAGAATGGTCACTCCACAGAGCAAAAGAAACCTCTCAGCGGGGACCAGTCCAAGCGTCTTCTGTGACGTAACGTCAAGTCACATCAACCAGAGCGTCATTGGGGACACAACGTCAAAGTCACACTGAACTGAGAATCCTTGGGATACAACATCGAAGGCTCACCAAAGTACCTGAATGAGAGGATAGAGTGCAGAGAGGAGCTGGGGTCAAGTCTTGGAGGATCCCAACAGAAAAGTGATGCAAGGACCAAGGATTTAAAATCCCATGCTACGTGTACTGTGTTAACCTAACTAAGACTTGCTATAGCACTTATATATCATTGCTCTTTTTGTTATTTTGATTGCTTTCACTGTCCTCATCTGTAAGTCGCTTATAATTATATATTATATATATATATATATATATATATATATATATATATATATATATATATATATATATATATATATATTAGTGGTTGGCCGTTATCGGCATTAACTGCATTTGCTGTTTGCTGCATTGCTGCATTAACGCAAGACTCTTATCGGCGATAAAAAAAATATCGCTGTTAATCTATTCTCAAAGTTGGGTTGGGAGCTATAATGACTTTCACCTTGATATTTTATATAACCGACTGGCTGAGGCCAGCCTAAAAAGATGCTCAGGACAGTTGACGGGCCACTGCTGTGCATCGTCACGAAAGCTTATCTTTTCCACGTGTTGTTAAGCCTTACCGCTCGTCGATTTAAACATTAAAGCATCCAAACACAAGACGCGGAAAAGCTGAACAGAGTAGCGCGTGCCATGTTAGGTGCGCACGAGAGAGAGAGAGCCGCGTATCACTGACAGTGACACTGAACTGAGCTCTCTTCTGCGAAGTTCTCCTCAAAGTCCCTCCTGCACCTGAACGAACAACAAATCGCAGTTTGAACAAACAAAAAGATGTGAAAGAGCACAATTCAGTACTTGCGGTGTTCTGGTGTTCAGGGCTCATGCAGAGAAAGGCGTCCCGAGACGCTAAAAATAAGCGTTTTCAAGTGTTTTGATCAAAACACCTGAACATTGAATTTGCTTATTTTTGCTCTAGTGCCAACAAATACACACGAAATATGTCAAAATATCCACCTTGGAAATTATGCTCGAAAAAACTGTCAGTTATTTCTTAAGTGAAAGTAAACAGATGAAGTAAAAAATGGGATGTGTATTATATTGGATGCGTTCATCGTCTCTTAAAGTGACCGCGCCTATTTAGCTACTGGCTGCTGTAATGTTAATCCAAGAAAATGAAAGAAAGAAAATCACTCACTGCCCTTGACTACTTTGTAGTTTTAAAAGTCAAACCAAAAATTATTCAGACACCAGATATATTTTTTGATATATATATATAGCAAAACTATAATAATGTAAGAAATGTTGAAGGTGTCTGAATAAATGTAGGTTTGATTGTATATTTCATTTTTACATTGAAGACTATCCAGTGCTTTTTTACATTTAATTATTTAGTTTCTATACCTTGACACCTACAAACTTGAAAAAAACTTAAACATTGTGTAAATAGTACAAATAAATAAAAATAAAAGAACATACAAATTAAACAATTTCAAACAGGGCCCACTGGTACAACCTTCTCCGGGTCCCCACTGACCCCAGCTACGGCTCTGCTCACACCTGTTTCACACATACTCCGTCTGCAGTGCGTATGTAGTCCGTGTGCATTACTTATGTGGGGCAGCACAGACTCGATGTGCTTTCACACAGGACGTGTTTGCAGTTCGCTACTCGGTTCGTAAACGATCGCTGCACTGCTGCAGACGCAACGCTCCTGGAACGCAACTGGAATCCATTAACATGGGTGCGTAACATGGGTGCATGGCTGCACTGCAGACGGAGTATGTGTGAAACAGGTGTAGGGGAATTTACAGTTAAAACCCAAGGACCAGATATGTTGCAATGAAGACCAGGACTCAGAGATGAGTTCAACTAATAATAATAATTTTACTTGAAGAAAATAGTTTGCAATTTCATCAGCAGAAGTCAGCTTCAACACTCTCGAAGGAGTTCGCAGGCCGCCCCCCGTACAATACAAAATCAACCACAGTTATACCCTGACAGAGGATACTAATTGCGTCAATACATGAGTCAACAAAATTCTGATTGGTTCCAAAACCTAGATAAAACTCTCCAAAGACGTAGATCTGATACGCTGGACACTGGCAGTTGATCTTTTGTCCTGGGACTGTCTGAGCTTCTCCCTGTACAGACAGATACTAACACACGTACACAGAGAACTTATCTAAAATTCAAGGCTTTCTAGCACTGGCGAGTGTCTTATCATTACGGTTGGATACACACACATAATATGTGGACATTAATCTTGAGGAAAAGAAATACAGCACACATAAGGTTACACATTTCACTCTTGCCATAACTTGATTAATAGTCAAACAAGAAATCATGTTATAATATAATTAATATCAGAATGAAGGATATGGCAAATCGGCATCCACTCCTTCAGTCCCCCGTTTTAGATCAATGTGGGGTCTAATACCCCACATCTGGTCTAATAAATGAGGTCAGGTGTAGTTGTGATGCATGCTAAGAATGCAGGCTGTTGGTCAACTTAAGCAGGTGCATATACTTAAGATCTCTGGTACTGGCTGACATTTCTAGTAATAAACACATTATTTTGTACAAAATACTTCCCATAATCATTCTTACTTCCCATATACATTCATCTACTTACTTAATCCCACAATATCGCCACTTGCACTAGTCTTTCTTAAATACCTCTCTTCCTACTACAGCTACTTCACACTTACCCTCTAAAACAAAACATTTATCCAACAGCCTTAAGACTAAATTTGCATATTCATTAACCAGATTTAACAAATCATTAAAGAAAACCGCATACACTATAACCAATTCATTTTTTTTTTTTTTTTTTTTTTAACCCTTAAGAAGGATATTTGCCTTATTTGTTTTCTTTTAGCATGTTTTATACAACTATGATGAATTTTAGTTAATTTGGTCATATCTTAAAATAAACTCATTACAATAAACGTATATATATTATTCTCTGGAAGCCGGGCTAAATGAATAACCACTGTTATTGCATTCCTGACATATGTCAGACCCTCAGTCACCTCACAGATACCAAATATAGACATTGCTTATAACCTAAATCCCAGTAAAGATACCCTTATTTTATGAAAATCTATAATTTTCCCCATCAATGGTACAATTATAGAGATTGATTATCTATTTTACCCTTTCATTCCAAACTTGGTGTTAAAAACACAAAAATAAACAAACCAAAAATAAGTAAGATCAATATTGAGCCATCTTAAAAAAATAAAAATAATCATAATCATAATCATTATTTCCTCGAAAACCTAGAGCAGTTCCTAGTTTATTACTTAATAGCCCTTTTATTAAGTTTTACTTTCACCACGAATCCATTTGCAGTCATCATAGTTCACATGCTGTTTAAACATACATTAACCATTAACCCAAACTTGTCATTGTTAACAACATTTGATCAAAATTACATTTTAAGTATCGAAGTGTCTAACTTCAAAAATACAACTAACCTATCCACTTATTGTCATGCATGTATGTTATACCAGGACATTACTGTTAACCATACTCATTGCCTTATTATTACCCTTTTTTTTTTTTTTTTTTAAATGTAAGTCTTGTCAATTTTCATACCATATTACTGTACTCAGACTATATTAATGACACATTCAGAAGCAAATCCTCAATACCTCGTATTAAGTCAATTTAGTTCTCACTGTTTTGTCAGTTAGAAATGCTTACACATCAGCTACGTGATCAATGTCTTTAAAACCCTTGTTCATGTTTGTCATTTGGCAGTGATATTTATTTACTCAAAATTATTATAAACTGAAAAAGAGCACACAGATTTCCCAATACTATTACTAAATGAACAATACTATTACTTAGTTCTAAATGCCCAAATATTTATTAAAGAGACATCCTCAGTTTCTGTAAATCTGTATTGAAACAGTATACATTATCAAAAAGCCCTGTCAGTGTTCACAATATTAATTTGATTTGACCTGACAGGTGTTCATAAGCAGCTCCATAGAGCCTATTACAATTGTTTTGTTCAAACAAAATTTATTATTTTTTTTTTTTTTTTTGCTGTGCTATTTCAATTAATTCAAACCTCTTGTTATGGATTTGCTCCATTAAGGGGCTATCCTCACGTTTTTGTTCAACTTATCTCTGTTCTACATAAACCACTACATAAAGCTTTTGCACTATATTACACAAGCAGGATTCACTCCTTTGTTTTCCCACCAGGCTTCTTTATGTGAGGGTGCTCTCTGGATAATTTGGTTAGTGACGTAGCCAATCTGTCACTGTTTTTCTGCCGTCAAGTCTAAAATATTTACCTTCACCATTCAAACAACAAAGTGTTAACTTGTTAAAATTTAGACCCTCATTTAAATTTAGGCATGGATTTTAAACCCATTTTGGACGGCAAACTTAAATTTCACAAATCCAATCATATAAACACTCTTTAACATATTAATCCAGAGAGTGATTTAAATCAGTATTATAAAAGACAAAACAAGTCATTATTACCAGTAGCAGACAGAGCTGGATAACCAATCCACTTAAAGCTCGTCCCATGTTTGGCATTGTCTTTTCATTAGTTTCACTCAGAATTATCGACTTCTGTAAAGTAATTTCACTTAACACATCTGTAATGATAAAACACTCATTCCAGAGGTTAGTGACTCAATTGAAACAAAACAGGAACAGAATTGTCCCCCAATAATATATATATATAGCCATCCTCATGCATGCACATACTTACATTAATATTTTAACAGCTCATATTTAAGGTTTTCCTTTTGGTATTAAATCGGAAGGATTTAAACTCAAACATTGTCTGTGCATTTTACCAAGTTTGTACCTAATCTCTTATCTAATCTCAAAGTTTGCCTGTTCATTAATGATTTTTATTTTGAGAAAAATCAGCTGGGTTGTTTTGGTCTTAAAATTATTGCTCTGTTTTGGTTACTCTTTCTTAGCAGGCCAATAATAGAAGAAGAGCACTATCCCTGCCTCCACTCAAGCACTCTCTCTCTCTCTCTCTTACTGTGCAAAATATTATTTATTTATTTATTTTGACAATTTTTGCCAAACTTTAACTTAGACTATAAAATAAAATTCATTACAACATATAACCCTAAATTATTCAAATAAGTTAAAAATGTCAAAGTTTCTAGATCTAAAATCTCAGTTTAAACTGTTTAAAATACATAATGCTAGGAACATTTCTTTAAAATTATTTTTACCTTACATGCTTAATTCCCTTAACCTTTGTTATCTAAACCATCTCTTGATTAAGCAGAAGCAGTCTTCATTTTTAGCCACCACCATATCTTGTTATCATCTTGTGTCATGCCTAATGACCTGCATGAGGAAAGACTATGATATAGACATATTAGTTCAATATCATTTTAGCCTCATAAGAAATTTTTGTCTCAAAATAATGGCTGTCATCACATGGTCTCAGATGGTTCTTGAAAGCCCATTGCCATTAACTTTTTATAAATAAGCTCCTTGTCCTCAGGGTGTGATCCACTGGCATAGTTGCATCAAGTTGTGGACGCTTGTCACAACAATCAGTCAAGGAATGCGGTTGCTGGTGATCAGGTCTGGAAGAGCTCACATTTTGAGGCAGATTGCTGTACTTCATACAGTTCCCCTCTTAATGATGCTCTAGGCCTATCAAGCATCCGCTCAACTCCACTACCATCTCACATATAACACCTCCCTTCAGGGCAGGTGCCCAGTGGCGGTGACCCCCTGCCTTAGGTTGTCCCCTATTGGCCAGAAGAGGATCTTACCCGTCATTGAGAAATCACCTCATGCACACTGGTAACCACTCTTTCCCGTTGCAACATCCTCGACACTCTTCTTCCAGAATCCAGTATTTCCTGCAGCTTAGGAAAGGTGCACTCAAGAACCATGAGAGCCATTGACAGCACCTACTAGTGTTAAAACATTGAAAAGGGTTAATCAAACTAATATTTAATTGCTAAAATCAATTGGATACCTCCGAACTATCATGCTGAGATTACTCAGTCAATTTATTTTTCACACCCGTCCATTCATTGTAATTTTCTGTTTCTTCTTTAGCTGGAGCCATCAGGCCCTGTATGGTGGTGGAGACTAAAAATAAGACAGATAAGTTACTGGTCATAGAACAAATAGCAATACAACTGTTTAACTATGCAAAATTATTACATCTATAGCTCAGGGTCTGTATTATGATTTTAAAGACCTCATGTTTCATCAACAATTGCTCCTAAATTGTTATTCATTATTTTTACAATCTCTTATTTCTTACATGCATTGGGCAGTTGAACATTTAACTACCAATTGCCCTCTTAATGCATTAAATCTGAACTCTTTTTATCATGTCCTTTAGCATCTCAGTGCCTATGATTTGACTGAAACACTGTGCTGTACTATAAATATCTTATCACTTAAACACAGGCTCAGATAATGGCATTTTAGCTTACTTTGAATGAGAGAGAGAGAGAACTCTGAGGGATTCAGGACTCGTAACAATGCATTTTCATTCATTTTAAACCTAATTTCATCATACTATCATTTTACAAAACTTGTCAGAAATTATATGCATTTTAAAAAATAAACATCTTTATATTTGTATTTTTACTTTATTTTCGCAACTCAAATGTTTCTCAAAGTTCTTTGCAGTCATTGTCATTACTTTTACATCAACTTGTATTTATTCATTCACTTAATTCTGGCCATGGCTTCTGAATTTCAACATTGGTTTTAAATCTGTCAGAGGTTATCTGACCCAGGTATATTACTTTGGGTCTTGCTAGCATGCTGTCTTCAAAGTTACTTTGAAACCCCCGTTTATTTTACTTGTTTACAACTATATCATCTCATTAACAAACAATAATTTTCTTTTCTCTTCATTTCATTTTATTTTATTTTATTTTTATGATGCTGCGTGGCTGCAATTTTGCAATCCAACAATAAAATTAATCTTTTGGCCAAACATTAGTAAATATAGGAATTACATTTTTTTTTTTTTTTACTCAGAACATGTCTCTGGTACTTTCAAAGCTTAAGCCAGAGTCATGGTGGGGGCCAGCATGAGATAAAACAACGGCTTCATTGTAGTCAAAGTAATTTTATCTTTTTTAATAAAACATAAGCTTCTAAGTTTTTCCAAAATGCCACTGCCAATTTGTGTGCCTACAGTTTTTTTTTTTCACTAACCCAGAATTCTGTTCAGTATTCCTTGTCAGGACTTTCAACAATTATATAGGAACTGGAACAGGTCTTATGATATCATTCTTTGTCATTTAAACCTTCTATGCACAGAGAATCAGATTAAATCATCACTCAGTTACTTCTGGGATTATTTTTAACAAATCGGCACATACATTTATAAATGTTTATTTCTCAGGTTCTTTCTAAGTTTAAAGCCAATCAAGTTTTTGTTTTAACAATACAATCAGAATTAAAGCTCAGACTGATCATTCTTTAAATGAATTCAGAGAATATATATATTTTTTTAAAGTCAGAGCTTCAGAGCCAAACTGTTTACAGCATTTGCTCTCTTCTGTTTCATTATTTCTATCAGGGCTGACCAGGTTACCTAATTTGTCAGTCATATTTCTATCATAAACCAAAAACATATTGAGGCGGCGATCTTACCAACAGCACTTGACTTCTGCGTGATGAAATTGCAAAGTATATTTCAGAATTTCCATATACTGGTCCAATCCAATCAGGGTCATGAAAACTACATTTTAGCTCTTTTGGGGTTGTTCCTGAGGCATCCCAGATCAATCAATACTTTCCCTTTGCATATATCCCTATATTTTTATAGGTGCACATATGAATTATCACTATTTATTTTTAAACACTAATTTTGGATACTCTTTTCCCTAACCACTGACCTGGCCTATTTCTAAGCTCGGGGCGCCCCTGTCTGTAATGGTGGGTGATCGAGAGTTGGAAGAGCGAGATACGACTAGAACCCCCGTCTAGCGTCTTACATTCTTCTCGGGATTTCCCATACCCCTACTTTGGCTTACCCGGCCGTAAATGCACTGCCCTTTATGGCCTCTCGTGCTTTTTGGCTCTCTGTGCTTGACCCCGCACTCCCTATTTACGGCCCTATGTGTCCCTTGTCCCTCGGTGCTTGACCCAGCACTGCCCTTTACGGGTTCACATGCCTGTTAAGAATGCGTTTTCGTCCTCCCCTGGACTGTGCACACCTAGAAACAAATTTTTACGTCTCTCTCTAAGACCTATAGGTGTGCATCTGTTCCCTCTGTAACTGTACACATCTCTAAATATCTTATATCAAGACCTACCGATGTGTACTTGTACCCCTTATACTCACAAGGTTACTTATTTACAGGTATATTGTGACACCAATTTACCTACTCCACCCTGGAGCTGGTGTCTACCCCCTCACGTCTGAGTGAGTCTATCGTTCCTCCTTCTCTCGACCCCCTCCACTTACAGACAGTCCCTAACCAATAATATTAAATCTAAAATCTTTCCTACCTTGGTTTGATGATTGATCAGGGATGTCAACAAAGAACTATTGCCCGCCGATCCTCCACCATTAACTGTAGGGGAATTTACAGTTAAAACCCAAGGACCAGATATGTTGCAATGAAGACCAGGACTCAGAGATGAGTTCAACTAATAATAATAATTTTACTTGAAGAAAATAGTTTGCAATTTCATCAGCAGAAGTCAGCTTCAACACTCTCGAAGGAGTTCGCAGGCCGCCCCCCGTACAATACAAAATCAACCACAGTTATACCCTGACAGAGGATACTAATTGCGTCAATACATGAGTCAACAAAATTCTGATTGGTTCCAAAACCTAGATAAAACTCTCCAAAGACGTAGATCTGATACGCTGGACACTGGCAGTTGATCGTTTGTCCTGGGACTGTCTGAGCTTCTCCCTGTACAGACAGATACTAACACACGTACACAGAGAACTTATCTAAAATTCAAGGCTTTCTAGCACTGGCGAGTGTCTTATCATTACGGTTGGATACACACACATAATATGTGGACATTAATCTTGAGGAAAAGAAATACAGCACACATAAGGTTACACATTTCACTCTTGCCATAACTTGATTAATAGTCAAACAAGAAATCATGTTATAATATAATTAATATCAGAATGAAGGATATGGCAAATCGGCATCCACTCCTTCACAGGCATACGGTTGTTTGCACCTTGTGCAATGTGGAATTAGTTTACAGCTTTTTCAAGCAGTTTGTGGTGCATTTTGGAGACAGGAGATGTACATTTCTAATGCACCATCTAGCTTGATAAACCCCTTCTCAAAGACATATTCTGAATGCCGTCGGCAGAATTCGAATGAGCCATTTTAATCTAGATTAATCTAGATTACTCTAGATTAATTTCAAGATCACAGTGAGATAAATCTAGATTAAAAAATTGATCTATGCCCACCTCTAATATATATATAATTCTATAATATCTGTCATGCGCCAGATTGCCACAAAACGTCTCCAAAAACCGCTATCGGGACATTTCTCCATGTGAGTTCACACAGCTTGTGTTTGTTTTGGACTTGATGATTAGCTGGATGCTCATACCGGTTTATTTCCTGACACAGATGACACCACTCGAGTTGTGTTGAAGGGGACTGACGATTATATCAATGCAAATTTCATCAATGTGAGCATTCATTATTGATTATGGTTATTTAAATGTTTATTTTGTTAATGTTTTGTCATTTACTTAATTGTCATCTGTATATATCTATGTGTTTTCAGATGGAAATCCCAGGTAAAGGTGAAGTAAAGCGGTATATTGCCTGCCAAGGGCCTCTTCCTGGGACATGCTCTTACTTCTGGCAGATGGTGTGGGAACAGAGCGCCGCCCTAGTGGTCATGCTCACCACACAAGTTGAACGTGGCAGGGTATGAAGATATTTCTTAAAAATGTCAATAAAAAGAAATGATTCACAGACTAAGATGGTAAAAATGTATTTTGGATTTATTAAACCTTGTTATTTAATTAATTTGAGACATTCTGTAAACTACAGATCATTGAAAAAAAATGTGATATACTGTATATTATATATTAATTTCAAGTGATCAGCAATTAATGATTTTAAAATTTAAAATTGTTATAAGTCAGTAAATGACATTAATTACGTTGCTGGCCTTTTGTGTCAGATTAAGTGCTGTCAAATTGATTAATTGCAATTAATCACATTCAAAATAAACGTTTGTGTTTACATAATATGTGTATGTACTGAGTATATTTATATGTATAAATAAATACACACACATAAATTAATATATATTTAAGAAATATTTACATGTTTATATTCAGATTATGTAGGATTTAAACTATGCAAATGTCTTAAATATATAAATTTGTGTATTTTTACATATACATATAAATATACACAGTAAATAAATGTAAATGTATTTTATACATTTTATCTTGAATGTGATTGATTGCGATATATATATATATATATATACGTATAAATAAATCAAGTCCTGCCCTACATTACTTGTCTTTTAATATGTACACATCATATTACATCACTTTAATGAACTTAAATGATTTGAACTTTGTCAGTCAAGTATGCAGCAAAAGAGCGGAGGCGCCAGAACCTGTAGTGGTTCATTGCAGATCAGGCCTAAAAAATATCTTGACTGTATCCATAATGAACATCTCATAATCTTAAGAAGACACCATAATGGTGAACAAAATGTTTATTAACTCCTTCCCTTTTCCTTCCAGCGCTGGGATTGGTCGCACCGGGTGCTTATCACCATGGAGACAGCGATGTATTTGATAGAAAATGGTCAGTCGGTGTATCCTTTAGACATCGTCAGAACCATGAGAGACCAGCGTGCCATGATGATCCAAGATTCAAGATTCAAGATTTTTATTGCTCACATACACAACTGTATATAGCATAGATAACCAGCAGTGAAATGTGAGTCAGGTCCGCTGCATGGACAGTGCAATTATTAAAGAAAACAAGACAGATTAAAATATACATAAAAATAGCTATGTAAGAATGAAATAAAAGTAATAAGTAAGAATAAAATATAAAAAGATGAATTGGATGAAAAATAATGTGCATGAAAGTAAACTGTAGTCTTAAATATTAAGATACACATTGATGTACAATGTGCATATGGGCATTATACTGTAATCTTAAATATTAAGATACACAGGTATGTACAAGAGGCAAATGTGCAAACAGGTTGACACTGTCAGTGTGTCTATGTGAAGTAATGAATGATGAAGATCTTACTGATAAAGTTAACATTAAGTGGAGACATGTAAGATGTTAAGAGGCTGCTTTTCAGTTAAGGAGCCAGATGGCCTGGGGGAAGAAACTCCTCCTGAGTCTCTCGGTTTTTGCCATCAGGCTACGGAAGTGCTTACCAGATGGCAGCAAAGTGAAAAGATGGTTACTGGGGTGGATAGAGTCCTTGATGATTTTAACAGCTCTGCTTTTGCATCGTTTGAGGTAGATGTCCTGCAGAGAGGGGAAAGCAGAGCCGGAGATGCGCTCAGCTAAGCGCACAACTCTCTGCAGGGCTTTGCATTCTTGACTGGAGCTGTTCCCATACCACACTGAGATACACTGAGTCAATACACTTTCTATAGCCCCTGAATAGAAAGTTTTGAGGATTGCTGGTGAGACCCTGAATTTCCTCAGCTGACGCAGATGGTACAGTCTTTGCCTGGCTTTATTAACCTGTGTTTGAATGTGAGTAGTCCAAGTCAGGTCCTCTGAGATGTTTACACCAATGTACTTGAAGCTGCTCACCCTCTCCACAGAGGTCCCGCTGATCATAAGAGGTGTATAGGGCTACTGCTGTCTCTTCCTGAAGTCCACAATCAGTTCTTTAGTTTTTCTCACTTTCAGAGAGAGACAGTTGTCCTGGCACCATGATGTTAATTTCTCTACCTCATCCAAGTATGCTGTCTTTATTGTTGCTTTATTGCTCATTATTGTTGTGAATGAGGCCAAGAACCACAGTATCATCAGCAAATTTGATTATAGATGTGGAGCTGTGCGAAGACACGCAGTCATGTGTGTAGAGAGAGTAGAGCAGGGGACTCTGTGGGGCTCCTATGTTCAGGGTGATGTAGTTGGAGGTGTACTGGCCTACTTTCACCACTTGAGGTCTGCCGGTGAGGAAATCAAGAATCCAGTTGCAGAGTGAAGAATTCAGGCCGAGGTCTATGAGTTTAGAAGCTTTAAACTTTATGGGGACTATAGTATTAAAAGCTGAGCTATAGTAAAGCTGCTTTCCTTACATTCACTCGCTTTAGTGCCCTCCGAACCTCGTCCTCCAACACGGTGATCACATGATGATCAATGATCTGACTGCTGCTTCCTGACGCGTTGATCAGCAGACTTGCGCTGCTTAGATTACTTTCAAAGCGGCCGTAAAAAGTGTTTAGCCAGCGACGGATCTGCTCTCACCTCTGCAGAGGATTTATTCCCAAAGTCACAGATGGTCCTTAGTCCTTGCCACATGCGTCGGAAGTCATTTAGCTGGAAATGTGACTCTATGCATTCCCTGAATCTGTGTTTGGCGGCTCTTACTGCGCGTTGGAGAGAATAGCACGATGCTTTGTACTCGCTCATGTTTCCTGACAGAAGACCGGCGTTGTAAGCAGCAGTGCGTTTGTTTACTGCTGCATGGATTGATCTGTCCACCCACGGTTTCTAATTTGAGAAGGTCCTTATTGTTATTGTATCTGTAACTTGTTCGGCTAGCATATTTACAAAGCTTAATGCTACATCCGTGAACTTGCTGATGACAGATGAGCTTGCGCGAAACATGTCCCAGTCTACGTCATCAAGAGCTGCCTGAAGCATGGCTTCTGATTGGGTGGACCATCGCGAGAGCTTTGTAGGCATTCTTAAATTGAGTGTAGCAGTGATCCAGTGTATTCAGTCCTCTGTTTGTACAGGATACATGTTGATAAAAATTATGCACAAGTTGCCTGAGGTTGGCTTTGTTAAAGTCCCAAGCGATGATAATAGCAGCGTCAGGATGTTTGTTGATTTTACCGCTGAGCGCATCGTGAAGCTCAGACAAAGCCAAACCGGTGTCTGTGGGATGGTGGGATGTAAACAGCAGTTATAATGATCGATGAAAACTCCCGGGGCAGATAGAATGGGCGGCAGATAATGGATAAATGTTCCAGATGAGGCGAGCAGGAGCAGGACAGGGTGGAGATATTCCTGGGGTCCACAATCCTCCACCTTTGGATTTGCCGGCCTTGGCTGTCCTGTCCATTCGTAAAACAGAGAAGTTATATATGGCATTACAGCAGCATCCGGGACCAAGGGCGTCAGTTATGTTTCAGACAAACAAAGGATGTTACAGTCCCTAATGTCCCGTTGGAAACTTATCCTGGCTCTAAGATCGTCCATCTTACAGAGACTGGACATTGACGAGCAGAATGCTCAGTAGAGGAGGACTGTGAGCTCTTTTCCTCAGTCTGTTGCATATCCCGGCGCATTTCCCGCAGTGTTTCTTGATCCGTCGCCTCGGGTGGTTCTTCAGGTGGCCATTTTTCATCTCAGCGTTCCAGAGAATCTCAGATGGCCACGATGGGTTGGAGGATAAAGTGTCCTGGAACAGGTCAGTGAAGCGGTGTCCAATGTCCAAAAGTGTTTATTTGTCGTAAATGATCAGTGCAGAGGTTATGTGTGTAAAAAGAGAAAGCAAAAGTAGGTAAAAAAGTAAATAAAAACATAATCTAATCGGAGCAATCTGGACGATGACCAGACTCGGCGGCGCCATTTTGTATCATCCAGACCCCTGTGCTTAGTCAAGTCCACCTTGCAGCTCCTTCTGGCCAAGAACAGCCCACTTAGATACTGTAGGAAGCGACTGTTTGATTGACAAGTAATGTTACGTTTAGTATGTAGATGCGCATTTAAATTCAAAAGCTTTTTCCAAAAACAATTTATAGCAGTGGATTAATACAGAAGGACTCTAATTGTAGATTCCATGCTACAAACTTTGCAAACTAATCAAAAGATACATTTCCTTGTTTATTAATATTTTCCCCATAAAACATTTTTGAGTTCTACTATGATCTACAGGAACAATTTAGTTAACTTGCTATGAAGTATCTCAAAATATCTAAGATTCGACTCTACAAACTTTCAACAAACTTTGAACAAAACTTTCAATTTGGAAAACGGACTGTCAAAGATTATGTTAAAGCAAATCTGCGTTTATGTGTAAATGCGGTTTTGTTTATTCGAGTCACTTGAAATCCATTTTGTTTGTTTTCAGAGCCAGTACCGTTTTGTCTGTGAAGCGATTCTGAAAGTTTACGGTGAGGAGATCGTATATATATATATATGAAAGTATCAGGTTACTGATGAGTTAGGTACTGTTAATAATGTTGAAATGAGCCACAGTCTATGTCAGAATTAACTCTCGCAACTAACGAGAGCAAGTTATGTGTTTTATTTGTTATGGGGGATTTTTAACAGTTAACTTGAAAGCAACAGGTGCTCGGCCCATTCTTTTCCCTTTTCCCAACTGGGACTGTAATTGTTTTAATGTTTATGTTTAAAAACATAAGTTAAAATCGTTAACATACTTTTTTTTCTTTTTTTATCGTCAAACAAAAATGCTTTTAACGATACACATTTAATTAGTTTTAACCCTGGCGCTTTAAAGATAGTCTTTCGTAAAGTACTTAGACTTTTGTAAAGTACTTTCGTTACTTGATAAAGTTTCCATGGTAGTGTTACAGTTCTCTTTAAATTAAGCGAAATTAACAGGCCACCAGCTGCGTTGACAAAGTGGGCCATGGTGACAATGTTTCTTGCTGCCGAATTTCACAGCAGTTTGCCTCTAAAGCTAATTGGTGTGTCGCTTTAGCTAATCCCTTTTCATTGCAAGACTATGTGTAGTACGGAACAGCTGGTGTTTGTATTGTTAAATATTCATCAGGCAGCTGTTCTTCTTTCACATTCATGTTTGCCGGATCTTTGAAGCATTTTATTTATAAAATAAAGCTGTGAATTTCTCATTAGCTTCGTTGGCGGAAACCGGATAAGTATGGACGCAAATGAAATGTTTAATGTACGATTTAGTCTAGCGTCCTCTCTGGTTAGTGTAACATATCACATATTAAAAATTACCAATTATCTTCCATGTTTAGGATCAAATTGTCAAAACTTCTACTGTAAGAAACAGACTACCTCCAGATTTTAGTTGTTCATCTCCTATGAATAGTTTTGTGCTTTTTGTTGAGAAAAAGTATCTGCTCCACTCCTTGAAGATACCAGTTTAAATTTGTCACGCTGGACTGGCATGAGGTGTCTGAGGTGGGTCTCAAACCAGGGTCTCCCTGTCAGTGAAAGCTAGTTCTCTACCTCTGGCCTACTGGGAACAAGTTTATTAGAAGACCCATGTGCAGAAGGAAGGGCAAACTCAAAGGCTCAGGTAACTCAAAGGCAGGCAGTCTTTACTTGATCTCAGTAGTCAAATATAAACAAAATATCAGCTACAGCTTTACAGCAGAAAACAGAAGGTAGTCCAATTGGCAACTGGAAAATGAAACTTAACAGTTCTACAACACAGGTAATATGTACTGTGTAGGCTCAAGACTGAACACTGCCAAACTTAAATAGGTCAAAGTACAGGTGGAACACATTAACTTAATGAGCAGTCTTAATTAAAGAGTTCACAGCTGTTACTGCCACCTAGTGGCTTGGAGAGTTATCTCATTAAGGGGCAGGGAGTGCCCACCAATGGTTGGGAGAGTAATTACACGTGGTAGCAGATTCCCTAGTGGCTTGGAGAGTCATTACAGGAGGAGGACAAAATTTTATGTTTTATTCACCACAAATGCAAAATTTTATGATCAAGATTTAACTGCATTCTGAAGAGAAAAGATACATAAGAATTATTGAGCGAAATGTTTTTAATTTGACACTCCGGACCATCATAATTGTTTGCAAATGGCCTTTATGAACATATCCCCCATTCAATGTTTTGCGGCGCCATTGCACAAATGATTTGGCATTAAGGACCAATCACGGCCACAGTTTTGAATGTGAGCAGATTTTGCTTCAATGTACGTCGTTATAGCACCGCAGCTAGAAATTTACTCCCAACGTTGCATCGGGAGTGGTGGTATTTTTGTATTTAACAAAAAACAAATGAAAGAAAGGACAGCACTTTGCAGCTGACTGTGGTAGTCAGCTGTGCTACTGTAGAATTTATACTGTAATTGTGTGATGGGGAAAAATATGCTGTTTAATTATTTATGTTGAACATTTTGTCAAATAGGGACACCTGTGTGGGTGGAGGGGGGTGGGCTCTTAACTACATAGTGTCATTTGTGAAATACTTGTAAATACAATGTTATATATTAAACATGTTATGAAAAGATAACAGTGTTTTTTGTTTTGTTTTAGTATGTTTTTAAAATGTCAGAAAAGTACACAGGAAATTGTATGTCATGTTTATATATCTCTCAGTTGTGTTTGTGAGAGAGCGAGTACGTCTTTTGTACAGACTGTTTTGTATCTTACTGGCATACCTTTTGATACTGTGCTTAATTAAGCTGACTCGTCTTTTGGCGCTTGTGACACACATCAAATCAAATACAATATAGCTCAAACTATTTTCAGTGTTGTTTTTGATGAATGTCGACCTGCTACTGGTACAGGAATGAAAGAACAAACATTTAATTTTGCAGCTTGTCTTTTTATTTTTTTCTTTGCATTTCACATGAGATGTTGAACAGGGATAAATTAATCAGCCATACTGAGGCTGAAAATTCGTGCCGACTTTATGGATCTCACTGCCGTCGTTTTTACTTCTTCACGACCTCAACGTCCACATCCTCTGTTCGAGAAACGACCTTTCCATCAACCACCTCTTCGATTACTGTGCGAACACGCTTGGTCACCACAGGTTCGTCTGGAGAGGAAAAAAATTAAGAAAATTTGTAAGTTAAAACTACACAAACGAATCTAATTTTCAACATTTTATTTGTATTTAAATTGATTCATGTAGTATAATTTTTTCATATCTAAAATAAAATTTTTCCACCCAAAAAAGGACACCCTTTATAAACACTTACGCTTGGGAGGAGGAGGTACAATCTCTACAACTTTGACGGTCTGTTTCCTGTAACAAAAAAATTAAAATAAATATCGTACAACTTTTGTGATCTTTATAAAGACAAAGTTTATTTGTAAAAACTTACTGAATGCCCTCTCCATCTAGAAGTCTCCTGTACTCAGCGATCTCCAACTCTAGTCTGGTCTTGATGTCCAGGAGAAGTTTGTATTCGGTGCCCTGTCTTTCGATGTCAATGCGCACCTGAGAAAGCTCTGCCTCCAGGCTGTTAATGACGCCCTGCAAATGGCTGAGCTGGATGCTGTACCGTGACTCTGTCTCTCCCAGTGTGCCTTCCAGTGCTGCTTTCTGTCAAATCATAACACGTAGAAGAACGGTGAGGGTGCATAATTAATTGCGCAATTGGCTCCCTCTAGAGACAGCTATTGCAAAATGAAATTCAAAGAGAAAGAAAGACTTTTACCAAGCTGAGCTGTGACTGCAGTTCAATCTCCAGGCTCTGAAGTGTCCTCCTAAGATCACTGATTTCACTGCGGGACAATGTCAGGTCTTCTTGTCTGGTGGTTACCTGCTTGTTCAGTTCGTCGAACTGTTGGGACAGAGATTTGCGGTCAATGTCCGCATGATTGAGTATGTTTTAGCCATCGAGAATAAAAACAAACACTTACTTTGCTCTTGTACCAGGACTCCATATCTCTGCGGTTCTTATCAATGACGCCTTCATATTGCTGTCGGATCTCCTCCATGATGCGGGCCATGTCTTGCTGAGGTGCAGCGTCAACTTCAACGTTTACACTGCTGGAGGACATTTGAGCGCGAAGAGCTGCGAGTTCCTACAGAACAATGATATAGCTGTTAGCTTATGCACCTTTTCGTAAATTGCACATTTTCCGAAAGAATGATTTGTTCTGAAAAGTGGCAATTGATGTTGTAAGATATAAAATAGTTGCAAATCACTCCCTCTAGATGCAGCTAGCAGGAAATATCTTTTTTAACATTTATACTAAAAACTATCTGGAATTTGAGCGGAAAGTAATGGTTAGGGGTCTGACTATGCAGTTTGATCAAATAAAGGTCCCCTAGTGGTAGACATTTTACATGAGCTTTCAAACAAAATTCCCAATTGCACGGATTCCTATTGGTGTGATTAATGTGACCGCACCTTGAAGCATAGCTTCAGGTAACATTTAATTCCACGACTAGTGTTTCTAACAGTGCCTAATTTTTAAAGCTACACTTGATTGTAGAAGATTATTGGTTTGGTGAATTATCTGTTAATGATCTTGCTTCACTGCACCAGGTTTTCCCAGCCCATAAAACATTTTTGATCTCACCTCTGCATGGTTCTTCTTCAGGTAGACCAGCTCTTCCTTCAGACCCTCAATCTGCATCTCAAGGTCTGAGCGAGTCATGGTGAGTTCGTCCAGAACCTTTCTCAGACCGGCGATATCGGCCTCCACGGACTGACGCAGCGCCAATTCATTCTCATACCTGAAGCCGCCAAGAATAACAATGATTAGGTTAGGAATCTAAAAAAACTCAAGGGTTAAATTGTAGGGTGTGACATTAAAAAGCAAATAAAATGAGGGCAAACCCTTGCTGGGTATGGTCTACCGGTCTAGACTAAGCTGTTTTTTTTTTTTTTTTTTTTTTTTTACTTAATTACTAGACTGGAGTGTGATATCAAAGTTATATAAACTTCATGAAAAGAGGTTTTAAATGATGTAATTAGAAGGTGAAGGTTTTTCTTGTACTAACTTGACTCTGAAGTCCTCAGCTGCCAGTTTGGCGTTGTCAATCTGAAGGATGATTCTGGCATTGTCCATGCTGGCGACGGCGATCTAAAGACAAACAGATAAAGAATTGAAACTTCCTGACCTTAACATTCATATATGTATATGAATATATATTATGCCAGTTGCCAAGATATATATACACACACACACACACACACACACACACACACACACACAACACTGGTGACATTATTATCCAATACAGACATGCAGTCTACAAGGATGGATCCTCTTTTAATTTTGTATTGTTTTACGTCAATAAAATATAATGGTTATAGTACTATGGTCATAAGTAGAGTGGTTCACTTTTCATTGAAATATTTTCCATTTCCACGTTTCAAATCACATCAATGTTATAGTTATGCAATGTACAGTTACTCACTTTTTTGCGCAGATCTTCAATGGTGACGTAATAGTGGCTGTAGTCTCTGGAGACGGGGGTTCTCTTCTCGTACCACTCCCGGATCTGGAACTCCAGCTGCGCGTTGGCTTTCTCCAGGGAGCGCACCTTCTCCAAGTAGCTCGCCAGACGGTCGTTGAGGTTCTGCATGGTGGTCTTCTCGTTGAAAGCCGCACCGAAGCCATTGTCACCGCCGCCGAGCGCGCTGGCCAGGTCGAAACCGCTCTTGCTACTCTGAGCGTAAGAGACGCGTACGCTGGAGCCCCCTGCACCTGCGTAGACACTTGGCGCATGACCGACGGCGATGCGCCTAGAGTATCCACCGCCGAGCGAGAGCGAGGAGAAGGGACGAGAGCTGGAGCCGGACAGGCTCTTGCGTGAAAAAGACTGCATAACCTGAGTCATGGTTTCCGTTCCTGTTGCTTGCTCTTTGCTGGACACTTCTGACAGCTGCTTAATGGTTTTGGAGAGCCAAGGACCTTTTTATACAGTTTGACCTGGGGGGTGTGGTTATTTTAGGCAATGATTATCGGAAAAACATCAAACAGGTGTGTCCAAGGGAGCGTCTGTAAAATGTCCCAGGACGAAGCCCTGAGGCACGCCTAACCTGATCGACAAGATTTTATGAATAAACATTAATTCTTGGTTAATTCCCCAGAATTTAGGGTTTGATGGGTCAGGATAGACATAACAAAAGAGTACCACTTTATAACGTTTGCTAACAGTTACAGCCATTTAACATTACATAAGGCTATAAAGGTCAGTAGTTCATATCTGTCAAACTTATTACTTTATATAATTCATATAAGTTCTGCGGTGGGACATGCCGTGATTAATCTCAAAGTGTTTTAAAAAATTACCTATTATTATTCTTGCATTTTAATGTATGCCGTATTTCTAACCACACATCATGAAGACTCAATAAAATATTTGTAGTTAATTTAAAATTTAAAAATAGAACTTTTTCATTTATTAGAATTTTGGAAACTAAAACTGTAATTTTGACCAATTATTTTACCATTTCCATGCATGTGCGTACATTTTTTTGTCTAATATATAATAATGCAATAAATAAAAATATGAAGTATAACATTTTATAAAATTTATAAAAGTTTTACTTATTTATTCGAAAATAAATGATTTTAAATATGTACACTCTAAAAAAAAATCTGGTTTATTACGACCCAACTTTGGTTCAAACTTGGACTAACCCAACTTTTGGGTTAAAAATTAAGGTCACACTTTATTTTAGGGTCCAATTCTCACTATTAACTAACCATTAACTATGAATTTTGCCTCAATTAACTCCTTATTTGCTTCTTATTAATAGTTTATTAGGTAGTTGTTAAGTTTAGGGTATTGGGTAGGATTATGGATGTCATGCATTATATGTACTTTATAAGCACTAATAAACAGCCAATATGTTAATAATAGACATGCTTATAAGCAACTAGTTATTAGTGTGAATTGGACCCTATACTAAAGTGTTACCCAGAACTATTTTCATATTTACTAAAACATGTCTAAAATTATTATTATTTCAAATGTTCAAAATAATAATTTCAAATCATTTCAAGCTTTGTTGAAATGTACTAGTAACATTTCAAATGAAAGTTGTTGTGAAGGATTTCTCTTTCACCTGTGCAGTGACTGTGACTGTGTCTGATAAGGTTTATTGCCCTGTTTGGTATGTGCACAGTGAGCCGGCTATAGCCTACTAGTTCACTATCAATTTCAGTATACAACCTTTACGATTAGATGTGAACGTATATGAGGAATATAAGCCTGATTTAACTGAATACAATAAAACAAGCGTTACTTTAGTCACCGATCATAGTATGATCTTGATGCAACATCGCTATAGTTTTCACCTGACGTCACACCCGCATAGGAACGCTCACCCGGAGGACAAAATGAAGCTGCTCCAGTTTGCATTAAGTTGTAATGTAGAAAAAAGCAGACATTAAAAGGCAAACACCTTATTGATGATGTAGCCTATATTTTATACATGCAAGATTAACCCAGAATATAAAAGTTTCACCCCTAAATGCTTCCCCAAGGAAAACACTAAACCATTAAGTGGGTTGCGTTCACATCACTAATATAGAGATTACTAAATTGTATATTTTTATATTACTGTTTTGTATTAAGGTACTTAAAATGCAAGTTTGGCCAAAACTTGCATTTTTTACACACATTAGTTTTATTCTTTTGAGAGGCGATCTAAATATCTGTGAAACAGTTGTGTGGCTGTTTTGCCCTCACCCTTGTCTTCGAGCCGGTCATGTGACTGAAGGGATGAGTTGCACAATGAAACGGATGCTCTTTTAATCCAGCTCGAAATTAAAGTTTTGAAGGAAAATGTGACTCAGGTGATGATTCAGGTATTGGGGGGAAAGGCGCTCTTGCAAGATTTTTGGCCGTGACAATGTGAACTTTACTTTTTCCCACTCATTTAGCGTCATTACCAACCTATTCTAGTGAAGTACACTTTAACCAGCCCAAAGGCATGTAATTACAATGTGTTCGAGTCATGTGGATCTGTGATTATATGTCCCAGACACACCGTACAAAGGTGAGGTATAATTAGATCGTGTTCCATATGATCCGTGAACATGATTATTTTGTCTTTCACCTTTCCTAATGTCATTCGTCTCTCAATTTCAGCTCTTTTCTCATGCCCTAATGAGGGAGTGTCTCATTCTGCGCTTTATCTTTCCACATAGCTCTTCTCACCCAGACCGAGTCGAGCTCGTCTTTGAGACGGGTGTCTGGCGGTCTCTGGCCTGCAGGTCTCGGCCCGCGCCTCTCACACACTTTCTGTCAGCACTTTCGTGCATCACCACTCCCTTCCTTCAGAGTCATGACTTTTTAAAACCCCTTTTGTTGGTGGTGGGTTTAGGCTACTCATTTGAGTCTTTTGTTTTGATTCAGGTTGGTAAGGACTAGGAGACAGAGATTTTAAGGTTTTAAGTGTAGTCTACAAGAGAAACAACAGAGGTCAGACTTATTAAAGTAAACTTACATTAGAGGAAAGTGTCTATAACACATAGGCTACACACACACACACAATGGGGAGGAAAGGGGATTTAAGTGACTTTGAACGTGGACTGGTTGTTGGTGCCAGACGGGCTGGTCTGAGTATTTCAAAAACTACTGATCTACTGGGATTTTCACGCACAACCATTTCTAGGGTTTACAGAGATTGGTCTGAAAAACTGTCCGAAAAAATATCCGGTTAGCAGCAACTGTGTGGATGAAAATGCCTTGTTGATGTCAGAGGTCAGAGGAGAATAGGTAGACTGGTTAGAGATGTTAGAAAGGCAACAGTAACTCAAATAATCACTCGTTACAACCAAGGTATGCAAAATACCATTTCTGAACTCACAACACATTGAACCCTGAAGCAGATGGGCTACAGCAGCAGAAGAACACACCGGGTGCTGCTCCTGTCAGCTGATAAAAGGAAACTGAGGCTACAATTCACAAAGATTCGCCAAAATTAGACAATAGAAGATTGGAAAAAACGTTGCCTGGTCTGATGAGTCTCGATTTCTGCTGAGACATTCAGATGGTAGAGTCAGAATTTGGCGTAAAGAACATGAAAGCATGGATCCATCCTGCCATGTCTCAACAGTTCAGGCTGCTGGTGGTGGTGTAATGGTGTTGGGGATATTTTCTTGGCACACTTTGGGCCCCTTCATACCAATTGGGCATTGTTTAAATGCCACAGCTCATCTGAGCATTGTTTCTGACCATGTCCATCCCTTTATGACCACCATGTACCCATCCTCTGATGGCTACCCTTTTATTTTTTTGGTCTGGCATAGTTTACCATTAATCATCTAAAATCAAATTTTACACCAGTTATTTTATTTTAATTGACTATACTTTAGTCAGTGGGACAGTTTGCAATGAATCTTCTGACACGCTTAACACCATAAATATTTATTTTATTTTATTTTATCCAGTTGCACAGTTTGCCATGAAGCATGCCACACTTTACCCCACAGCTACTTTAAAAAAATAAAATATTAATTAAATAAATAATAAGTTACTAAATAATTTATAATTTAATATAAATTAATAATGATTACCTTATCAATCTGCATTTTTACATCTAGTAAATATTAAATCTAATAAATAATTTTGCTTTGACTGAATTAGTTCAACCTGCCCATTACAAAATGTACTTTTGCCTGCAAATTTTTTTCAGAAGGCTCAAGTGCACCTTTGAATCACCAAAAATAATGTGTTGTGTGTGGAGAAATGGTTCCCACTGACACATCTTTCTTCAGTCCCATACAGTACGTCATCATTCATGTATAAAGGTGTTTGTTTTTGTCCTTAGTGTTGGCCCTCAGCCTAAAGAATGACCTCTGAATGAAATCTTTGCAGTATTCAAGTGTAAAGGCGATACTGGGCCGTGGATTTGTGTGGGTAAGATGAGACCAGTAGGGGCAAAAACAAAACAAGGGTAGGGTACCAAAACAACAAAATCTTGCGTCAGAAGTCAGACTGAGTTGCTTTTTCAATGCAAGTGTAAACACTGAATAAGTTTACTATCAATAATAGATTTAAGTGTTTAAGCTGTGTAAAACACTCATAAGCATTTTTTTTTTTACGATTTTTCTTGCGCACTGCTACTGCACCTATCAGCCGACGTCCAAATGATTAACCCTTAATATGGTAACGTTTTAACTGTTCGATTCGTCGCTTCTGTTTACACAGCAAAGGTTATGTGACTTAAAGGTCAAGATAACGCTTCAGTAAGCCAAAAAGCAACGGTTCATTCCGCCCCTCTGAACCTGTCGGACGAGTCTAAGTGTCGTTTAAGTTATGCGCCCAACCTTGGTTTGGTTTTACTCATCAAAGACACTCCTCAGCATAATTATTTTCTGAGACTCGCAGTCTCTTTTCTCCCCCGAGGCGAATGCCAACCAGTGTCAAAGCAAATTGAAGAATTCCTTTGTGAAGGGTTTCACTTCAATTGAAACTTGAACCCTTTACATGCAGGGGTTTTATTGAGACCAATGTCCTGGGCTCTCAGGTGACACTGCATTGTGTTTGAAGCTTACAAGTAGTTTTTCCTAGAAAATAACCAATTTTCTTTGTCGTTTTTCATTTGAATTGCTTTAAATGCTGACGTATTAGTGTAAATTATCATATTGGTACATGTATGATTGATGCAAATATTTAATGAGCAAGATAATTATGCCGAGGTCATCATTCACTATGACAAATAGTTAAATTACTCTTAGTTTACTTTTCATTCTGCGGTTAGTTGGTTTAGTTTTTTTTTATTTGTAATTGATGATGTCTCCTCAGATCAATTAACTTTATCTGGATTGATATTTATTAAATCATTCTTGTGTGTTCATATATATATATATATATATATATATATATATATATATATATATATATATATATATATATATATATATATATATACACATATATATATATATATATATATATATATATATTACATAACCAAATTACTAACATACAAACACAATGTATTTTGAATATATTATGTTTATTTTGAATAAAAATACACATTTTCATTCAAATGAAATACATCAATAAATACATAATCACATTATAATGATACATATCTGATGTAAATGCTTTTGTTTTGTGTTCATTCGTATGGACTCTTAACACCCTCTGTCTCTGTTTGACTCGTGCGTGTATTTTTTGTTAAATCTGTCTCTTGATGTGGCTGTTGTGATGTTGGCGTTTCTTCTGATCATGTTTGGTGTGGTTAGTGTGGTCACATGCAGTCACATTGTCCGATACTGAAGCAGACGGACGACGTGATGTTGCGTGTTTGCGGAACAATGTGGCTTTTTTTTTGTTTTGACTGATATTTCGTGAAAGATAGTTGGGTGACTTTGCTGGAGTCCTTATCAGCAAAAGACCGTTGACGGTTTGTCTCTCTGTAACACTTTTGCCTTTTTTTCAGCTAATCCTTTTGGGTGTTTGTTTATCTTGCCACACAGTTCTGGAGAAATTGAAACATCTCTCTTTGAATGACCTCTTCATGAGCTCCTAAAAGAACAAGTGAAGTGTAAAATTAAACTGCTTTAGTGGCTCAACTACTTTTTGGTCCAAATTTTAAGTTAATAACAAAACATTCATCACACCTATCAACTGAATGCTAATGTTAACAGCTAACTTTCGCCTGGATTTATAGACTTTGTTAATCAGAAAAAGCTAACCAGTTGAATATTTGTGCTAGCAGCTAGCTTTTTGCAGACATTATCCTTGATCAGAACAAATTTACCAAGTGAAAGCTAACGACTAGCTTTAACCAGGCATTACAGATATCTTTGATCAGAAAGACTCACTGGTTGACTGCTAATGCTGACGGCTAAATTTTTCCAGATGTTATAGACATCCTTGATCTGAACATTTGTACCGGTTGGATGCCAAAGGTCAGCTTTCTCCAGATATTACAAAACTTCTTTACCAGAACATACTGGTTTAATGCTAGAGTTAGCCTAAAGTCTGACTTTCTTCAGGTACTACAGACCATAGATATATAAACGTAGATTAGCGTTTCTATGGCCCGTGATACCTAAGCCAGCCACAATTTTTGGAAAGGTATGCAAACCCAGCGCAAGTTGACTGTGTGCATCTCAACAAGTTATATGCATATATAATAGTATATTACATTTACATTTACATTTATTCATTTAGCAGACGCTTTTATCCAATAGTATATAGTTGAATGCTAATGCTAACAACTTTCACAGACATTACAGACCTCCTTGATTGAAAGGAACACCTGCATACTATGTTAACATCTAACTTCTATCAATTATTTGATAGAAACAAATTTGAATGCTGTTAGCGGTTAACTTTCTACTGATGTTACCCCTTACAAAAAAGTAGTGAACTTCAAGGTTAATATTTTAAGTATATAAGTATATTTTAAGTATACTTTATGTAGCAAGCATACAAATATCAGTGTTCTAGTAGTATACTTGTAAATGTACTGTTTTAATAGTCTTTGGGACTAAATTGGCCCACTTTCTAGTATATAAAAGTATACTTTTAAGTATACTTTAAGTATAACAGTCGTAAACTTTGAGTACACAACTAGTTTACCTCTGTCTGTATTTTGTATTGCAATTATACAAAAAAGTGAACTTATAGGTATACTGATAGTTTACTGATTAAAGACTTTGTACACTATAGTCTCAGTGAGCTACTAGTTTAGTTTACTTAAGTTTCCTTTAAGTGAACTTTACATCTGAACATCTGAACACACAAAACATCCAAAGAAAGGACAGGGTATCTTCCTGTAAACAAAATGTAAAAAAAATTATTCTAGCTTCATGCATTATTTTTTTAAACACTTTAATGTGTTTCATAAAAATTAAAAAAATAACATTTTAAACAAAAAGCTGTATTCAGAAGGATAATCAATATGTAGATGGACTCGATCAACACCCCAAAGTTTGACTGTAATTATTACTTCTTCATTTGTCTACTTTTCATTCCATAACGTTACAGTTTTGATGCTAGTGTTAGATCTGACATCCTTGATCAGAACAGTCTCACCAGTTTAATGCTAATGTTAACTAGATATCTAATGCTAGAATACTCTAATGCTAGTAATGCTATTGTTTAAAAATAGACTCATCAGTTGAATGCTAATGCTAACAATTTACTTTCTCCAGTTGTTATTGATCTCCTTAATACAAACACACCCATAGTTTGAAAATGACTGGTGTTCGCTAGCCTGCTAATCTTTGCAGTGAAAGTCTAACATGCCATTGTAAAACCCAATTACCTACAGTAATCTTTATTAATGCGTTTCTCACGATCTGACATGTTTATAGAAATCAGCTGTTGTTTCTTCATTGTTTGTTTGAGCTGTGGCAACGCAGCTATGTCGAGTATCCAGGGGATGTGTCTGTGCATTGTAACGTCGCATACCTGGCGTGGTTGTACTTGCAATGCACAGGTGTGTCCAGGTGGGGCTTCCACTTTTCTTTCTGCACACACTTGGCGATTAGACGTCTGATTACGTTTTGAAGGGGTGACGACAATAAATTCACGCAACTGTACATATGTACAATAAAGTGGCATGTTTGCGCATGTTCGGGAGAGATCAGTCATGGAAAAGGAAATTAATCATAACTTCCATAATCCCAATGGAAAGTCATTCGTTTCAAAAGCCAAATGTACAAAAACATCCTGCACTTATTTATCTCTATAACTCTTTCCATCCATCTTTGTATACAATTATATTTCCTTTCTCACATGACTAAGTCCAGCTCAGCTATTGTAATTAAAGCTCTTTCCCAACAAGTTGTTTAAAATGGTGCAGAGGTTATATTACCTTAACATTTGCTTTGTTATTGACATATACATGATGGTAATGGATTAATGCTGAAAGTGCCAGCGTTTCGCATTAGTTTACACCTGAGATGATGTTGATTAAGCACTTAAAAACAGATTACGAGGAAGACCGAACAAGGCTGTGCAAAGCTGTAAATTCTTTGAAAGCCTCTAACTGAGACGTCCATATGTCAAAAAAACACGATGAGACTGACATACCATGTCTGCTTAAGAGTTTAAACTGAATTATAGCCTATAATTATAGTCTCAAGTGTAATAAACGGAGCTGGGAAATTGACATGCTTTTTTTTAATGATTTATATGAATATGATGAAAAACTTTTTTTGTGAAGATATTATGAATTTATTCAAAAGGAATATGCAAAATGTATATTAAGTATATATATGTAAGTTTATTATTGAATAAACCATTAAAATAGATGGCGTATGTGTGTGTGTATGTGTGTGTGTGTGTGTGTGTATGTGTGTGTGTGTGTGTGTTTGTGTGTTTAATGATATATAATTTATATTGGTAGATATATTTACATTTTTTAACTAACTAATTCTATGTTGTTGTTTTTTTTATAAAGACTGCATTATACATTACACATAGATAGTTTACTTGCAGTTTTGTATTAGATCTATATGACTAAGATGAAAAAGTATTTATTTTAAGATATTAAGTATATTTTAGAAAATACTTTTGTTATATGTGTCCGTAATTTATAAAATACAAATTAGATTATATGTGTGTGTGTGTGTGTGTGTGTGTGTGTGTGTGTGTGTGTATATATATATATATATATATATATATATATATATATATATATATATAATGTATGTGTGTGTGTGTGTGTATAACATTTATATGTTATATAATTATATTAATTAGTCATTTAATCAACAAATTGTTATATCTATACTAATTTGTATTTACAGGTTTTATATATATATATATATATATATATATATATATATATATATATATATATATATATTAATAGATTATTTTTGCAAAACTATCCAAACTTTCTGAAAATACACAAGAACACTACTGTTCAAAAACAGATGACATCACAAATACATATGAATGAACAAGGTGTTTGTCATCTGCACTAGCCCAAAAATATGACTGCAACTATTGCTAAGTACAAAAAGGACAAAGCTAAAGTATGATCTCATTTAGCTGAGGAGTGTAGACAGGTGGGGACGAGCAGGAACTTACGGGCCTCATAAAAGATCGTAGGTAGTGTGTCACCATCTGGATATCAAAGTTTGCATGTCCGAATTGACAGCTTTTCTTATTCTTTTTTTTTTCTTCAGTAAGCCACCTTGTATTTTAACTGTCGGACAGGTAGCTGCATGCCTGCAGTCTTTACCTGTTTGTAATTACCTGCACTCCCTGCACTTTCAGAAAACTCATGAGGCCAAGTTGTTTTCTCATGGAGCAGTGCCGGGGGCTAGATCAGGTTGGGCAGCATTCCCTGTCCCATGACTTCTGAGGTGCTCAAGCAGCCAGATGTGTCGACACCCCAGAACCAGACCCCAGTGGGGCGGGCGCAGCCAGATGGACTCTCACCCCACACTTCAATGACTGGTATCTGAAGGGGAATCACCAGTGCAGGGACAGTGGAGGAAAAAGGGGTGGGACGGGCGAGGGCGTGTTGGTAAGTCAAATGGCTTTTGTTTTGTTTTCCTCTGATGATTGTGCTCTCTGAAGTTGTAGCTGCGCAGACGTCTATGGTTCGGTAGATCAAACGCAGTGAAACTGGCACAGCATTTACCATCATTATACTGTTTGCACAACTGCGTTTGTATGTTTAACTTTTATTCAGTGTGTTTTACTACGTAAACACGTCGAGCTTGTATGCAAGTTACTCTTCTTCTCATCTGTTTGTTTCAAATGTCACAAGGCCATTAGATGTTTCTCTTTCAATAGATATTTAAAGGAGTCATATGGTGTTGCTAAAAATACATGATTTTGTGTATTTGGTTTAATAAAAATAAAAAAAAACTTTTATTTTACACATGCTGTAAATTACTGTTTCTCCATGCCCCGACTTTCTGAAAAGCATAAATTTTTACAAAGCTCATCGATCTGAAAAGTGATGTGTGCTGTGATTGGCCAGCTATTCAGTGTGTTATGATTGGCTGAATATCTCAAGAGTGTGACGGAAAAGTTACATCCCTCACCATACTGTGATGCCATGTGTCCCGGCCGGAGTGATGAGACAAAAACATTAAAACCCATTATAAACGAGGCATTTGTTGCATCCAGTGGGGGCATAATCACTGATTATAATGTTTTATATTGTCTTTTTACGCGTTGCATCATGCTGCATAAACATTAAACCATGTCTGCATTTGTGATCAGAGAACCGACAAACAACAGTCGCTACTCTACACTCCTCAAAACTCACGTTTAAATCATCAGTGACAAATTCTTTAAATATAAAAACATACTTACAGGCTGTTAGTCAGAACAGCTGGCATTGTAGGTTAAGGAAACAATTCTCCATTAAATGCACTGCACACATCTGTATATTTGGTTTGAACTGTTCTAGAACAGTGTTGTAAATACAACTTTTTGTGAGAACATGTTAGAACCAGCCGTTTTAGGGGTGCGTGGTTGACTCTTAACTTTTATTACGAATATCTCTTTGGATATGAGACTGTAGTCTTTGTAACTTTACAGATCTGCTTTATGCACCAAGAGCTTGAAACACTCCGAAGAGAAAGGACAAATTGCAATCTCATCATAGGAACCCGTTTAACTAACAGTGTTTTTTCTAAAAAAAAAATAAAAAAAAAAAAAAAGCAGGCAATTACATATTATTAAAACGAATCACTCCGCAAAAGACACTCTGTGTAATACAGGGACAAAAAGTCAACAAAAGACTTTGTGAAAGGAAGCAGTGCCTCCCTGATTTGTTTGTCAATGCAATAATTCCTGCCTATTGTCTGCAAATTATTCTGTCTAGACTGACTAATTAGAGTCATTATTATATTATATTATAATATATATGCATTTTATTTTTTACTTCTATTAGTTCATTTATTCAGATTGATTCAATGACAAAAGCTGCAGCCTTCAAATTTGACTGGATTGGTCAGGTGAGTGATGCATTATATTTATCACTATTATTACTAGTATTATTACTCACTATTGATATAGATTTTTTAATATTGTATATGTAATTTTACACATAATTTAACACACAAATATATTTATATTTCAAAGTTAATATCATATATATATATATATATATATATATGAATTTGTATTGTATTGTATAAATTTGTTGTATAAAACCACAGAAATATGTTAGATATTTAAACTGGGTGTAATTCTTCTTTCCATTTTCCATTTTAGTTTCTATTCTGTAATAAATTATAGGCCTTATGTCAGTACGCACTACATTATTCAAATAATTTCTTTACTTTTATCTGGAGATGCAAAACACATGAACACACATGTATTGTCGCAATAGTTTTTTTCATATCTTCAGATTTCCTCAGTCAAAACATTTCTGCTTTTTATTCAGCCTCGCTATAGCAATATTTGGACACCCTTGTCCAAGGAATCTCCTTGCTCACAGGCGGCAAGGAAGTCGACCGGAAGTTGAAGTCGGCCGATTGCCGCCATCTTTTAGCAGAACTTCACTTGCGTTAGCATCCCATTGACTCCCATTCATTTTGGCGGCACTTTGACAGCGAATAACTTTACATCTGAGGCGTTTAAAGACTCCGTTTGTCCATTATTTATTTCTAAAGATACACGACAATGTATAAAGGGTTGTTTACTGAGAAGATGCGCCAAAAAACGCTGAAAATGAAGTGGATTTGCGCATCTTCTCTATTAACAATGACTCTGTGTAGTAACAGCTGCTCTATGTGAAATCACGCACCTGATGGAATTAACCGCTGATTAGAGAACCGGCTTTACTGACGAGATGCGCATAACGATCGGCCGATCGTGATCGGAGCACCCCTATTTTAAAGTACTTAATTTTTTTAAGTGCCCAATGCATTTTATGCTCATGTATGTGTGTGTGTGTTTATATATATATATATATATATATATATATATATATATATACACATATATATATTTACAATTGAATTCAAACATATGGTTAAATTTAATTCAAAGTGAATGTAACACTTAACTCTGGTAAATAAATAAATGTCTATTTACAATATTATAAACCATAGATTTGTGCATGTCCCTGATAGTCGACATTCCCCTTCACATAGAGTGTGCAAACTTCTGTTCTAACCTAAATGTCAAAATGCTTTTGTTAATCCGAACAGCTTTATCGAATCGCTTGAGATGTAAAGCAGCTTGTATTTTGTAAGTACGCCCTGCAGGTCTGAGACATGCCTCGACACCGCATACCTGTACTGAGGACGAGTTTACCTAGACAGAAAAAAATGATTAGGTAAAAAAATCTGAATGTCAGAATCTAATAGCGAACACAAACCGGCATATACAAACACCCTACGGCGATGCAAACAAACCGCACGCAACATGAGCCACCAAAACTGGTGCACACAAAAACACTGCAGATCCTTTAGTACTGTGAAACACAAATGGACTTTGACCTGTGTCGTGTGTGTGTGTGTGTGTGTGTGTGTGTGTGTGTGTGTGTGTGTGTGAATTGTCACTAATCCAGGATCAGCCTTAACAAAAGCACCAGCAAAACCCGTGACACAAATTGTGGCCTCTTGCTTTTCACTTGTGCACGAGGCCAGCGGGACCCTGTTGCGCCCCTCGCTCCCATTCCACTCTGCAAGTCCCCAAGGGCCTTGGAAAGGCCTCATAGGTCCATAGGAGCCACGTCGACAGTCATATTCAAGCAAAATATTTATTCGGTAAACACCTGATCATCTTAGGTGTGGCAGGACGGCTCAGAGACATTTCATTTCATCTAGCCCCATGGAGCAACTCGAAGAGCCAAAACTGGCCATGAGGGGCCTGAACGAACGGCTGAAGGGGTTCCTGGAGCGTGTGAATCAGTTGGAACAGATCAACTGTGAATTGGAGGAGCAGATTGTGGAGTGGGGATTCAGGAACGTCGCTCAGCGGCAGGACTGGAGCAACGAGGAGGCCCTGGCACAGGAACTGCGAGCTCAGGTGGGTCTGTGACGTTCACACTCTTTATCTGTTTATCTGTGTTATCTACAGCTTGCCTGTCTCGTTACCTTGCTGTTTAATGCGCCCCTGAAAACCCCCTCAGACTGGCTCTAGGGTAATGGACCTAATTAAAACTTTCAAAGCATGTATTGTTTTCTTAGATGCATTATCTTCTGTAGTGGCCTTCAATTTGGCCCCTGGGGGGCCCACTGCACATTTTAGGTGTCTCAATATGTCAACACACCCAGATCAGGTTATGAAGCTCAAGATAATGAGTTAAATCAGGTGTTTTAGGGGAGAGCAATTAAAAATTTGCAATTCCGATGGCTCCTAGTAGTCACTTGCTTTGTTAAATATATGTAACTACTGTATTTGATAGAAAGAATATGTTTAGAACAATATACTGTCATTCTACACATACTGTTTTACAGTATGCATTCTGTGCAGCATTGCATGATTTTGTAACATTGTATATTCAAAATTAAGAATATGTTATGACACATTATATTTTTTGCATACTATTTCCAATACTCTTTTGGAGTATGCATGGTATCCTGTACTGTACCACTCATACTATTGATGTAGTATGCAGTATGAATATACAGTTTGACTCATAATTTAGATGCATACTATATATTATACTAAGAATATTTGGAATGGAATTCTACCATACTGCTATATTTAGTATACTGTATGCATACTGTGCAGCATGTAATATTCTATATTAAAAATTAACAATATGTACAGTATGTTATGGCATACTATAGTCTGTGCATACTATTTGGAATACTATTGCAGTGTGCACAGTTTATTGTACTGCACTACTCTTACTATTTAACTGCGAATATTTTGTTTTCTGTCAATAATCCGATGCATTAATACTAATTTGCAGTATGCACTGTACTGTATACTCTGTACAATATCCATGCAATAATTAGATATTCTATATATCTGAGACTAAGGATGTGTTCACAATGCCATACTACTACTACTCATACTATTTTTTGCAGTTTACAGTTTTTAAACTTTGCAGCATGCAATAATTACATGACATTTTTTGCATTCTATTTTTCATAGTCTTTTCAATAGGTTATTTTTATAGGTTTGCAGGCTGGTGTTTTGAATTCTTTGGAACAAACAGTGGCACAAACAGGTATTTTAGTGGATAACTAGAGGGCGGTTAACCAGACACTTAACACCTGTGCTTCCTAAAACTGTTCCGGTGCCTGTGGCCATACTGACCTTGTGAAAGATTGTTAATCCTTTAGTGCCTCAGGGCTGGCTTTCGCACCTGGCTTGATCTTTGACCTTTACTTAATAATAGCCAGCCTGAAGATTTGCAAAAATTCAGATAATACAGTTTAAACCCACTTGTGTTGTTTAGTATCTTTAAAGATACAATCAGTGCATTGGGCAATGTGCATAACAGACATTAAGTGAAAAATCCTGGCATCATTTAAATGTTCAGTATGGGTATTTGCATAAACTGAGTTTGTCGATCAGTAGACTGCCAGAACAAACACATGCAGATGCACACCTACATACACCCTGATCTTCCCACTGAGAATTCAGAAATGATTTTTTGTTCCCATGATTAAATGGGTGTTCACAGCCATTTATCATCAACGGGCTTAGCCTTGTACCTGGCTAATATGTTTTTTTTTTTATTATAATTATTTTTTATCAAATTGCTCAAGAGGGTAATTTCTACCCACGGGCAATTATAATGCAGTTTATCTTAATTATATGTCTTTTTTTTCTTGTTAATTCTCCTTCTTTTATGTTTGTTTTGGCAGGTTAGGATGATCATAATGGAAAATGCTGAAGTTTTGTTACAATCTGATGCAGTGAAACTCAGGGCAGCACATTTAAAGACAAGGTTAGAATCTTTCAGTGAACAAAAATATATATATTTTTTAAATAAAACTAATTTTTTTAAAAAACTAAATAATATATATATAATGTGTGTATATATATATATATATATACATATGTGTGTGTGTGTGTGTGTGTGTGTGTATATATATATATATATATATATATATATATATATATATATATATGTCAGTTCAGTCAAACTATGGGATACACTACCCAACCCAGTGTGTTCTGTAACTTGTCCAAATGTCAGTAAATTTGCATACTGTGCATTGTATTCATAATACAGTCTGCATTCCAAACATGCCAATGGAATATTTCACTTAAAAAAAAAAAAGTGACTTGAACATCTCTTCGCCCTCTTGTGGTGGGACTGGAAATGCCTGTGGATGCTTGGTAATGAATAAAGTAAATTAACAAATGACACATAATAAGTCAAATTTTCCTAGAAAGTCAGTACTTTGTTGGTTAAATGTGATTGGTTTATTTATTTTGTGTACTGAGATTGTATGTCTAAATTGGAAATTCTGATGAATAGACAGTTGACAAAAATATGTCAATGTTTGCCTTGTATGCTTTCATTATATTGTTTCTGTCAGCACTTCTTTAAGCTTGTTTAATATATATATATATATATATATATATATATATATATATATATATATATATATATGTATGTATGTATATGTATATATATATATATTATAAAATGAATTGTTTAAAAATATAATATCATTACTTTAAAAAATAGTGCTTTTGATGACCTTTGACCCTGAAAGACATCTTTGTTCTTTTAGTTTTAAATGCATTTCCATTTTAAAATAGCTTTATATAAAACCTGTTGTAGTCCACTGCATGACTTTAACTTAGATATCTAAGTATGCATATGTGTGTAGGTATGAAACTGAGGAGAAACTCCGACTCCTGAAGGAGCAGGAGGTGTCACAGCTGAAGCTAAAGAAGAAAGAGATGGAAACGGCCAACAGCCTTCTGGAAAAGCAGCTTTATGAATCCCAAAACGAGTTACAGCAAATCATGGAGGAACATGAGGTGACAGTGAGTGATTGTGTCTAATTGTGCAATTGTGTGTCACTGTGCGTGTTATGTTCTGTCAGTCATAGTAAGCAATTAACGAGAGAAACCTTGATGTCTGACTTTAGTAAAAAAATATCATAAAAATGTTCCCTAATGTCTTAACGCCAAGTTGCGGTTAGCTTCGAGGAAAGGGTGTGTGTGTATAGGGAATGGTGGTTACTTACTTTACCTTTAATTATTAGACGATATACTGTATATAGATTTTGCCAGTAATACAGTGTATTCGGACATCTTGTGTCCTTTTCATTTGTGCACAATTATTATCTTTGCACATAGTAAATATATAGCTTTAGTGCAACCAATGCACTATTTTTTTTTTTTCTTTTTTGCTAAATTTGAAGAGAAGTGTCTACCAATACAAATACAGTTACTAAACCAAAAGTTGAACTGAAAAGAAAAAACAACTTCAAATGTTATTGACTGAAGTTAGATAATCTGATGGTGAGTGTGTTTTGACCAAGTACAACATGTCCCTGGATCAACATCCCTCTTGATCCAGGAACATCATTCCAATCAACCAATCAGAATTGAGAGATACATTTTCAGGAATTGTCAGATTTAGGCTTACAATCAGGATCTGGTGTTTCTACACCCTTGTTAATCAGCTATCATTTCCCTCTAATTTTAGGAATAAATTATGGGTAGGGTTAGGTTTAGGGGTAAGGGTTGGGTAAAGTCTGTATTTTTGGACAGTAATGTTGATCCAGGATCAACAAAAGATGTTCACAGTGACCATAAACTGATATTGGTTTAAACACTTTGTCGTAGTTACCACATTTAAATTTACACAACAGAAGTGTAAACTTCAGTCTGTCTGTATCAAAGTTTCACCCCAACATAAGTAGTTCCATAATAATCCGCCGTTTTGATTATAAATCTTGTTCACGGCAAACATTCGGTATTGGTATGATCTGATCTTTATGTTTCAGAGGCTTAAGATTCATAATTATCCTGTTTATATAGTCTAAAGGTCCGTTCACACCAAGGAAGATAACTATAAAGATTAACGTCCACACGAGCGAATGATATAGTCTGTTTCTAAGTACACGTGTGTCTGCCGCTTTAAATTATCAAGCTCATTACAGCAGGATTGATTCTGATTGGCTGTCAATGTTTTTATCGTTCATTAGAAAAAAAAATAGTTCTGAAAGTGATTTCAACGATATCGTTTCTCTGCGCCTTTATCGTTATAGTTGTGTTCTGGACTCTGCTCTTCTTTAATATTGAGAACGATTTTTAGAACTATATCTTTATAGTTATCATCCTTGGTGTGAACGGGCCTTTACCCTGATTGGGCTGGCCACATAGTCAAGGAAGGATGAAGATGAAGGAAATTTTTATTCTTCATGAGAGTAGCCCTTTAAATTCTCCTCAACCTCCTTCTCATTTTCCACCCCCCCCCCCCCCCCCCTCTCTCTCGTTGGCTGACAGAGAGAGCTGGATCAGCACCAGCGGCGATCAGTAGAGGAGTGTGATAGAGTGCTAGCGCAGGTTGCTGCAGGAGAGGATGGCAGAGGAATGGATCTCTCCCGGACCAGCACCCAGTGCGACCCCTCCAGCCCAGCCCAGAGTAGCCCTGACTCAGCCACGCCACCAAATCCTGCTCCAGGCTCCGGTCCGGCTTCAAAGAGAAGGCCTCGAAAGGATGCAACCAGCCCCACAGCTGCATTTCCGCCACAGGTACGGGTGTTCACTCTCTCTCTCTCCTTCAAACACTCTCTACAGTCTGCTGGCCAGGGCACTGCAGAGCAGTCGTAGTGTGTGTGTGTGTGTGTGTAAGTAAGTGTGTGTGAGTGAAAAGACTGCTAAGCCACCATTATTGTTCGAAACAAAATTAGGGATGCAAGTCCCATTGAGCATAACTATAGTTTTTTCTGTTCTCATCAGTAGGTGACTGTTTATTTTGTCTTCAAGTGTGCTTGAGCATAATTTATGCCCTCGCACAAAAACGTGGGCCATTGGCCTCATAAATCTCCTTGAAAAACAACTACACACTGCAGCCTGTCTTTACAAATACCTACTATGTTGGTACATTGGTAAACTGAGTGTATCAATACATTGCTCCTCCAAGGTTCTTGGTAGGTGTCCAAAAACATTCTGGTACCACTGAACATGGTTTTGGTAACATGTCCAAAAAAAAAAGGTATTGCCACGGTACAAGTCCCAAAACATAGATATTAACACTTAACATCATCTCCTGAGAAACATGGATGGTAACACCATAGTACATGTGCAAAACATGGTACTGTTCAAAAACAAGATTTTGTTATTTATTTTTAGATTAGACTCTATATTGTTTTTGGAACTGTGCGGTCATTCTTATCAGATGGAGAGTGAACTGATTCTTAGACAGTGATATACATAAACTCAAACCACAAGAGCATCCAGTTTTCTTTAATGTGATCGCTTATGTTACCAGTGCTCACATTTGCCATATAAATTGTTTTTTTGGGATGTAAATCATGGGTAATTAAAACAATATGCCAGAGGGGCTATGCATTACAGTCATTTTACCATGAGTAAGATGTGCCCTGAGGCACAGTGTGATCAAAACCTCAAAGGTAAGCAACTTGAAAAAAAGCTTTAAAAATGTAAGATGTATTGTATTCTGTGGTATGCTTATGTATGTCTGCATACAGTATGTTGTGGTTTTTGAGTACTGTAGGTGAGAGCAGGTGATGAGACACTTAAGGAGGCACGAGCCGAGCTCGCTGAGGCCCGGAAGCAATGGCACCGTCTACAGGTGGAAATCGAATCACTACATGCCTTGGTGCGTTTGGTTCTCACAGACATGCCCACAGACACACCCGAACACACACAAACACTCCAATTCAGAAACATGTAGACACACCTAAACACACACTGCTGAACCCATTTCACCTTAACGCATAATCAGCAAATTAGAATATCACTTACTGCTACAGAACATAACGCATATGCAGGCCTTAATTTCTGCTGGAACAAGCCTGATCTGAATCCGACATCTACGGAATCAGATTAAACCTCTATTCAACGTCTATGTAGTGCAAATTCAGTGTTAAACATACATCAATACTTTGCCTCCAGGGAATCACTCATCACTCCACAAATTGTTACCAAATACTAGTTTTGATTGTTAGATATTAATTAGCTGAATGTTGTGGGCTCAAAACCCTTTGAAGGCGCCATGTTACACAAGTTGATCCCAATGCAACAAACATTGTGCCCTTAAACCAACATCTTAATCTCAGATATATCCGTCAGTTTCTGGAGTTTTGTTGGTCTCCGCAATGTGGGATCCTTGAGTTATTATGATTGTGCCAAAGTTTTCAACTCCAGGTGCCTTCAGGGGGATTAACAATAACAAGAAGGTTGGTGGATCAAACAGCATAAAATGCTTTCTGTGATCCATTATCATTGTGCCCTTTGAGCAAGTCACCTAATCCCAGGTTGGTCCAGGTGGACTGACCCAGTAAAACATAGATGAAGTGGCACTGGAACAGAAGTGACTCGACTTAAATGGAAGATGCCTTGCTTGCCTATAATATTTTGCTCTCTGTTCACTGTTTTAGACCATCCATCTCCATTCCACAAACCCTGAAATTCCATCCATTCATTAAGTTAGTGGTTCCCAATCCTGAGGGGCCAGTTGCATAAACTGTTAAGACTAGTCTTAAAAAGTTAGTCACCTACCTTTTTCTCTTCAAGACTGGTCATGACTTTTTTAATTCAGTTCTGAAAAGGTAGATTTTTCTAATTTGCATTGGAAAAGTAAGACTGATTGCCCTTTGGCAACTACTAGTTTGTCAAACTAGTTCTTAAGACACAAATATGTGTGTCTTAAACATTATGCAGCTGGCCCCAGCTAGTCCTGGAGAACCCCCAACTGCAGATTTTAAATGTCTCCCTATTCAAACACTTCTGATTTAACTCATGAGTTCATTATTGAAGACTCTGAGACCTCAAATGTGTGTGTCAGATAAGAGAGACACCAGAACCATTGCATTAAGCCATTCTCCAAAAAGATTGTCCCACAAAGGGACATGGGGATGCCGGAGCCTATCCCAGTGTCTCGAGTTTAGGCTGCTCCTGGAGATGTTGTTAATAAATAACTCTGTTTTATCCCACCAGGAGAAGAGTCTCCAAACCTCCCTACGCCACACTCAGCTCCAGTACTCTGTGCAGCTCAAGGATCTGTCCCAGTCTGTCAGGGGTCTGGAGTCTGAGCTAGAAACTGTGCGGGATGGTCTGGAAATCCAGAAACAGAACCATAGTCAGCTCCTCAACACCAAGATGAGGCTGGAGAGAGAGATTTCAACTTATAGGAAACTCCTGGAACACGAGGAGGGCAGGTAGGGGAGAGACAGATTTACTGAGCTGTATTTGTTTATGCAACTAAACCGTTAGCACAGGCTCAAACTTGCATGATGTTTTTTATGCAACTTCAAAGAAATACACTGGAATTTTGACAGGGTTTTTTGGCACTGGCATTGTGCCATTGATGTTAAAACAGTCAGTCAACCTGAAGAGATTTCTAAGGTACCAATGCAGTTGAGCATGGTCTTGAATCAAACCTGATTTTTCTTTCACTCCTGAACCACAGGTTTCTGAACTCAGACGGTCGGTCTGTAAAAATGAAGCCATGGAAGGGGTCAGTTCCTGCTCCAGAGCAGAATGGCCTGCCCAACGGATGTGATGAAGATATCGCTGAGCCAATCTTCTCCAAGAGAACTTCAAAATTAACGCCGGCCCTTCGGCGACACCAGAGTCTTGTCATCCTCACAGGTAAGAATGATGTCAAAAGCCAATTAAACCCATTTTCCAACCAATGATTCCACAGCTGCAAGCCTGAGAGATGTTTTGCAACTCTGTGTTTGTGTTTTTCCATCCAGAACCAGTTCAAAACAAAGATGGGGAGATCTGTACTGTGAAGACTCAGGAGATCCTGGAAGGAAATGTAGTGAGGGAGAGTGCAGAGGGTCACGGAAATGTGGAGTGAGTTTACATAGACTTATTTAAAAGCCTTGCTTAGCTGCAATGAAGAACCATAAGCATTTCACACTTTAACCTTTTAACTGTCACTCACATTTTTGAACATAGACTTGAAAGTGCACGATCCAAACCTACATTTTTATAATTCATGTCTGAAAACATGATTTTGATGTACCATTTTCATGGTAATGCAGTGTTTGATTTTAAAATGGGTTTCAAAGGATTCATTTTGAGATTTTAAGTTTTCAAGTGATATATCATTTCTGATGATTTCTAAAGTGTGTTAGAGAAAAAGGCAACAAAAGAAGACTTTTTTTTAACAAAGGTCAGAACTCCTGTTATGATGAATGGTTTTTGAGGTGCACTCTTGCCATAAATTGATCTATTACTTTTCCTACATAATTTTTAACAAAAAATATTGGTAAAATGATTAGATAAGAATTAAAATTAATATAGTGAAGTAAACGTAGGTGTCCCGTATATGGGATGGGGTGACGGTTAACAGGTTAAGGACAAACATCTTGATGTGTTCTTGCTTGTGGCTTTCCAAGCAATAAAATTGAGATGGAACTTTTACATAATTTTTTTTTAATAATCCTAATATATATATATGCTTATTATTTTGCTTTTTGTGTGCTATAGGACAGAGAAGATTGACAAGGTAATCAGACAATGGGAAGGGTCATTCTTTAAAGGAAATCCCAAGCTGAGGAAGAAATCTGTGTCTCTGCGTTTCGACCTTCATATGGCTGTAGCGGACGAGGGTTGCAGCCAAACAAAACAGGACAGTCTCCCTAACGTGGAGGTCCGTCTGGTCATGAAACGGTCTCGTAGCATACCCACTTTTGCCCAGTGATGTCATGATGCTACTACATCACAACTGTGACATCACTATGCTACCACACCACAACTGTGACCTCACAATATGACCTTCACTACAATAAAGGGGTGGTGACCACGTCTCAATGTCTCGGCGGCTAATAAAAGCGAATCACTTTAGTAACGTCATAAAACTCTTGCCATTTAAAGTAAAAAAAGAAACTCATGCAGATAAAGCTACTTAAAGAAATTGTGAGGAAAATGTATTTGTAGTTGATTTATTTTACTTCACACTTAGATGTATGACGGTGAATGGGGAGTACAAATGCCTTGCAGTGTTTCAGATTTCATTTTGACTTTAGAGTGAGACTCTCTCTGTGGACGCTCTACTCCCACGTTATTGATTATGAGCACATATGTGAAAATGTGTATAGTTTATACATCTATAAAGCTGACTCTTAAGTCTCAGTGAGAAATGGTCAATGAGGATACAGCGATTTCACATTCAGTACAGCGTAACAAAAGATGCCTTATTGTGTTTGACAAATGTTACTGGAACAAATGTAATACTCCAGTGCAAGCTAAGGGGGTATCAAGTTCTGGTTCTGCAGGAGGCTATAGTGTGAACCAAAAAAAAAAAAAAAACTGCGTAATTTGCAAGTGTAGCAAAAATCAGCAGCCAAAATAAACAAACAAATAAATTAATTTTATGGTGAAACTGATGTACAGTCCTCACGATATTGCCTGCATGAACCTGTACAGAATGACTAGCAGTCTATCACTGCGGAGAGAATGAAATGAACCACTCTGAACTTCTACTTACACCCACATATATAAGTTACATTGCTTTTATGCATCATTTAAAGTGCAAATACTGTGTCTTCCAATCAAAAATTATGCAGGATTGTTCCGAAATCTTGAAATGATCATATTTCAACAACCCAAAAAATATATATATATATTTTTTTTTTTCTTTTCTCGTCTGCATATATTAATCATTTAAACTGTTTTATTTAGTTCTAGCTCTGATGGAAGTTGTTCTGTAAATACATGGGGGTTTCCTGATGCAGCAAATAAATGGATACATTATGCATATAGTTAATTTGAAGTAATATTCAATCTAATTAAATCTATATCGCTGAAATATGATGATATCACCTCATAGGTTTAGTTGCTTTCATTCATGTAATGCACAATCTACTGTTATACAGGATTAACCTTTCACATTTCATCATCTTTCCAAGGGATTGTGACTTACTCTAAGACATGTGTAGAGAAATTACACCATTTGCATTGGTAAAAAATGCCATTTTCATATGCACTTTAATGAATTAAAATAAAATAATTGCCAACTTTCAGAATTTTCACTGTACTCAATCTATTTGTTTTATTCTTATTTTTTTATAAAATCCATAGCGCTGCCCTTCTGAGTGATTTGGCTTTTACACTGTATGACAGGTTCTAATAAAGCTATTATTATTTCCAGATGAGCTATTCATGTTATGAGCAAAGCTGTCCAAAGACATTTCATTATATAGACCACAGTGCCTGGAAAACTAGCACACAACACAGGTGTCCCAGTTAAGCCTGGCATAGATTTGTAACAGAACAAAACCGTCATGAAAATGATTTTACTTAGATAACGGTGTACAAAACAAATGATGTTGAACAATCATTAAACTAAGTAGGCTAGCATTGTTTTTTCTTTTTCTTTTTTTTTTACCTATATGTTTAATAATGCCCAAGTTCTGGGATGTTCTCTTGTTAAAGCAATTTTTAAACATGCAAACCTTAATAACTTAAGTTTAGCTAGATGCTAATGCAAACAGTGTATGTGACAAACTCTGGTAGCACTCAATACACTTTTGACTAAATACTTTTACCAACAAATTAGTGAGTAGCGGTAATTGGTGTAGACTGTATCCTGATGGTTAAGATTAGGCTGTGGAGCTCATATGTGGATGATTATGTTACTGGAAGACCGTTATTAAAATGATAAGTTAATATAAATCGCAAGCTCTGAACCACTTACTTGAGAAACAGCTGTAGAAAGCAGATGCAGATTTCTCCTTAACTTAAAAAAGACATTATTTCCACACCTGTAAAACGGATATCCATATTATTGTACACAAATAATGTTTCAAATATTATATAGAGCATTTAGCATTTTCTGAGGAAAATATGGGTGATTCTTTTCTACCGCTAAGTATTATGAAGAAAAGATGAACGCTGCTCCCTAGTGGTCATTTATGAACTTGCCAGACAAAACAAGTTTCCCTCCTTTTTGTGAAGTAGGCTATTACATACTTCGAGTATGAACATAATTTGATGAAGAAGTCAAGTATGTAGTAGGTACTATTAGTATCCATCATGTTGCCATTGTTGACTTATAATGTACTAACAACAACTGCAAAAACTGTAAAACTGTTTATCACAAATAATTTTATTTTGTATTACTTATATATATATAAGTGGGTAATAAATCCTGAATCCAAATTATTTTCCTCTAACTAGCTATAGCCCTGCTGAAAAAAACAGCATATGCTGGGTATGTTTTGATGCTTGTTTGTGCTTGTCCTTTTGCTGGTTTATGCTGGTTCTTGACACATGACCAGCATAAACCAGCATAAACCAGCATCCCAGCGTCAAAACATATACCTAACCAGCATATGCCGGTATTTCTACACATGAGTATGCTAAAGGGATAGTTCACCCAAAAATGAAAATTCTATCATTAATTACTCACCCTCATGTCGGTCCAAACCTGTAAGACCTTCGTTCATCTTCGGAACACAAATCAAGATATTTTTTGATGAAATCTGTGAGCTCCCGCATAGACAGCAATACAACTCAAATTTTCCCAGACCCAGAAACATATTGAGGACATTGGTAAAATTGTCAAAATCAATGGTTCAACTGTTTCAACTTCAACTGTATTTTACAAAGCTATGAGAATACTCGATGTATTCGGCAAAGAAAACCAAATAATGACTTTTTCAACAATCCTTCACCTCCTCATCCTGTCTGCAGTAGCATGCCCCATTATCATGATGTATACACCGCTTCACGTAAACAACGCATGTGCATGGTACTGCTATCGTTATTTTTGTTCTCTTTTTGCGCACAAAAAGTATTCTCATAGATTACGGATGGACCATTGATTCCTATTTTACTGGTTTCCTTGCTGTGTTTCTGGCTCTGGGATCCTTTCAGTTGTATTTCTGTCTATGGAGGGACAGAAAGCTCTCAGATTTCATCAAAAATATCTTAATTTGTGTTCCAAAGATGAACGAAGGTCTTACGGGTTTGGAATGACACGAAGGTGAGTAATTCATGACAGATTTTCTTTAGGTTGAACTATCCCTTTAAGCAAATAATAAAGAAAAATGAACACTGTGTGTGTTTTTTAGGTGGAAGTAGGTCACACTGAACCCATATAAGCTCATCTGATCCCTGAAATTTGGCAGAGATTTGTGCTTACAGCCAGGAATGGCATTTCTGTGTATCTGAGCGTGAGGGTTTGCACATTTGCAAGTGTATACACATGTTTGGGTGTTTGTTACTACAGACTATTTTGTAGCCAGGGAATTTCAATACTTTGCATACAGGAAATTGGTTATCCACTTCTTTGGACCAATACTTTTTAATACGAGTGCGTGTGGAGGTGTGTGCATACCAACCAACACAGCTGAATAAACACACATCCAAACATGCCCATGCACTCAGTGCCGTCTCTATACCCCATAATCCACCTGTCTTTTTCTAGAAAGCACTGACTCAATTTTTGGATCTGGTTTTCATGACAAAGCGAATATCCTCTTTACAGAGAGAAGTCTGGGTATAAAAGAGCCAGAGTGGGATGGGCCTGAACCAGCACAGCTCCACAACTCTACCCCCTCCACAGGCGCCACCACCAGCCGAACCTCTGCAGAATGGGCCGGGTGAGTACGAAGGTGATCAGGACACCCTGCTCCGATTATTGATCATTTATTGGCTGCCATTTGAGACTGGTTAGTGATATATAGATATTTTATATTATTTTGATATTTAGATCAATTTTTAACAATATTGTGATGTAACCAGAGGTAGTTTATTAACTGAAATAAAATTCCACCATCTCCTTTGTACAGATCATTTTCTACGAGGACAAGAACTTCCAGGGCCGTCGGTATGAGTGCGACAGCGACTGTTCGGACTTCCATGCCTACCTGAACCGGTGTAACTCCATCCGTGTGGAGAGCGGGGCCTGGGTGGTCTATGAGAGGCCTAACTTCATGGGCTACCAGTATGTTCTGACCCGGGGCGAGTATCCAGATTACCAGCGCTGGATGGGTCTGAACGACCGTCTCTGCTCCTGCAAGATGATCCACTTCGTAAGCTGCCCACATGCAGTGGAAACATTACGTAGTGCATATTTGATATTCAATAGATGTTCTTTCCACTCCAGGTGAGCGGTTCTGAGTACAAGATCCAACTCTACGACAAGGGAGATTTTGCAGGCCAGGTGTACGAGACCACAGAGGATTGTCCATCCATGGTGGACCGCTTTCGGACACGCGAGGTCCACTCCTGTAAGGTGCTAGACGGGATCTGGATCTTCTACGAGCACCCAAACTACAGGGGCCGCCAGTACCTACTGGAGAAGGGGGAATACCGTAAACCCGTGGACTGGGGCGCCATCTGCCCCACGGTTCAGTCCTTCAAACGCCTGACGGAGTGACATCTGACTTGTAAATCCATCCATCTGCAGTCCTCCTTTACCTCCAAACCACCCAAACACAACAGCATCGACACAGCTGTACTGAATCAATAAATGTGTGGCTGCATATGAAAATCTTTTTGCAAATGTGTGATCACTAGACCTTTTGATTTTGGGAACTATATACATTCTATAGATCTCATAACTGAATAAAACAGACAAATGATTGTACGGATAGAGGTATTTGCCATACAAGGTGTTAAATGGGATAGTTCACACAAAAATGAAAATTCTGTCATTAATTTCTCACCCTCATGTCGTTCCAAACCCGTCAGACTTTCATTAATGTTTCTGACCCTGCATAGACAGCAATGGAACTACAATGTTCAAGGAGCATTGAAAAGAAGAAAGTGTTGAATTAAATCTTTATTTTTGTATTCTTTGCGCATAGATTTTTTAAATTTTTCTTTCGTAGCTATATAAAGTTATGGCATCACATTAACTATTTTAATAATGTCTTTACTACTTTTCTGGGCCTTAAATATTTGTGTTCCGAAGATGAACGAAGATACAACAGGGGGTGAGTAATTAATGACAGAAATTTCTTCTTTTTTTTTCATCTATCCCTTTAGGAATTTAAATACTTTTAAAATAAACAACTGTGGGAACAGGAAAGGTCCAAGAGGCGGGGTTTATAAAAAATGCGCAACTGCACCATATGTCTGCGCACTTTCCACAAGGCTAATGTATATCGGCGACAACCCAACTTAAGTTGTTTGTTTTAACTATGATTTTTAAAACAACAACAACAGCAGTTTTGACACTGATATCATTTAATTATAAAATATTCATACTGAATTGGTCAAGCACAATTTTGTTTTCTATATTTATGTCCTTTCAATATTGCAAAGTTTTTTTAGGCAAAAAGAGAAAGAAAGCAGAACTCTAGCACATTAGTTCGGAGGAAGAAATAATATAGTTTAGCAAAGCGTTATCACATACAAATGTTTTCTGCATGCTTTTTAGATTTTAGAAAATAATGTAACATTTAACTGAGTCTATATTATCATGTTTTCTTTTAGTTTATGTCAAGTTCATCTTGAGATGCCGCCCCAAGATGGCGGTCAACTTGAGTAATATCTCTGATTTTTCGTCTACGTGCTTGGAGCAGTCAAATGGGAAATCTATTGGATAAAATACTAGTGTTATTAGTATACTGCTAATGACGTACATGGACATGGCTGACAGAGTTCAGTGCTGTTCAAAATGTGAGGTTGGTTGCTGATGGGATTGTTCAGCGCAGCTGTAGGATTCATCTAGACATTCGGATCTCCAGAGGCAGAGAGATAGATCCGAAATACTTATACTGGAGAATAAACTGTTTCCTTTGCACCAGAAGAGAGTCACATGACCTATGTTCACAGCTGAAGACAGAGCAGCACACAGTTTGAGCTTGGTGACGATGATGGACGTTCACTGGCTGTTACCGTCAAATATGACAAATCCCTATAATATACTGTTCATGTATAAAACCCTAGATGTGAAAAATACATTTCATCGTGATGTTATAAGTTATGAAAAAAAAAAACATTTGCTGTTGTTTAACGTGTCGACTGTTCATTAAACTGGCACGTTCTCTCATCTATAACGCGACTGGAACCAACTTGTGTGTAACTATTATTGATTGTAGTAAAAATTAGCTTTTTAGTGTCTGGTAACTTTTCTGTAGTAACAATGACAGCTAATAATAATGAAAAGTCATTATAATTAACCTCAATAAAAATTTGACTAACAACAGTCATTTTTTATGTCATAAGCTCATAGGTTTCATAGGAAATGTACAATATTCGTTTAATTGATTTTTAATTTTATAATTTTAATTAATTTACAATTCCGTATGGGAGATCATGCTGGTGGTTAACCAATGGAAGATGTTATAACACTGCTTTCAAGTTTTTTCATTTTACTTTAAAAGGACTTTTTATGTTAATCTTTCATCATCATTTCCTCTTTCAGCATTCCCAGAAGAACTTCCCATTGTGTAACTGTCAAGGTCTTTAAGATGGGTCTGAATCCTTTGTTCCTACAAGAGGATGTACCTCGTAAGTTGTGCACATGCACGCAAAACACATGTTTGAGTGGCATCTGACCTGTAAATCTGTCCTCCTTAACCTCCAAACCACCCAGCCACAACAGCATAGACACACCTGCGCTGAAGCAACAAATGTGTGGTTGCAAATGAAACTTTACTGCCCCTGGTATGGAGGTGGTGTTTATAAGGTCTTTCCAAAGAACTCCCACAGTTATAAATGTGAAAGGCACATTTTTATCCTCAAAAGTGAACTTTTAATTAATTTAGAAAAATATTAATATATAAATCAGTCCAATGAAGTAAAAAAATAAATAAAAACATTGACACTACTATCAAATATCCTCTATGGGTTTACATCTGTTAGTCAGCTTATTATATGCTTCTCCTTATTGCTCAGTGTTGCATATAATATTTATTGCATATAATAATTTATATATATAATCTTTATTTTTTTATTAATCTCCACAGAAAGGTATCTGTTGATGATTCATGTCAAGAAGTTCAAAAGATTTGAAAGTTTTCTCATTTCTCAAACAAGTTTTTCACCCTCTTGTGTGTGTGTGTGTTAGCCACAGTTTTCATTCTCACATTTCTGTGTTCTTGTGCTTTTTTATGAAATGTAAAATAACACAAATTCAAAAATAATACCACTTTTTTTAAGGTAAGTGGTTGGTAATTTATTTTAGCTACATTTAATAATTAAAAAAAAAATGTTGGAAGTTAGTCAACTAAATTTGTTTATTTAAATGTAGCTAAAATAAATTGATTGCAACCACTTACCTTAAAAAATAATGTATTTATTTTTTTCATAAGGTACATAGACTCTACAGTTAGCCCTATACCACAAAACTGGTTTTGGTTAATTTCATAATTTCAAACTAAAAGAAATTAGCATATTATGAATTTTTTAAATATTTTTTTTGAAAGCGTTTTTTTTCTCTAGGCCTAAGTAAGTTTGCAAACAGATTACAGTTTTAGGTATAGTTTTTGTCATCACATATGGCTCAAAATTAAAGGTCAATCAAAGGTCATTTAAATGTTACAGTAATATTCTTCAGCGTTTGGATGAACAATAGTTTTCTATGATTATAATAATGCAGGTGAGGGATATAGATGTACAAATGCAGAACTGAGCACCACTGCTTTTTAATTCTGAATACAGAGGCATCGCTGAGGTTTCTGGGCCCCTGATTTATTTAATTCTAGACGGGGGTCATGCAGGTGTTAACCGAGCGTGGGTTATAATGCTACTATCAAGAAGACGATGTCTCCTTTCACTCTGACTGAACTATTAATGTTGCTCTTTCACCATAATTTCCTCTTTCAGCATTCCCAGCAGAAACACCTACATTGTCTTCAGAGTGGTTATACAGTAATGATCTTTAAGCTTAGACTTTTAACTAAACCCTTTCTTAAAGAAATGTTTCACCCAAAATTGAAACGTATGTCCATTTATTCAACATGATTGATTAATTGAGTTCCAGATAAATGACAGTCACATAAATAATGAAATTTACATTCAAATTATGTATATTCTAATAATTTACATTTAAATTGTAATCTTTGTGCAAAATTATTGGGAAGATGATTGGGGAAAAGGCCAAGACCAAGACAACAGAACTTCAGCACATTAATTTGGAGGAAGAAATAATTGTTTAGCAAAGGTTTATAAGCAATACCACACTGATTTTTTTTTCTGCATGTTAAAAAAATAAAAAATAAAAAGATTTTCAGAAGAACAGAGAAACTAATGAAAATTTAAATGTGTCCTGCTCTTCTGGATCTGATGTCATAAATCACTATGGTAAAAGTAGCCACGCCCACCACAGCAGAGATGACCAATCGGATCACAGCTTCAGTGAAACCACAACAGTGGACTTGATCTGAAGATTTTTAAAAATACATTTTTTTTTAAGAATCTGCATTTGAGAATTATCAAACATTATTTAAAAAATAAAAACATTTATATCAACATACCTGCACATGTGTGACAGAGTTGACTGATGTCCAGATGTTGAGTCTGGTTGCTGATATGATTGTTGAGCACACAGCTGTAGGTGTTGTTATCCTGATATTCCACCTCCAGAGGTAGAGATATACTGTTGTTGAGATCAGACACACTGATGCTGGACAATAAACTGTTTCCTTTGTACCAGGAGAGAGTCACAGCACTCACATTCAACACTGAACACAGCAGTGAACAATTAGACACTGATGATGATGATGAAGAACATGTAGAGTATCTGCTGATGACAGGGATGGGAAGACGAGCTAGAAAACAAGAGATTTTTCTACTTCATTTTACTAAATATTCTGGGATACATTCATTTAAGCTCTGTAGTATCAGTGACTAATTGTCAAGTAATATTCTTCCAACTTATTAGCATATAGGGGATTTTAAAATATTTCTTGTTAAAAAATCTTGACAAAAGGGCAAATAAAATTAAACTACTCACCGTAGACTGTAACACTGAATGATTCTACTGAGAATATACTGTACTTTTGATAAAGTCCAGAGTCTGTTGTTCTGATGTTCCTGATGGTCAGAGATCCAGTTTGATTGTCCATCTGTAGTCTGTCTCTGAATATATCTTCATAATTTGTAATATCACCTGTCTTCACATCAAGCTGAATGACTTTAACATTACGAGATTCTTTAGGGTTAAACCAAGTCCACTCTATATAAGCCATGTCATTTGTGTAAAATTTAGTATCATGGCTGCTTATGTCAGTGTGTAGAGTGACGGTCTCTCCCTCCATCACTGACAGTATCTTCACTGCATCTGTATCAGAACCAAACACGTCAAAATAGCAAGATTTATGGGACAGATCATCCAGAAATGACAATCCTAACATCAATTCTTCAACCTTCATTACATGTCACACCTTTCTTCCAAAACAACCCAAACATCTTCTCTTGAGTTCCACTGAAGAAATTAAGTCATACAGGTCAGGAACAACGAAAGGGTGAGTGAATGACAGAATCGCTTGAAATAACATATAAATCTAACCATTTGACCATAATAAACCTGAAGAAATACAAATATGTTTAACTTACCAACCAGGTGGCAGAAATGCCAGAAAATAATTGCGCAAAACATTTTTTCAACCGCATGAGATAAATGAGGAAGTCTAATGAAGGAACTTTTCTCTCAGTAAGAAGAACTACTTGCAAAGTCAAAATCTGTAACGTCTGCTAGGTACAGGTTACATTCCATACCAATTAAACAACATTTTTAGTCACTTATCAAATATGAAATGTGAAAATGTGAAAATTATTTATGAGAGGGTGAATAAACAAACAAACAAAAATGTTTTCCTTTTTTTTGGCATGATATCCCTGAATGAATGACAAAAATCTTTTGACAACCGCTTGTGGAATATACAACTCTATGATGTAAAAGTGTGGCAAAAGAAGATCAACACCTGCCTCTACATCACATCACATTTGCCTTAAATTTACAGTTTAATACCGTAATTTAACTGATATAATGTTAATATACCAACTTATTGAAGTACTGAAATCTGTTTTGTTCCTTTGTTATACACTGGAAACCACCAAAAGCAGGTAGTGATGAGAAAGTCACATGATAAAACAAAGCCCATCAAACAGCTTTTTAATAATAAGATACGTAGAAAGTGCACAGTGTCATTCACACAAACACTAAACACCATCATGGTGAGACTCCAACTGACATATGCAATAAACATTAATTTAACAACATTATATGTAACATACAACCCTCCCTAATAAACATAAAAGATAAAAAAAAAAAAAAGAAGAAACAGTTATTTCAAAGAAAAAACATCAAATTCAAACATTTTTTAAATGCAACGCAGAGAATTCTGGGAACGTCAGTTGAATTTTTCTCCCTTTAAATTTGACAGGAAATTACCGTTAACCATTTAACAGGTTTGTACTGTAGGATTTTCACAGTTTTGCTTTCTTTTTTTTTTTACAGTGTTGCCTTCCATCTGATCCCAGCATTAGGAAAGAGTGAATGAACTTTATTTTTCATGAAGATCCAGACCACGTCAGTAAGAACTATGTCCTCTGTTCACTTCATTTCATTTCGCGGATTCGTTTACAAACGAGGCACATTTCCACATGGGATTTTCATAAAGATTGAAACTGAAAGACGATGCTGCACTGACTATATACAATCCTCCATGCCTGTTCAAACAGAGCGTTCCGATGAGGGGGTCAAAACAGGAAAAAAATTTACCTATTCCTTTTAAAAAAAAATGGGTCATATGATGCCATATCAAGTTTTCCTTTCTCTTTGGAGTGTTACAAACTGTTCATAAATAGAGAAGATACCTAAAGTTGCAAAGACTAAAATTTTAAATTCAAAGAGATATTCTTTATAAAAGTTAAGACTCAACAACGCCTTCCTAAAATGCCTCTTTCTAACACCCCCCACGTCTATGTCACTGTGTGGGAAGATTTGCATAACACCACCCAAATGTTTACGCAAAGAAAGAAGGGAAAACCAGTGATGTAATTTAACGAAGTAAAATTATGAATCTAAAATAAAATTTATGCATCTGTATCTGCAGGTTAAATCCATCTGCATCATAAATACAATAAGGAATCTGGTTTTAAGTGAAATAAGTATTTATAAATATATTTGTTAAGCAATTATAACATGTGAGTTAAAAATGGTTCACTTCTTGGCAGGTATTGCATTAAAATCACCCTTTTACGCATGCATTTATAACTGCTCATCAATGATTTGTAATGTATTTGTGAGCTACTAACCATTTAATAACACCTTTATAAACCCTTTATAAAGGTAACACTAATGCAGCAATATTATCTATAAGACAAAAGAAAACATAAATTTCTATGCAAAAGTTAACTTCATCTTCAACATCTGTGTGACCATTTCCATGGCTTTTCAGTGGTTTTTTTATTTTTTTATTTTTTTTGGTTATTGGATAAGATTCGTCTTGATGCAGACCTCTTTGCTATGGAAATCATTGGGACTTAGGCCTATTCATTAAAAAAAACTGAGTCAAAACAACAATTCAGTCACAATTCATACATCACTAGCTTGCAAACAATATGTACTGTCATTTTTAAACAACTTTAAGCAAATAAGAAAAAAAGAAAAAGAACTTTGTTTACATCGAGTTTATTAATTTCCTGTTTTTCAAAGCCAGTGACTGATTGTTATGTTCTTCGCTTCTTTTCAGCTCTTCTGAATCTGATATCATAAACCAGCATGATAACAGTAGCCACGCCCACCACACCAGAGAAGACCAATCGAATCACAGCTTCAGTAAAACCGCAACAGTGAATGGAGTCTGAGGAGAGAGACATTTTATTAAGAACCTGCACTAATATGTTTGTGGTATTTCTATTCATATAATCTCTGCCATACCTGGACATGGTTGACAATGTTCAGTGATGTTGAGATGTGTCGACTGGTCACTAATGGAATTGTTTACTCTACAGCTGTAGGTGTTGTTCTCCTGATATTCCACCTCCAGAGGTAGAGATATACTGTTGCTGAGATCAGACACACTGATGCTGGACAATAAACTGTTTCCTTTGTACCAGGAGAGAGTCACAGCACCCACATTCACAGCTGAAAACAGCAGTGAACAATTCTGACCTAAAGATCCTGATGATGAGGATGAAGAAGCACATTGTGAAGAGCTTCTGATAATGACAGGTATGGGCAGGGAAGCTGGAAAATGAGAGATCACTTAATTTAAACTTTTTAAGATTCAATTTGAGTTTATTACAATGTTGAAAGGGTAAAAACACTTAACCTTATGATAATTATCAAATATATATTTATATATATATATATATATATATATATATATATATATATATATATATATATATATATATATATATATATATATTAGGGGTGTAACGGTTCACAAAATTCACGGTTCGGTTCGATACGATACACTGATGTCACGGTTCGGTTCGGTTCGGTTCGATACGTTTTAGATACAGCAAAATGTAAAAACATCTCAACTTTTCAGAATGCCGCAAGCGCACCGCGGGTCATGTGACAAGAACCAACCAATCAGCTTCATCCTTTCCCGTAACAACGTTGAGAGCTCAGCCAAGATGAAGGATCAGCTGATCATAGTTGTATATGGATTGCAATTTTGAAATAAATTTAGTAGCAGCGCTACTGCAAGCGATTTTTAGAGCTGCAAATCCATTTATCCTTCGCTGAAATTTCCGCGTCTCATGGAGAGAGCACGTCATTGTTGCTTAGCAAAGACAGATGCCTCATGAGCGCTTCTGCCCAAGCGCTTTGGAAAGGAGGAGAAAGACGCGCTTAGCGTTTTCCATGCGTTTTTAGGCACGATATGTGAACGGCCCCTAAGGCGCTCGCTCACTCAGCACGCGCTGAAGGCTCGTTGCAAAATGTCGAATGCATTTAACAGACCAGAAATATAAGATCCTAAAATAACCAACAGGTCTGGTGTTTGGGTTGGATTCCCTGTAAGCTATAGTGTCTAAATGCTGCAGGGATAGTTTGCTGCGTGCATGTTTCTCCTTTTTTTCGTCTTTTCCCAGATAGTACTGACGCATATATCCCAGATATTCCCGCTGGTGTTTTTTTTTTTGTTTTTTTTAATTCCCGCTGGTGTACCCTGTCATGTTGCAGATGCGACATACCGTTGTTTTTTTATCCACCACTCTCTTGCCATCACCATTATAGCTTAAAGGGAATCCAAAGTGCACCCAAACACCAGACCTGTTGGTTATTGGAGGATCTTCTCATTTCTAGTCTGTTAAACGCATTGGCTATTTTGCAACGAGCCTTCAGCGCGTACTGAGTGAGCGAGCGCCTGCTGAGTAGCCTAACATAAACATATAAGATGGTGTTTTTTTCTTCTTCGGGAGTGTCAGGGGCGTTGCCTGTTACGTTGTTTGGGTTATTGGGCTACCTTGTTGAACGCATATCATTATATTTCTCTCTCTCTCTTTTTTTTTTTTTTCAAATATAATTAATTACTCCAACGAACCGTTCGGTATACATAATGCGTACCGCGTACCGAACCGAAAGCGTCGTACCGAACGGTTCAATACGAATACGCGTATCGTTACACCCCTAGTATATTAGGGGTGTAACGATACGCGTATTCGTATTGAACCGTTCGGTACGACGCTTTCGGTTCGGTACGCGGTACGCATTATGTATACCGAACGGTTCGTTGGAGTAATTAATTATATTTGGAAAAAAAAAAGAGAGAGAGAGAAATATAATGATATGCGTTCAACAAGGTAGCCCAATAACCCAAACAACGTAACAGGCAACGCCCCTGACACTCCCGAAGAAGTTGTATGTTTATGTTAGGCTACTCAGCAGGCGCTCGCTCACTCAGTACGCGCTGAAGGCTCGTTGCAAAATAGCCAATGCGTTTAACAGACTAGAAATGAGAAGATCCTCCAATAACCAACAGGTCTGGTGTTTGGGTGCACTTTGGATTCCCTTTAAGCTATAATGGTGATGGCAAGAGAGTGGTGGATAGCGCTCATGAGGCGTCTGTCTTTGCTAAGCAACAATGACGTGCTCTCTCCATGAGACGCGGAAATTTCAGCGAAGGATAAATGGATTTGCAGCTCTAAAAATCGCTTGCAGTAGCTCTGCTACTAAATTTATTTCAAAATTGCAATCCATATACAACTATGATCAGCTGATCCTTCATCTTGGCTGAGCTCTCAACATTGTTACGGGAAAGGATGAAGCTGATTGGTTAGTTCTTGTCACATGACCCGCGGTGCGCTTGCGGCATTCTGAAAAGTTGAGATGTTTTTACATTTTGCTGTATCTAAAACGTATCGAACCGAACCGAACCGAACCGTGACATCAGTGTATCGTATCGAACCGAACCGTGAATTTTGTGAACCGTTACACCCCTATAGTATATATATATATATATATTCTAAGTAATTGAAGATCTATAAATAGTGTATGTGACCTGTTGTTGATTTTTTAGGAGAGGCAGAACATGAATCAATGTAAACTTTAAATTCAAGCCCTAAATTCAAGACAGTAATGTTAAATAGTACAGACAAAGACTTTACAAGTATGATAAACTGTAGTGCATACAGTCCAGAGTCTGTGTCCAGTTTGACTGTCCATCTGTAGACTGTCTCTGTATATCTCATCATGATTATATCTAATATCAGATCTTCATCTGTATCAGAATCAAACTTAGCAAGATAAAAAGGATCAAATGCTGATCTAACGCTTCAGGACACACAGATGTGGGAAGTGCGTTGGTGTGCTTGTCAAGCTCAGGAACCATGGATTTTGAGCGCCTTTGTCTAGCATCCCTCTGGCAAATATCCCCTCTCTACCCAACAAAACGGACAAACTTATTCTCTCTTGGACAGATAAGGATTTCTCACTCACTGCTGCTCCATGTTCACAAAAACCTGGCTGAATGATGTCATATCAGACAGCGCGCTTTCAGCTGTTTAGAGCGGATGGCTAGCAGAATCTACGGGGAAAACGCTTGACGGCAGGACATGCTTTTAGATCAAAGAAAGATGGTGTTCAGATGTAACTGTTTTAAAGAATATATGCTGTCCCGATCTAGAAGCGCTCTTCATTAACTGTAAACCATTCTATTGGCCGAGAGAGTTTCACTCATTCATTCTTGTGAGTGTTTATCTCACTGATCAGATCACAGAGACAGAGCAACAACACCCAGTCTCTGTTTTAATCATTCTCTGGGACTTTAATATGTCCCACAAGAGACAGTAATGTACTAGATCAGTGTTACACAGCAATAAATGATGCATATCCCTCTGTCCCATGGACAACTTTGGGGCTCTCTGATCACTGCCTGGTTCACCTTATACCAACCTACAGGCAAAATCTTAAATGTACTAAACCTGTAGTAAAGACTGTAAAGAGATGGACCAATGAAAACAGAGTGGGATTTAAAGCCTGTTTCGACTCCACTGAAGCTGCTACCACCGATGTGGACTTTTTTTGAGGATACTGTTTGTGGACTTTAGTTCGGATTTCAACACCATCATTCCAACAGCCCTCCAGATCAAACTAATCCAGCTCTCTGTCCCTAGATCTATTTGTCAGTGGATCACCAGCTTCCTGATAGATAGGCAACAGCTAGTGAGACTGGGGTAATTCATGTCAAAAAGCCGCTCTACCAACACTGGTGCCCCTCAGGGTTGCGTCCTCTCTCTACTGCTCTTCTCCCTGTACACTAACTGTTACAGAGGAGGTTCCTTTACCGCCTCCCTTTCTGCCACCAGAGGGAGCCATCGCCCCAATATTAGTTCTCTGGCAGCCTCGACTTTCTGCCTGATTTCCCGATTCTGTCTCTGCCTTGCCCCTATTGCTCAGTTTGCTGTCGTTTGACCCCGTCTGTTTGACTATCCCAAATAAAGAGCTGCAAATGGATCAAACTCTGTCTGGTTCTTCGCAACACTAGCGAATGCATCTATAAAGACTACTCTGTCAAGCTTCTGAAGTTCACAGACAAAACTACATTCATCGGTCTCATCCAGGATGGCGAAATAAGGAAAAACTAAAATTAGTTTTTAAAATCACACGCTAAAATCTGATGCTTTTCAGACTACTAATGCAATTTTTTCAATGGGTAATCGCTCTTTGGCTTCTTTCATTCATTTTTAATCGTGACTTCAGAAATAATTACTTTAATAAATGACTGAGCTTTTGGCTTTATATCCTATTGTGTAACTTCAATGCACAGGCAGAGATTCAGGAAATAAACTGAAGCTGGTTTTATCACGTTTTTCTCCTTTTTTTCAATTCCATATCTTCTCCAACTCCTGACAATTTGTTTGTGGCTTCCAGAGATGTATAGTAACGAAGTAGAACTACTTCACTACTGTACTTAAGTACTAAAAGGCGGTATCTGTACTTTACTAGAGTATTATTTTTTTCCCCTACTTCCACTTTTACTTCAGTACATATTTTCGATGAGTTTAATACTTTTACTCCGATATTTTTTTTTATGTGCTGCATCGTTACTCGTTACAATTATACAAATGTTACGAATCATTCCATTACAAACCCACATCACCACTGCCAGAACTGTAGATGGCAGGTTTGATGAAGCTGGTACATCATTGAGCGAATCAAGCGATTAAGAAGACTGCGCATGCTGACTGAACTGCTGTGAAGAGAGAGATGAACGAGCCAGATAATGACTCGTTCACGAGTCAAGAACCGGTTGCATCGGTTTCCGGATCACCAGTAGTTCTTTCTGATAGTTCGATTCAATAAACCAGTTGAAGAAAACAGTTCACCGGTTCTTTTGCGCTCGATGTAATGACGTCATTGGCGATGATTGCAAGCCTTCGGTTTACCTGCACTCATAACACTAGCACAGAATCAGTTCAGAATCAGTCACCAAAAGAATCAGTTCGGTTCAGACGCTCTGTGTGTCGGTCTGCTTCACGCTGAATCACACATGCGCAGTATCATCAGCTCCTCGGTTCTCGAATTGGACACGAATTCGTAAACGGTTCTTGACTCATGAACGAGTCAGTCTGTTGTTCGTTATCTGGCTCGGCTCAGTGTTCATCTTCAGTTCTCTTTTCACAGCAGTTCAGTCAGTGTACTGTTTGAGTACATGAATTACTCCGGGATATTGGTTTGTTTGAACTCAGAGGAAGTATCAGCCACTTTGAACAAGTTAACAGTTTAAGTCATTTGTGGATTAATGCGTATTGGAGACGCAAACCGTTTAAAACGATTCAGTTCGATTTGGTGAACTGTTTACAAAAAGATCCGGTTACATCTAATGATTCGTTCATGAACTGCTTTTTTTTTTAACTGTCTTACAACAGACACGGAAGAGAAGACAATGCTGAATAAAGTCGTAGTTTTTGCTATTTTTTATATTTAACTGACCCTCTGATGTCACATGGACTACTTTGAAGATGTTTTTCTTACCTTTCTGGACATTGACAGTATACCGTACACACAGCTTCAATGGAGGGACTGAGAGCTCTCGGACTAAATCTAAAATATCTTATACTGTGTTCCAAAAATAAACAGAGTTCTTTCATGTTTGAAACAACATGAGGGTAAGTTATTAATGACTTATTTTTGCAAATTGGGCAAACTAACCCTTTAATCTGTTTTTTGTTTAAAAAAGTTACAGTCAAAGGAATTGTGATGGTCCTTTAGGTTAATCATTTGAAATAGTCAAAACAATATGTTCAAACTTTTGACTACTTTCTTTTTAATAACTACATAACACAATACTTGTACTTTTACTTTCAGTACTTGAGTAGTAAATTTTAAAATAGACTACTTGCAATACTTAAGTACAAAAAATGTTGAATACTTTAGTACTTCTACTTAAGTGTGGTGCTTAAAGGGTTAGTTCGCCCAAAAATGAAAATTATGTCATTAATGACTCACCCTTATGCTGTTCCAAACATGTAAGGCCTCCTTTTATCTTCGGAACACAGTTTAAGATATTTTAGATTTAGTCTGAGAGCTCTCAGTCCCTCCATTGAAGCTGTGTGTACGGTATACTGTCCATGTCCAGAAAGGTAAGAAAAACATCATCAAAGTAGTCCATGTGAAATCAGAGGGTCCGTTGGAATTTTTTGAAGCATCGAAAATACATTTTGGTCCAAAAATAGAAAAAACGACGACTTTATTCAGCATTGTCTTCTCTTCCGTGTCTGTGTGAAAGAGAGTTCAAATCAAAGCAGCTGGATTTCCGGTTCGCGAACTAATCATTCAGTTCACCAAAGGCGCTCGCTCACTCAGTACGCGCTGAAGGCTCGTTGCAAAATAGCCAATGCGTTTAACAGACTAGAAATGAGAAGATCCTCCAATAACCAACAGGTCTGGTGTTTGGGTGCACTTTGGATTCCCTTTAAGCTATAATGGTGATGGCAAGAGAGTGGTGGATAGCGCTCATGAGGCGTCTGTCTTTGCTAAGCAACAATGACGTGCTCTCTCCATGAGACGCGGAAATTTCAGCGAAGGATAAATGGATTTGCAGCTCTAAAAATCGCTTGCAGTAGCTCTGCTACTAAATTTATTTCAAAATTGCAATCCATATACAACTATGATCAGCTGATCCTTCATCTTGGCTGAGCTCTCAACATTGTTACGGGAAAGGATGAAGCTGATTGGTTAGTTCTTGTCACATGACCCGCGGTGCGCTTGCGGCATTCTGAAAAGTTGAGATGTTTTTACATTTTGCTGTATCTAAAACGTATCGAACCGAACCGAACCGAACCGTGACATCAGTGTATCGTATCGAACCGAACCGTGAATTTTGTGAACCGTTACACCCCTATAGTATATATATATATATATATTCTAAGTAATTGAAGATCTATAAATAGTGTATGTGACCTGTTGTTGATTTTTTAGGAGAGGCAGAACATGAATCAATGTAAACTTTAAATTCAAGCCCTAAATTCAAGACAGTAATGTTAAATAGTACAGACAAAGACTTTACAAGTATGATAAACTGTAGTGCATACAGTCCAGAGTCTGTGTCCAGTTTGACTGTCCATCTGTAGACTGTCTCTGTATATCTCATCATGATTATATCTAATATCAGATCTTCATCTGTATCAGAATCAAACTTAGCAAGATAAAAAGGATCAAATGCTGATCTAACGCTTCAGGACACACAGATGTGGGAAGTGCGTTGGTGTGCTTGTCAAGCTCAGGAACCATGGATTTTGAGCGCCTTTGTCTAGCATCCCTCTGGCAAATATCCCCTCTCTACCCAACAAAACGGACAAACTTATTCTCTCTTGGACAGATAAGGATTTCTCACTCACTGCTGCTCCATGTTCACAAAAACCTGGCTGAATGATGTCATATCAGACAGCGCGCTTTCAGCTGTTTAGAGCGGATGGCTAGCAGAATCTACGGGGAAAACGCTTGACGGCAGGACATGCTTTTAGATCAAAGAAAGATGGTGTTCAGATGTAACTGTTTTAAAGAATATATGCTGTCCCGATCTAGAAGCGCTCTTCATTAACTGTAAACCATTCTATTGGCCGAGAGAGTTTCACTCATTCATTCTTGTGAGTGTTTATCTCACTGATCAGATCACAGAGACAGAGCAACAACACCCAGTCTCTGTTTTAATCATTCTCTGGGACTTTAATATGTCCCACAAGAGACAGTAATGTACTAGATCAGTGTTACACAGCAATAAATGATGCATATCCCTCTGTCCCATGGACAACTTTGGGGCTCTCTGATCACTGCCTGGTTCACCTTATACCAACCTACAGGCAAAATCTTAAATGTACTAAACCTGTAGTAAAGACTGTAAAGAGATGGACCAATGAAAACAGAGTGGGATTTAAAGCCTGTTTCGACTCCACTGAAGCTGCTACCACCGATGTGGACTTTTTTTGAGGATACTGTTTGTGGACTTTAGTTCGGATTTCAACACCATCATTCCAACAGCCCTCCAGATCAAACTAATCCAGCTCTCTGTCCCTAGATCTATTTGTCAGTGGATCACCAGCTTCCTGATAGATAGGCAACAGCTAGTGAGACTGGGGTAATTCATGTCAAAAAGCCGCTCTACCAACACTGGTGCCCCTCAGGGTTGCGTCCTCTCTCTACTGCTCTTCTCCCTGTACACTAACTGTTACAGAGGAGGTTCCTTTACCGCCTCCCTTTCTGCCACCAGAGGGAGCCATCGCCCCAATATTAGTTCTCTGGCAGCCTCGACTTTCTGCCTGATTTCCCGATTCTGTCTCTGCCTTGCCCCTATTGCTCAGTTTGCTGTCGTTTGACCCCGTCTGTTTGACTATCCCAAATAAAGAGCTGCAAATGGATCAAACTCTGTCTGGTTCTTCGCAACACTAGCGAATGCATCTATAAAGACTACTCTGTCAAGCTTCTGAAGTTCACAGACAAAACTACATTCATCGGTCTCATCCAGGATGGCGAAATAAGGAAAAACTAAAATTAGTTTTTAAAATCACACGCTAAAATCTGATGCTTTTCAGACTACTAATGCAATTTTTTCAATGGGTAATCGCTCTTTGGCTTCTTTCATTCATTTTTAATCGTGACTTCAGAAATAATTACTTTAATAAATGACTGAGCTTTTGGCTTTATATCCTATTGTGTAACTTCAATGCACAGGCAGAGATTCAGGAAATAAACTGAAGCTGGTTTTATCACGTTTTTCTCCTTTTTTTCAATTCCATATCTTCTCCAACTCCTGACAATTTGTTTGTGGCTTCCAGAGATGTATAGTAACGAAGTAGAACTACTTCACTACTGTACTTAAGTACTAAAAGGCGGTATCTGTACTTTACTAGAGTATTATTTTTTTCCCCTACTTCCACTTTTACTTCAGTACATATTTTCGATGAGTTTAATACTTTTACTCCGATATTTTTTTTTATGTGCTGCATCGTTACTCGTTACAATTATACAAATGTTACGAATCATTCCATTACAAACCCACATCACCACTGCCAGAACTGTAGATGGCAGGTTTGATGAAGCTGGTACATCATTGAGCGAATCAAGCGATTAAGAAGACTGCGCATGCTGACTGAACTGCTGTGAAGAGAGAGATGAACGAGCCAGATAATGACTCGTTCACGAGTCAAGAACCGGTTGCATCGGTTTCCGGATCACCAGTAGTTCTTTCTGATAGTTCGATTCAATAAACCAGTTGAAGAAAACAGTTCACCGGTTCTTTTGCGCTCGATGTAATGACGTCATTGGCGATGATTGCAAGCCTTCGGTTTACCTGCACTCATAACACTAGCACAGAATCAGTTCAGAATCAGTCACCAAAAGAATCAGTTCGGTTCAGACGCTCTGTGTGTCGGTCTGCTTCACGCTGAATCACACATGCGCAGTATCATCAGCTCCTCGGTTCTCGAATTGGACACGAATTCGTAAACGGTTCTTGACTCATGAACGAGTCAGTCTGTTGTTCGTTATCTGGCTCGGCTCAGTGTTCATCTTCAGTTCTCTTTTCACAGCAGTTCAGTCAGTGTACTGTTTGAGTACATGAATTACTCCGGGATATTGGTTTGTTTGAACTCAGAGGAAGTATCAGCCACTTTGAACAAGTTAACAGTTTAAGTCATTTGTGGATTAATGCGTATTGGAGACGCAAACCGTTTAAAACGATTCAGTTCGATTTGGTGAACTGTTTACAAAAAGATCCGGTTACATCTAATGATTCGTTCATGAACTGCTTTTTTTTTTAACTGTCTTACAACAGACACGGAAGAGAAGACAATGCTGAATAAAGTCGTAGTTTTTGCTATTTTTTATATTTAACTGACCCTCTGATGTCACATGGACTACTTTGAAGATGTTTTTCTTACCTTTCTGGACATTGACAGTATACCGTACACACAGCTTCAATGGAGGGACTGAGAGCTCTCGGACTAAATCTAAAATATCTTATACTGTGTTCCAAAAATAAACAGAGTTCTTTCATGTTTGAAACAACATGAGGGTAAGTTATTAATGACTTATTTTTGCAAATTGGGCAAACTAACCCTTTAATCTGTTTTTTGTTTAAAAAAGTTACAGTCAAAGGAATTGTGATGGTCCTTTAGGTTAATCATTTGAAATAGTCAAAACAATATGTTCAAACTTTTGACTACTTTCTTTTTAATAACTACATAACACAATACTTGTACTTTTACTTTCAGTACTTGAGTAGTAAATTTTAAAATAGACTACTTGCAATACTTAAGTACAAAAAATGTTGAATACTTTAGTACTTCTACTTAAGTGTGGTGCTTAAAGGGTTAGTTCGCCCAAAAATGAAAATTATGTCATTAATGACTCACCCTTATGCTGTTCCAAACATGTAAGGCCTCCTTTTATCTTCGGAACACAGTTTAAGATATTTTAGATTTAGTCTGAGAGCTCTCAGTCCCTCCATTGAAGCTGTGTGTACGGTATACTGTCCATGTCCAGAAAGGTAAGAAAAACATCATCAAAGTAGTCCATGTGAAATCAGAGGGTCCGTTGGAATTTTTTGAAGCATCGAAAATACATTTTGGTCCAAAAATAGAAAAAACGACGACTTTATTCAGCATTGTCTTCTCTTCCGTGTCTGTGTGAAAGAGAGTTCAAATCAAAGCAGCTGGATTTCCGGTTCGCGAACTAATCATTCAGTTCACCAAATCGAACTGAATCCACAAATGACTTAAGCTGTTAACTTTTTTAATGTGGCTGACACTCCCTCTGAGTTCAAACAAACCAACTTCCCGCAGTAATTCATGTACTCAAACAGTACATTGACTGAACTGCTGTGATGATGAACACCGAGACGAGCCAGATAACGAACAATAGACTGACTCGTTCACGAGTGAAGAACCGTTTCTGTCAGACGTGTCCGATTCTTGAACCGAGGAGCTGATGATACTGCGCATGTGTGATTCAGCGTGAAGCAGACCGATACACAGAGCGTCTGAACTGAACTGATTCTGTGCTAGTGTTATGGGTGCGGGTAAACCGAAGGCTTGAATCAAGGACAATCATCGCCAATGACGCCATTACGTCGAGCGCAAAAGAACTGGTGAACCGTTTTCTTCAACCGGTTTATTGAATCGAACTGTCCGAAAGAACTACTGGTGATCTGAACACCGATGCAACCGGTTCTTCACTCGTGAACGAGTCAGTCTATTGTTCGTTATCTGGCTCGGCTCGGTGTTCATCTTCACAGCAGTTCAGTCAGTGTACTGTTTGAGTACATGAATTACTCCGGCATATTGGTTTGTTTGAAGTTAGAGGGAGTGTCAGCCACATTAAAAAAGTTAACAGCTTAAGTCATTTGTGGATTAATGTGTATTAGAGATGCAAACCGTTTAAAACGATTCAGTTCGATTTGGTGAACTGAATGATTCGTTCGCGAACTGGAAATCCAGCTGCTTTGATTTGAACTTTCTCTCACACAGACACGGAAGAGAAGACAATGCTGAATAAAGTCGTCGTTTTTGCTATTTTTGGACCAAAATGTATTTTCGATGCTTCAAAAAATTCCAACGGACCCTCTGATGTCACATGGACTACTTTGATGATGTTTTTCTCACCTTTCTGGACATGGACAGTATACCGTACACACAGCTTCAATGGAGGGACTGAGAGCTCTCAGACTAAATCTAAAATATCTTAAACTGTGTTCCGAAGATAAAAGGAGGCCTTACATGTTTGGAACAGCATAAGGGTGAGTTATTAATGACATAATTTTCATTTTTGGGCGAACTAACCCTTTAAAGAGCACTTAAATTTCTACTCAAGTCACTTTTTTGATACAGCACTTGTACTTTTACTCAAGTATGGGTCTCTAGTACTTTATACATCTCCGGTGGCTTCATTTGCAAACTCCGTACCTCCATATCTTGCTTTTTTTTCCATTTTCTTTAGGTTCTGTCCGAAAATATAAGCTTTAGCCATGCTGTTGCATTGAATAGGAATGCACTCTCTTATCATTTCAATTTAAACATTGAATCAAAATTTTGATTCAGACCTATTAACTTATTTATTTTTAAAACATGACTTTTTAAATTACTCACCATAGACAGTGACATTGAATAACACTGTTTTCTGCAAGAAAGGGTTATAATATGTGATGTCTCCTTGATAAAGTCCAGAATCTGTTGTTCTGATGTTCCTGATGGTCAGAGATCCAGTCTGACGGTCCATTTGTAGTCTGCCTCCAAATTTTTGATCGAAATGATACATGACTTCAGCATACCATTCCGCTATAAAAGTACATTCAGGTCCAAACCCCCACAATATATGATACATATTTCTGTCTATATCATGAACATCAGTGTTTAGAGTGACTGAGTCTCCCTCCACCGTGTACACTCTCTTCACTCCATCTGTATTAGAAACAGAACAAGGTACTGTAACAAAAATAAATACCATTTAATGTAAATCCTGTTAGTACCAAAGATTAAGAACTTACCAACCAAATGACACAAACAGAGGAAAATTAATGTACGAAACATTTTTTTCAGATGTAGGCTATGAGATAGAAACAATCTACAAATCTGAGAAGTTGAGCTAATGCAACACAAATGTCACATTAATCACAAAGTCTTTTTAAAGTCTTGACTGTGTGCATAACAAAATGTTGAGTAATAAAGGAAACGCAGTCTGTAAAAGGCCTAGTCTTCACGCCCACATCACAACTAGTCCTTGAGTAATTGTAAAATGTTGACATCGCTGGACCTTGTGGTTAGTTTTCTGGCATCTTATTTCACAGTTAGCTACTGTATCTACTACATGCCTGACTCTTTTTGCAGATGGAAAAAATATATTTTAGTGTTTGTCATTTAAAATGCTTTTTGTACAGCGTGTTGTATGCCTAATTAAATGATGCATAGTTAACGATTGTGATAGGTTTTGAAAGACTACACTGGCTGTCTTTATACGTTAGTGTAAAGGGCAGATATTGGAGATATATAAATGAATGCTACTGCTAGTTTTACTTGCATAGGCCTATGTGCTTGTGTGGAGGTTTCCTATTCCCGCTTTCTCCACTAAGATGCTGATGATTTGTTTGTGGTTCAGGGTGTAACCTTCACACCTATCAGCACAGTCTGTTTCTTGTGACATTTATAACGTAATTTGTTGTGCTTTTTAAAAAAAAGTGATACCAGACACATCAATCTCTACTGAAAGCCAGTCAAAATTAGTTGTGTATTCTCATGAAAGTAACATTATTTTCTCTCTCTTTTCACTCTTAAAGGGGCAGTTCACCCAAAAATGAAAATTCTGCCATTAATTATTTACCCTCATTTCGTTTCAAACCATAAGACCTTCGTTCCCAAATTAAATTATTTTTGATGAACCTCCATAGACAGCAATGCGACTAAATATTATTAGACCGAAAAAGGAAACAACGGCATCGATAAAATAGTCAATGTGACATCAGTGGTACAACTGTTATTTTTACAAAGCTACGAGAAAACTTTTTGTTTGCTAAGAAATGTTACCTTTTTGGGTACAACAGCTTGACACCGTAGCAGATATGTCCTTTTAAGGGTCTTGTTCCAGTAGTCTCAGTCTCAGACGTCAGGCCCACCAACCGTTGGCTAACCGTCTGATGCATATGGGACACAAAAAGTTGAAACACATCAGGAGTGTCGAAGTCGTCATCAGATTGGAAGATTACTACAGGACTTCCGGGAGAAGTCTATGTCGCGTTCTTTAACGTTCTGTTCGGATACAAAGATGCCGTGAAGCCAAACCCCCTGACGAAAGAAGAAAGCCATCATGTGTACAACTGTGACGAAGAGCGCTTATCAGGGTCAACTAAACTCTGGATATTCAAAAGTATGTGAAATATTTAACGTTTGCAGCATAGAATCTTTAAAATACATCGGAGAGTTGTTATTGTGGCGACATTTCCATGCGTGTGTGACGCTGAAACTAAACGAACTGTGACTGGTTGTTTGATATATCGGTCAAACGCCCTTATGGACGGGCCTTGGCTAATGAAAGCTGCCACGGATTCCAGACCTTCAGCTGTCAGTTTGATTGTCTAGCTACTGCAAAACTATTGTTCCAGTGACAAGCTGTTGTACCCCAAAAGGTGCAATTTTGGCCCCTTGTTATAGCCTGTGTATAGCCTATACATCCACAGCAATGTGTGAACCAGACAATCCTATTATTTGTACGGCCATCACATTACAAAATGGTCTGAATCCTTTGCCCGCTGCCTTGACCTTTCTCTTGCACTGCACCTTCACTTCCATTTTCCTTTCCTATATACAGTATATCACATATCAAAAAAAAATAAAAATAAAACAGGCAGTGGGCCAAGTCAGCTCGACTATTTATGTTGGTCTTTCACCATCATTTCCTCTTTAGCATTAATAGATGTGTTCAGAGTCATGATCTTCAAGTTTAGACTGAACGTTGACTGCATTTTAATCAAAAGATATGTGCAGCAAGGATCATGAGTAATAAACTCTCACCTGTAACTTTCATAAAATAAAAGGTATATTTCACACAAATCAGAAAAGTCAATTTAATCATTGTCCAGCTGCCATGATTGATTGATTGAGTTCAAGATGAATTATTACCATTTAAATTAGGCTAAATATAGATTGTGTTGTTGCTGTTTATTTTATTTATTTTTAATTAGTGTTCTAGTATTATAGAGAACAGAAACTTGCAGTCCGTCTTCAAGAATTTTTTCATATTTCCCAATTTTAAATGGGGAAAAAAATACAAAGAAAAAGAAAGCAGAACTACCATTACATTTGTTTGGTGGTTGAAATAATAGTTTCACACAAAAAAGTTCTCTGTTTCTTAAGATTTTCAAAATAACATTTAATCTCCAATCTCATGGTTTCTCTTTGCTTAGCTGCTCCGCTCTTCTGGATCTGATGTCATACACCACGATTGCAACAGTAGCCACGCCCACCACAGCAGAGATGACCAATCGAATCACAGCTTCGGTGAAACCACAACAGTTAACAGTGAACACATCTGAAGACAACAACAACAACAAAAAAGGGAGAACCTAATTGATCAGAAAATCACCGACCACATAAAAACAGAATGACTCAACACTGATTTGTTTTGTTTTGTTCTATTAATAATTCAAAATATAATGACAGGAATGGACAGATGAGCTAGAAAACAGGAGAGAATAAGTGTAAAATAAATATTCTGAGATAAATGTTTATGCATGTTGTCCTTAAATATTCTTTGAACATATTATATAAGAGATTTCAGTATTGTGAAAACATTGTGAAGAAAGGGCACATTAAAGTAATCTACTCACCATAGACTGTAACATTGAATGATTCTACTGAGAATCGACTCCTCATTTGATAAAGTCCAGAGTCTGTTGTTCTGATGTTCCTGATGGTCAGAGATCCAGTTTGATTGTCCATCTGTAGTCTGTCTCTGAATATCTCTTCATGATAATATCTAATTTCACCTGTCTTCACATCATGTTCAACGATTCTAACATTGTGAGAATCTTCAGGTCTAAACCAACTCCACTGAATATAATTCTTTAAATATATATCTATATTAATGTGTAGAGTAACAGAATCTCCCTCCATCACTGACAGTATCTTCACTGCATCTAAATAAGAACCAAACACACCAAAATAGCAAGATTTTAGGGAAAGTTCATCCAGAAATTACAATGCTTTCATTGTTAAGCAGTTCAGCTTCATGTCGTTTCAAACCTGTCTGCTAAGGAACACAAAACTAAACATTTGGAAAATTCTGTTTTTATCTATAGGTTGAAATTCGGTTGGGTCCAAAACAGCCCAAACTTCTTTCGAGTTCCACAGAAGAAAATAAGTCATTCAGGTTGGGAGGAAAGGAACAGTTAATGTAAATCATCTGACTGTAATGAACACGAAGGCAGAATCTTTTTGAACTTACCAACCAGATGCCAGAAACATAAAAAAATAAATGCGAAAAACATTTTTTTAACCAACCGCATGAGATTAATGAGGAAGTCGAATGAAGGAACTCTTGTCTGGTCATCAGGTTTTTGTGGCAAAAGCTCTATTACGTCTTTCTAGATGGACTACATTTTACCTTCCAAGCTAATACAAACAGAAAAAAAAAAAAATCGGTCAGTTTTTACTATGTGCACAACACGATTAATGAGAGAGTGAATACACAATCGAGAAAAAGAAAGAAAGAAAAGAAACGCCTTCCATATTAGACTAATTAGAATCTTTAAAATTCAACGTTGTAACAATCTCTATTTGATAGTTGATTGTAGGCTATCTGTTATTTAAGAAGGAACCAGTAGATGAAACTGTACTAGAGAACAAGAAACATATTTTTATATTCACTAAACACAAATTCTTTACTTAGAGTTAAATTTGAGCAACAATGTTTTTACAGTCGTTTGACTATTGGATAAGGATCATTATAATTCAGATCAATTAAGGAATCATTAAGAGTGCTTTGTGAACCATTCGATTGATTCATTAAAAAGAACCGACTCAAAAGAACAATTCACTCACCAATTGAACACCACTATGACTTGCAACAAGTAAGTTTTACTCGGGGGTGGGTCTACGTGGTGGCCAGGGATGCCCCCAGGTGCCCGTCCTGCGATAGGCTTGTTTTTAGTACATATCTAACTGCATCTGGCCGTGGTGGATTATGGCATGTGTAGCTGCCAAAGCCTGCTTTTTTTCCTCCTCTTTATACTTAATTGTAGTCTGTTTATGGAGCAATATATGACAAATATCGATCGAGCATAATATTCTGTGATGATCCATGTCATGCGCGAGGATGTCCTTATCCTGCATCTGATGTCATACACCATGTTTCAACAGTACCCAAGCCCACAATGGCAGAAATGACAAATTGAATCACAGCTTCAGTAAAACCACAACAATAAACATAGTCTGAGGACAAAAAATAGAACCAGCACCAAAAGTATGATGAACATACAAACATACATTTCAACTGAAAAAACAAACAAACATTTGTTGTATGCTTGTGGTTATATTAATATCCCCACTGACGTACCTGGACATGTGTGACAGAGTTGAGTGATGTTGAGATGTGTGGTCTGGTTGCTGATGGGATTGTTGAGCACACAGCTGTAGGTGTTGTTATCCTGATAATCCACCTCCAGATTTAGAGATATATTGTTGTTGAGATCAGACACACTGATGCTGGACAATAAACTGTTTCCTTTGTACCAGGAGAGAGTCACAGCACTCACATTCAACACTGAACACAGCAGTGAACAATTAGACACTGATGATGATGATGAAGAACATGTAGAGTATCTGCTGATGACAGGGATGGGAAGACGAGCTAGAAAACACGAGGGAGTAAGGTGAAATAAATTACTATATACTATAGAAATACTGAGGGAAAAATAAATTAATTTAAAGTCCTATTAATAGTATCTGTGGCCAGCTAATATCCAGTTTGAACGTGAAATATATAAGAGATTAATCATTTATTGCCAGAGTACATCAAATTAATCTACTCACCATAGACTGTAACATTGAATGATTCTCTTTTGATTGGAGTCCTAATTTGATAAAGTCCAGAGTCTGTTGTTCTGATGTTCCTGATGGTCAGAGATCCAGTTTGATTGTTGATCTGTAGTCTGTCTCTGAATATCTCGTCATGATAATATCTAATATAAGATGTCTCCTCATTATACTGAATAACTGAAGCTATCCGATTAAGTTCAGGTCCAAACCTCCAGTCTATAAAAGTCTTATAAGGATAATATGGTCTCCTGATATCAGTGTGTAGAGTGATAGAATCTCCCTCTGTCACTGTCACGATCTTCACTCCATCTGTATGAAACACACCAAGACAATGAGATGAAATAACAATGAACTAAACCTGAAACCATAAAACACATTTAACTTACCAACAAGATGCCACAAACAGAAGAATATGAATCTGTGAAACATTTTTCCACAGTGGGAGATAAAAACACCAATCGGAAAAGCCACAACAGAAAGTGTCATTAATGTACAAAAAAAAAAAATCTACTGATGCTTTTAGTATCTTAAAACTGTAAATACTGAGTCTAATGGATGAACTTTTTGGACCGTGAGATCATCTCCTCCAGTCTTTGTGTGGCTATAAATGGCTTAATGTCATTTCCTCTGACAAGTCACATGTTAGAGTCTATGACAGGGTTTGCCATTTGACATTTTACTGGATAACTGCTGAGTCAATAACCCCACCCCTTTTTCAAATGCATGATGTACAGTATGAATACAGTACATTAACAGTTTTAAGTGTTCAGATAGAAAACCTATATTTGATTATCAATTATTATTGACTACTTTCCATCACTGCATTTAGCTGTTTGTCATTTAACATTTCTATCATAAAAAAGATGACTAATATTAAAGGGATAGTTTACCCCAAAAAATGAAAATTTTGTCATTAATTACTCATCTTCATGTCGTTCCAAACCCAAGAGACCTTAGTTCATCGTGGAGAATGAAATAACTTATTTTTGATGAAATCCGAGAGCTCTCTATAGACAGCAAGGGTACCACAATCAATGTACAGAAACGTAGAAAGGACATAGTTAAATTAGGCCAAGTCAATTTGACATCACTGGTTCAACTGTAATTTTATGAAACTATGAGAACACATTTTTATTTAACAATTTTTCTCTCTCCTGGGACAGTCTGCCGCCATTATTGTGAGTCACAAATGATTCAGAGCTACGCACATCTGTAGATTAGCACATATTTTTCTCACACTTTAATTGTCAGTGCGAGACTAGGACTCAGTTGCAGGTGATCAAAAGGTCAGTTTATTAGATAGGCTTTAATTTCAAAGGGCAGAAAAAAAAAAAAAAAAAAAAACTATCCAGGAATAGGCAGTCAGGAGCAGATCCAAAGGAGCCTCCTAGACGAATTCCACTTGGAAAATCCACTGATGCAATGCCCAGATAAACTGACAGGGAGGTGGAGGCGCTGTTGAGGCAGGGAACTGGTGTTGCACTGCGGTGCGGCGAAGAAGAGGAGTGACAGCGATCGGTGATCACGAGCACAGGAGGGCTGAAGAGTAATGCTGCCTGAAAGCAGGAGGAAGAGGGAAAAACAAAACTAAAGGATGAAAAACAAAACGGGCACGATCTCTGTGCAGGCTAAACGAGAGATGTGGACAGAGCTGAGACATGAACGAGAACAACATGATGATCTGCCCATTGGTCTGAGGGTGAAAACCTGACGACAGACTCGTAGAGGCCCCGAATCTGTCAATAGAACTCCTTCCAGAACCGGGAGACAAACTGTGGCCCCCTATCAGAAACCACGTCCACCGGAAGGCCATGAATCCGGAAGATGTAGTCAACCACCACTTGAGCTGTCTCCTTAGCTGAAGGCAGTTTGGGAAGGGGGATGAAATGGGCTGCCTTAGAGAAGCGATCAACCACCATCAATACTACGGTGTTACCCCTCGATGGTGGAAGACCAGTGACAAAGTCAAGGGCTATGTGTGACCAGGGGCGGGAGGGGATGGGTAAGGGGTGTAGCAGACCAACAGGAGGCTGATTAGAACTCTTGTTCTGGGCGCAAATTGGGCAGGCAAACACAAACTGCCTGATGTCCTGTGCCATGGATGGCCACCAAAATCGCTGGCGGATGGCAGCCAGAGATCTCCGAACCCCAGGATGACAGACTAACTTGGATGAATGCCCCCACTGGAGGACTTCAAGGCGCAGCACAGCTGGCACGAAAAGTCTACCCTCTGGGCACCCCCTTGGCACCTCTCTCTCTCGTATGGCCTCCAGCACTCTTCTCTCCACATCCCAGGAGAGGGACCCCACCACAATTTCTCTAGGGATAATGGTTTCAATTGATGCACAGGTTCTCTTAGTATCCCTGTAAAGATGGGAGAGGGCATCGGGTTTTACATTTTTGGAGCCTGGGCGATACGAGAGAGAGAGAAGTTGAACAGGCCAAAGAAGAGTGCCCATCGGGCCTGGCGTGAACTCACCCTCTTGGCCGAACGGACGTATTCCAAATTCTTATGGTCCGTCCAAACCAAGAAGGGCTGTGCTGACCCCTCCAACCAGTGACGCCACTCATCCAAGGCCAGTCTGACCGCCAACAGCTCCCGGTTCCCTACGTCATAATTCCGTTCTGCTGGGCTCAGGCGGTGAGAGTAGTAGGCACAGGGATGTACCTTCCCATCTCTGGGGGACCTCTAAGAATGGACCGCATCTACTCCAATCTCAGAAGCATCTACCTCCACAATAAACTGACGTTCAGGGTCTGGAAACGAAAGAACAGGAGCAGAAATGTATCAGGACTTTTGGTCACTAAAGGCCTCCTGAGCCTTCAAATTCCACCTAAACGGTACCTTAGTGGAAGTAAGAGCTGTCAAGGGTGCAGCAACCTAACTAAAGTTTCTGATAAAGCGCCTGTAGAAGTTGGCAAATAACAGAAACCACTGCAGTGCCTTGCGTGAGTCTGGAGGTGGCCACTCGGCTACGGCCCTTACCTTAGCGGGATTTGCTTTGATTCCCTCCGCTGAAATTATATAGCCCAGGAAGGGAACTGACTTGGAGTGGAAAACACACTTCTCTGATTTAATATATAGCTGGTTCTTCAGCAGCCTTTGTAGCACCTGGCGCACGTGTTGGATGTGTACCTGAAGTGAAGGAGAAAAAAATTAGAATGTCATCAAGGTACACAAAGACAAATTTGTTAACCATGTCTCGCAACACGTTATTAACCAGGGCCTGGAAGACAGCTGGGGCATTTGTCAGGCCAAAGGGTAGCAACCGGTACTCATAATGTCCCGAAGGAGTGATGAATGCTGTCTTCCACTCATCCCCCTCTCGAATCCGAACCAGGTGATAAGCATTACGGAGGTCCAACTTACTGAAGACCTTGGCTCCCTGCAAAAGTTCAATGGCAGATGACATTAAAGGCAGGGGATACCTACTCTTAATGGTAATGTCACTCAAACCTTGGTAATCAATACAAGGGCGCAAGGAGCCATCCTTCTTCTTAACAAAGAAAAATCATGCGCCAGCAGGAGACGAGGAGGGACGGATGAGACCGGCATCAAGGGACTCACAAATATATTTGTCCATAGCCTCTCTTTCTGGACCAGACAGGGAATATAACTGACCCCTGGGCGGAGAAGTGTCTGGGAGGAGGTTGATGGCACAATCATAAGGCCAGTGAGGAGGCAGGGACACAGCCCGGGACTTGCTGAAGACCTGCCACAGATTGCAGTACTCCTCGGGCACCCCGGACAGATCAGCATCATCCACCTGCACAACAGGAAACACAGCACCAGGAAAAGAGGCAGATCCCAAACAAGACTCAAGACAAGACTGCTTCCAAGACAAAACTGAGTTTCTGGCCCAATCCACATGAGGGCCGTGCTGCACCAACCACGGTGTTGTCTATGATGTCTACAAAGCTATGATTCTGACAATTCAAAACTAGTAAATAATTGTAAAACTATATTTACAATGTAGATCTAAAGTAAATCTACCAGATGCCATAAACAGGAAAAAAATGGGCAGCTTTCTTCAGGGAATTATAGATGGATGGATGATACTGTCTCCATTTCATAGAAAAATTGAAGTTAAAGTTCACATTATCTAAAAACAGTCATGCACCTATGAACTACAAAAGATAAGGTCATGCTGTTAAGGATAGGACTTTCATTTGACACATTTATTTTTGCTGATCATATCTGTGCAATCATTATTTTTTATCAGATTTCTCATTTCAATGTTGGCCTTGACATTTTTATTTTTCATTATCATACTGATGCAGATTCTAAACATATAGTTAAATTTGTTAGTATTTGAGTTAATTTGTTAGCATCTCCACGAAACCCTTCAACAATCTACTGGGGTTCAAACAAACAACCTTCAGTTCCTGATCAATTCAAACTGATTCCATTCAACCCCATAATAAACACCAAGCAGATTAGACAAAGAATCACCCTTTATTTTAAGGTCCAATTGTCGCTATTAACTAACCATTAAAGGGTAACTAAACCCCTGGTCAGAGCCTGACTCCATCCACTGACAATATTTGCTGAAAAGTGGGCAGATCACAGCGGAGATAGAGGGGACGAACCTAGGGCGGGGCTGAGCGAGTGCGGCATGAACATGAGACCCACAGTGACGGATTGACAGCTGCTGTCAGAGACGCTAAAATGGAGAGTGACTGTAATGACGCAAGTAGCTTTGCAACAGAGCGATCATTTGAAGTAGAGGACTTTTCTCCCTTACCTTCACCTGAAGTGGAGGATGTGGAGGTGTCTGTTCATATCAATTCGAGCCGCTGGCTCAAACTGCGGCCTTAACTCCCGCATCGCATCGCTTTTCAGCGTGAGCCGTGTGGAGAAGCCCATTTCCACCTCCATTGCGTTGGAGAAGCAATCCCGTGTAAAATGCAGTTTGCACACTCCAGCTCTAGGCGGGAACTCACGGTCTACCAGGCCAAGTGCATGCAACCACTGGCGCCTAATTTTAAAGTGTGCTGGAAAACACTGCTGGACTGCATAGCTGTCACAACCAGCAACACACCTACGTACCATCCTGACCACTGTTCTAAATACAGATAAATCTACGCTAACTTGAAGATCTAAATAACTATATAATTAATATGCTAAATAGATGCTATAATAGTCTATCCTGATCATTTTCAGTACTTGCAATTCCAACTCCTGACTCACTACAGTGATTTTGACGGAACAAGATGGTTTTATACTGCCAAGGGCGTGGTAGCTAGTAAGATTAGGCATATGGGCATGCAGAATATGTGCTTTATAAGTACTAATAAACTGCCAATATGTCAATTATTGGCTTGTTCATAAGCAACTTGTTAATAATTAATTGGTCCCTATACTAAAGTGTTAAACATCACTTAAGAAACTTAGACTCAATTTACTCAGTTGTCCTTGAAAACCCATAATATGCTTTATATTATTTAAATGAAAAGATAAAGTACGTACATATTGCAAGGGTTCACACTCTTTCTGACCAGTGGATTTCCATGACCTTTTTTTATGAGAATTGACTCTAAAGAACAATTTGTCCATGGCTCTTCATTCAGGGACCGATTGAGATATTCTCCTCTTCTTTTAAGCTTTTCAGGATCTGATGTCATAAATCACTATGGCAACAATAGCCACACCCACCACAGCAGCAATGACCAATCGAATCACAGCTTCATTGAAACCGCAACAGTGAACAGAATCTAAGGACAGAAAGGACAGGTTTTATTCAGTACCTGCATCAAAATTATGACTAATAATTGTCTTAAATAAGTGTTAATGTTACCACTGATGTACCTTGACAGAGTTGAGTGATGTCCAGATGTTCAGTCAGGTTAGTGAATGAATTGTTGAACACACAGCTGTAGGTGTTGTTCTCCTGATATTCCATATTTAGATTTAGAGATATACTGTATCTCTCCAGATTTAGAGATATACTGTTGTTGAGATCAGACACACTGATGCTGGACAATAAACTGTTTCATTTGTACCAGGAGAGAGTCACAGCACTCACATTCAACACTGAACACAGCAGTGAACAATTAGACACTGATGATCCTGATGATAAAGAACATGTAGAGTATCTGCTGATGACAGGGATGGGAAGACGAACTACTTGGCTACTTCCAGCAGGATAATGCACCATGTCACAAAGCTCCAATCATTTCGAATTGGTTTCTTGAACATGAAAATGAGTTCATTGTAATAAAATGGCCCCCACAGTCACCAGATCTCAACCCAATAGAGCATCTTTGGGATGTGGTGGAACGGGAGCTTCGTGCCCTGGATGTGTATCCCACAAATCTCAATCAACTGCAAGATGCTATCCTATCAATATGGGCCAACATTTCTAAAGAAAGCTTTCAGCACCTTGTTGAATCAATGCCACGTAGAATTAAGGCAGTTCTTAAGGTGAAAGGGGGTCAAATACAGTATTAGTATGGTATTCCTAATAATCCTTTAGGTGAGTGTATATTGTTTATAGTGCCTGCGTATCTCAGTAACAAAATCTCCTTCCATCACCAAGAATATATGTATTGCATCTGTACCAAAACAATAAACACTTACAGCCAGATGCCACAAACAGAAGAAAATGAATGAGTGAGGCATTTCTTCAAAAGTATGAGAATAAAATATTCCTCAAACCTGAGGGAAGGAAATGTGTCTTAGCAAAAATGTGTCCTATCTGTCGGGTCTCGGGGCTAATCACCTGCCTTTTGTGTGTGTTTGGGTCTCTTGTCAGCTCACCACGTCTACCTGTTTGAGTTTTCCCCGCCCTCCTTGTTTCAGTGTTGTGAACCCTAATTACTCACCACCTGTTTTCTATGTTCTTCTAATTTTTTCCCCTTATCAGTCCCCGTGTTTCTCTGTCTATTGTCAGACTGTTGTTACTCGTATCAATAGCTCCGATCTTCTAGCTATTCTTGGCACTCACCTTTTGTCGTGTCTTGTCCTCAGGCTCCAGTGTGTTTAGCTGTTTTCTCTGCCCCCTGTTCCCCAGCGCAGAGCTCTTGGAAGCTTCAGTGTCATCCCTCCGGTCTCAGCGGTCATACAAATAACTGTGGAACGTTACTCATCGGTTTGATTCATCTGCTTCGACTATTCTTCCAGTCACTACGAGTAATCCTGTGAACGTGACTCATCTGATCTGCCTCCTCTGCTTTAAATAAAGCCTTGCGTAAACCCGCATCTGAATCCTGCCCATTTTCTCCTGACAGAACAGTCTGACCAGATCATGGATTCAGCGGGATCTGATCCACTCCGCTCGGCTCTCGTGCAGCAGGGAGTTTTGTTAGGACAGCATGCCACTCAGCTCAACACCACCGCGCAGGATGTGGACGCTCTCAGTGCCCGAGTCTCCGAGCTCCTCACACGGGTGGACGACCTTCAGCGAGAGGCAACAAACCGGGGGTCCATTCTTCACACCGGTATGGCCCACGAGTCCGAACCTCATGCCAACAATCCGCCGGTCTATGATGGCGATCCTAACGCCTGTCAAGCGTTTCTCTCCCAGTGCTCACTGGTGTTTTCTCTGCAGCCCCGGCGTTACGCAAATGAGGAGGCCAAGGTTGCGTACGTCCTTACACTTCTTTGGGGCCATGCCCGCGAATGGGGAATTGCCGTATGGAGATCGCAGGCTCCCTGTTGTGCTACCTTCACTGATTTTAGTCGAGAGATGGCAAAGTTATTTGATCGTTCAGCTCAGGGAGACGAGGCGGCGGCCCAGTTGTCGTGTCTGACTCAGGGGAGGAGCTCTGTCACGGATTACGCCATCCAGTTCCAGACTTTAGCGGCGGCGTGTGGCTGGAATGAGAGCGCGCTGCGCGCTCGTTTTCTTGAGGGGTTGGATTTTCAAATTTCTGATGAACTCGCGGCCATAGAGCTCCTGCGGGAATTGGATAATCTCATTAATCTCGCGCTCCGTATTGAGGGCCGTCTCAGCTGCCGCCGCAAACAACGGCAAGCGCCCGCCCCGTGGCGCCACCTAGAGTCCTCTTCAGCCAGTTCAGCCAGTTCTGCCGGCCGACAGCCCTCGGAGGAGGAGCCCATGCAGTTGGGTCGTTTACGGCTTACACCACAACAGAAGCAGGAGCGTCTGTCGTCGGGGGCGTGTCTATACTGCGGCAGGGGAGGACACTTCACCCTTCACTGTCCGTTAAAAGCCAGGGTCCACCAGTGAGGCGGAGAGTCCTGGTGGGCACGGTTCTTAATTCAAGCTCTCCTGCAGCACGGACTCAGCTGCCGTTCCAACTCTCTTTCCAGAGTCGATCTCACGCTGGGCTCGCCCTTGTGGATTCAGGGGCTGAGGGGAACTTCCTCGATGCTGCTTCTGCTCAACGTTGGAAAATACCGCTTATTCCTCTGGTTAGTCCCGTATCAGCATGGTCTTTAGCTGGCCGTCCCCTTACCACCATCACTCACATCACCCCCAAGATAAGCCTTCATATTGCTGACAGCCATAGCGAGCTGATTGAACTGTTTATTATTGATTCCCCTAAGGCTCCTTTAATCCTGGGGCACCCGTGGTTACATAAACACAACCCACACATTGACTGGGTCAATGTGTGCTGTTTTAGCCTGGAGTCAGTCTTGTCACCTGTCATGTTTGGGTGCTGTTTTTCCTCCTGTCTCTGTGTCTTGTGTTCCTCAGGAGGATCCCTCTGACCTGTCCGGTGTCCCCGTGGAGTACCATGATCTTCGGGCGGTCTTCAGTAAGGCCCGGGCCACCTCGCTACCCCCGCATCGCCCCTACGACTGTGCCATTGATCTTCTCCCGGGCGCTTCTCCGCCTAAGGGTCGGTTATACTCCCTTTCGGGTCCTGTGAGAGAGGCCATGGACAAGTATATACGTGAGTCACTTCAAGCTGGGCTCATCCGCCATTCCTCCTCTCCCGCTGGTGCAGGTTTTTTCTTTGTTCAGAAGAAGGACAGCTCCCTGCGCCCCTGTATTGATTACAGAGGTTTGAATGACATTACTATTAAGAACAGGTACCCCCTACCTTTAATGTCTTCTGCTTTTGAATTATTACAGGGAGCTCGGGTCTTCACCAAGTTAGACCTGCGCAACGCCTACCACTTGGTGCGCATTCGGGAGGGGGATGAGTGGAAGACGGCATTTAACACCCCTTCGGGACACTACGAGTACTTGGTTCTTCCGTTTGGTCTTACCAATGCTCCAGCCGTTTTCCAGGGACTCATCAACAGCGTGTTGGGTGACATGATCAATCAATTTGTCTTCGTGTATTTGGATGATATCTTGATTTTCTCCTCTTCTCTCCAATTACACACCCAGCATGTCCGACGGGTTCTCCAGCGGTTGTTAGAGAATCAGTTGTTTGTCAAGGCGGAGAAGTGCGAATTCCACGCTGAGTCTGTTACGTTCCTTGGCCACATTATTTCTACGGAGGGGATCAAGCCAGATCCCGCTAAGATTGAAGCTGTTGCCCAGTGGCCGGTTCCTGACTCCCGGAAGGCTCTGCAGCGATTCCTGGGTTTCGCCAACTTCTACCGGCGATTCATCAGAAATTTTGGTCAGATTGCTGCACCGCTCACAGCCCTAACCTCAACTAAGGTGTCCTTCAGATGGAACCGGGAAGCGCAGGTAGCCTTTGACATTTTAAAGTCCCGTTTTGTCTCTGCACCTGTTCTGTTGGTTCCAGATCCTGAGGCCCAGTTCATTGTTGAGGTTGATGCTTCGGACGTCGGGGTTGGCGCAGTTCTATCTCAGCGTTCCCTCCACGATGGGAAGCTCCACCCTTGTGCATTCTTCTCTCGTCATCTCAGCCCTGCAGAACGTAACTATGACATCGGCAATAGAGAACTGTTGGCGGTACGATTGGCTTTGCGTGAGTGGCGTCACTGGTTGGACGGGTCAGTGCAGCCCTTCTTGGTCTGGACGGATCACAAGAACCTGGAATACATCCGTTCAGCCAAGAGGCTGAGCTTGCGCCAGGCCCGTTGGGCACTCTTCTTTGCCAGGTTCAACTTCACCCTCTCGTGCCGGCCGGGATCTAAGAACACCAAACCCGATGCCCTCTCTCGTCTGTTCGGTGCTCCAGGGGGGGAGGTTGCAGCCGAGGCCATCCTTCCTGAGGGGGTGGTGGTCGGGGCCCTTTCATGGGGAATCGAGCAGCGAGTTGAGGAGGCCGGTCGAGGGGTGCAAGTGCCGGGGGAGTGTCCGGCGGGCAGGTTGCCGGTGCTGGCTGCGCTGCGCTCTGAGGTCCTTGAGTGGGGTCACTCATCCAGGTTAGTCTGCCATCCAGGGATTCGGAGGACGTTGTCTGCCATCCGACAGCGTTTCTGGTGGCCTACTATGGCCACAGATGTTAGACAGTTTGTGTTGGCCTGCCCCACATGTGCCCAAAGTAAGCCGGTCAATCGCCCTCCTGATGGTCTGCTAAACCCTCTCCCTATCCCTTCCCGCCCTTGGTCACACATTGCCCTTGATTTCGTCTCAGGGCTTCCTCCGTCGAAGGGTAACACTGTTGTTCTCACAGTGGTGGATCGCTTTTCCAAAGCGGTTCATTTCATCCCCCTGCCCAAGCTGCCCTCCGCCCGGGAGACCGCCCAACTGGTGGTGGACCACGTCTTCCGTCTCCATGGGTTTCCGGTGGATGTGGTTTCTGATAGGGGTCCCCAGTTCGTCTCCCGGTTCTGGAGGGAATTTTGTAGACAGATTGGGGCCTCTTCTAGTCTGTCTTCAGGGTTTCATCCCCAGACCAATGGGCAGTGTGAGCGGGCCAACCAGGATCTAGGAAGAATGCTCCGCTGTCTAGCGTCCAACAATCCGAGTTCCTGGTGCCAGCAGCTCTCCTGGGCAGAGTACACTCATAACACGCTTCCGGTGGCCGCGTCAGGTATGTCCCCCTTTGAGTGTTCTGTTGGTTATAACCCACCTCTGTTCCCGTCACAGGAACCCGACGCAGCGGTTCCATCCGCCCTGGCTTTCGTCCAGCGCTGCCGTCGCACCTGGGAGAAAGTCAGGAGGATTCTGGTCCAAGCCTCTGGCCGAACCAAGACCGCAGCTGATCGTCGCCGGTCCTCTCCTCCTGCCTATGTGTGTGGTCAGCGGGTTTGGATTTCTACCAAGGATCTGCCTCTCCGGGCGCCTTCTCATAAGCTGGCACCCAGATTCATTGGGCCATTCCGCATCACCAAGGTGGTTAGTCCGGTGGCGATCAGGCTCAAGCTCCCTCCCACTTTTGGTCGGGTTCATCCGGTGTTTCATGTTTCCAGGGTCAAGCCGGTGTTCTCTTCCCCCCTTAATCCTGCTTGTAGTCGGCCCACCCCCCCGCCCCCTCGTCTTGTGGATGGATCTCCTACCTATACAGTTAAGAGATTACTCGACGAGCGGCGCCGCGGCAGGGGGTTTCAGTATCTTTTGGACTGGGAGGGGTATGGTCCAGAGGAGAGGTGCTGGGTGCCGTCCCGGGACATTCTGGACCGCTCGTTGATTGAGGACTTCCGGCGGCATCGAGGTAGGCCCCTTCCTAGAGCGTTAGGTGACGCTCCTGGGAGGGGGGTACTGTCGGGTCTCGGGGCTAATCACCTGCCTTTTGTGTGTGTTTGGGTCTCTTGTCAGCTCACCACGTCTACCTGTTTGAGTTTTCCCCGCCCTCCTTGTTTCAGTGTTGTGAACCCTAATTACTCACCACCTGTTTTCTATGTTCTTCTAATTTTTTCCCCTTATCAGTCCCCGTGTTTCTCTGTCTATTGTCAGACTGTTGTTACTCGTATCAATAGCTCCGATCTTCTAGCTATTCTTGGCACTCACCTTTTGTCGTGTCTTGTCCTCAGGCTCCAGTGTGTTTAGCTGTTTTCTCTGCCCCCTGTTCCCCAGCGCAGAGCTCTTGGAAGCTTCAGTGTCATCCCTCCGGTCTCAGCGGTCATACAAATAACTGTGGAACGTTACTCATCGGTTTGATTCATCTGCTTCGACTATTCTTCCAGTCACTACGAGTAATCCTGTGAACGTGACTCATCTGATCTGCCTCCTCTGCTTTAAATAAAGCCTTGCGTAAACCCGCATCTGAATCCTGCCCATTTTCTCCTGACACTATCTTGAAACTAGATAATGAGTTTAACTTCTCCTTCAGTCTTTACACATCTAGTTGTTTGCTCCTCACACTCTTATTAGTCATGTGTTAGTCTATACCAGCACAACTTCTTCTTCTTATTATTATTTTTTTGTCTATTATTAACCAGGTTTATTTAAACAGCTGTTTATTTATTCATTTGTGCATCTGCATGTTACATTTCAGTTCTCGTTGGTTCCAGGGTAATTCGTCAGCAGTTTATGTCTCAGATTATTGGCTTTAAAAGCTGACTGTAAAACTGAGTCAAACGACTGGAATATGGCAACACAATCGGATGTGTACTTCTTCAGCTACTGCTGGGATGAACAAACAGCTTTCTCCAGGTATGATAGATGCTTTGGATGATACAGTCTATTTTACACAGAAAAGCTGTTTAGTTAGTCAAATATGAAGTAAGTTGAAGTTCAAGTTAGCTGAAAAGCATTCCTGCACCGATAAACTACACACTCACTCATATTAACATACAGATCTTCTCTTTCTCTTCTCTTTTTTTATCAGGTTCCAACAACCCTATTGCTCTATAGCACTGCCATATTAAAAATAAGTTTCAGAAATAAAAATGTTAATTGCCACATTCAAATTTTTAAATGCGGGCTAAGAGTTACTAATTAAACAAGTATATGTTCAGCTAATTGTCAGCGTCTTACATGTATGTATCTTGTAGTAAACATGCATATAATATGCATTTAAACAGCCTTTTAATTAAAAAATAATCATGGCTGATATACATTAAGACATGCAAACATAAAAGAAAAACCAAACTGGAGGTAAGAAGAGCCGTTACTTTTTGCCAAAATTGTTAATGAAAACAAGGATAAAGGTCCCAACAAGTTCTACAACAGTCATAATAACCCTGCAATTAAGGCAGTATACCTTTTTAAAAGTTCATTATTGTCAAATGTTTTTAAAATGTTTACATTCCAAGGCAGATTGCTGGGAATAGACATTTTAGGATACTTTGTTTCACGGTTCATGGATCTGTGTGTTCATTTCTGCACGTCTGTCTCTCGTTACCTGTCTGATTGCTCATTCAGCATTGCACCAGCAACCGTGGGCTGACAGGTTAATCAGCACAGCTGCACCTGCCACTTGTTTTTTGCTGTCTTTATCTCTCTTGTGTTTGGTACTGCATGTTGTGAGATCATTGTTTGAGTTTGTCCCGTCTTCTCTCCTGTCCTCAGAGTCCTAAATTGCCTCTGCCTTGGATCGGAGTTAGATCGGGTCACTGCCTCGCAGTATCCGTGTGGCTGAGACCTTCTCACCTGCTCACTGGCTCACCTGCTCACCAACTGTCTCCTCCGGTGAGCCCCTGTTATGTCATTCATTTTTAACTATGTGTTCTCTTCACATTGCTCTCCAGCCTTCATCTTTTCCCACAGAGGAATCCAAAGTGGCTTTTATCGTCACACTGATGTCTGGAAGAGCGGTTCAAGGTCATGACCAATTCTCAGGTATGGTGGAGAAGACAGCTGATCGTCGCTTCGATCCTGAATCCATGCAGATGGGCAGAGCTCACCTTTCTTGAGAAGGAGAGACACAGAAACCAGGGGCTGTGTCTAAACTGCGGTACTGCGAGCCACTCTGCAGCGACAATAAGTACCAGAAGAAGTGCTTCTTATTATTACCCAAAAAAATACAAAATTGAAGGAATAGTTAAAACTGAACACAATCTTGCTACTCAAGCTGTCTATGAACACTCATCTATAGAAAATGCATGCAGATCCCCTACCCTCTTGATGGAGGTCAGGGTAAGCAGTAGCAGAGTTTTTAAAGAAAGAAACTTTAGCTTGACTGATTGAAAATTCTCAAATGGACCTTTCTGTAGTGTTTTAAGCACTGGAGACAGGTCCCAAGAGGGTATGTAGGGGAGTCAGGGAGGATTTAACCTGATGACCAGGTCATGCTTACCTACCGACTTTCCCTTCCACTGGGTAACGGTTAGCAGCAACAAAGACTTAGACAAGGGTAAAGGAAAACACAACCCTGATCGAGTATCTCTGGGAGTCTTCTCGATGAAAAGAACACCGCTCGATGAACAAGTTCCACTTCTAGGCATAAATCTCATAAACGGTGCTCTCGCCAAAGTGATGGTGTCAACTACCTCTTGGGGTAAGTCACAAGAACCTCCGTGCTTGCCTCTTAAGCACCCTTTAAGACGGTTTTGGCAAGGCACACTGCTATCAACTCTAGGCAATTGATATGAAAGTACACATGGGGGCATGTCCACACCCCCGACACTGCATGCCTGTTGTGTGTGGCCCCCTAGCCAGTGGTGGAGACAGGGGTTATGAAGGTGGAGGCCATGAAGCCAGTGCCGATGCGGTCTCATTCTATTTTCAGTGGCCCTTGGCAACAGGCAGGCTGGGGTGTTGTGAATGGCAGACAGGTGAAGGCATCAGCTTCCCGCTGGGGCAGGGTGTGATGAACCGCCTCAGTCTACTTCCGTGCAACCGAGAGCTGCTGGGCCAAGCTCTTTACTATGTTGTGGAAGAGGCCGGTCTGGGACACATGGGCATTAAAGCCCATCTTTCAATGAATGAATGTGTAGATAAATAGTGTAGGAACTTGATTTGCCTGAAGAAATTAATCATAAATGTGCATTAAAAAAGTTTATTAAAAGAAATTGTGAGTAAAATTACTTCCGCTGTCAAAAATGCTCTGATCGGAAGTGACGCAACGGCTGGTAAATCTCATCTCTTCGTAATGGAGTCAGACAGTGAAGAGGTTGCAGTTGGGGTTAATGTGAACTCTTACAATGGGCCATTGCCGTATAATTATGAGCCGCCTAGGCAAGAGAGGGGTCAGGCAGAGTTAAGGGGAAGGGTAAATGGACAGAGGAGAGAGATAGAGTTGTGGTGTGAGGAGAATCGGTGGAGTGACCACAGGCTATAGCTAATTGTGGCTAACATTATCTCCATGTTTATCAAATTGCAGTATCTTTAATAAATCATATTTAGCAATATTGCTGTAAACTGTTGTTTCAAGCATCCATGTAGATTGTCACCATCTATGCCAGCAACATGTGAATTTAGATCCCAGATTTTAAATGAATGCTGTAAGCTATAGCGTACATCTATGACGGCTTGCTAGTCTGGACAGGGATGGAAATGCTGTGCATTTCTGCACAACATAGTTTATCGTGATTTTTTTTCTTTTAGAAATTGCTAGCTGATTTTTAATCAGTAACTGCTTTCAGACCTGTGTCCGCATGTTCTGCTTCTGCAGATGTCAAGCGTTTGGGCCGTATATCTGAACAGCATAACAGGCCAGCTGGAATTCTGAATTTAGCCTGCTGTTATACTACTCCTCTCTTAAGGGGGTCGCACACCGGACGAGAAGCGCAGCTACGACTCAGAACGCTGTTCAAATTTCTGCCGCGCCACAGAGCGCCATCTGCATAGTTTTATATTAAAAAACCCAGATGTTATAAACTGAAACTGAAATTAAAATACAGTACACTTGTTTCATTCAATTAAAACATTACAAAGTGTTTGGTTACGTTTTCAGCTGCACAGTTGCCTAGACAACAGATACAACAAAACAATAACAGACTTATTATAATAACACAGATTCTTTTCATTAATTAACGTTCAAAACTCAGCTTTTATCAATTAAAATCATATATTTAAAATAATAATAATAGATGAAGTTAAAACTCTCCCATCCTGCTGCGAAATTGAGCTCACGCATATAGAATGTGCGCGTCTGGTGTGCGATACCTTGAGTTGTCTTACATGTGGCGCGACACGACGCGGCGCTTCTCGTCCGGTGTGAGACCGCCTTTAGTATTTCCAACGGACATTACGTAAATGAGCTCGCATGTACTGCGGAGTATGTGTATGAAAGCAGTTAGTGTTCCGGTTAGGATGGGAATATGTTGTTCATGTTAATACAGTCATTGATACAAAAACATACTATAATAGTGATAATGACAAACTCTCTTTTCTGTAACCACCTCTCAGACTGCGTAAACCTGGGGTACCCCAATCCTTATCAAACACACCTGAAGCAACTAATTAAGGTCTTCTGGCTCACTTAAAAATTAAAGGCAAGTGTGTTTGACTAGGATTGGAGCTAACTTTGCAGGACAATCGATCGCCAGGAGCAGGGTTGGGCACCCATGACCTAAACCCACACTGAGAACCAGGGTGGCAGCGCCTATGTTTGCCTGTCATTACGTCATTTTTACGTCATTTTTAAATTAACATTTTCATACGAGATTCTGTATAAATTAAGTTATACAATTAAATTGAAAGATGGCCTTTAAGAAACCGAACTTTGTTGCCATCCCTCATATTGACCAGACACAGCCAGAGATGGCGCTCCTGGACCACAAGTGTGGAAATCGAACAACCCAGAGAACTTGTCGTGATCTACATCGCTCGGAACGTGAGGTCAGGTTCTGGATCATGACACCCTTGTGCAGATCCTTCGGTGCCTTTGCCCCCCAGCTGTACCACTGTCAAATGTGTGGTGAGGGAGAAGAACCCAGCAGATTGGATTCCGGCAGTAGTTGCTGTCCATGAGCTGGTGAGCTCCTCATGCACCTCCAGGAATAAAGGCACGGAGGCACTCTGAGAAACCAATCAGCCTCTCGGCAGCCCGGGTCCGGATCCGATTCAGGCCCTGCCACCACCCCGGAGGTCAGCAGCACTGCAGAATCTTCCTCTCCAGAGAGCTCTGCCTCCGATGCAGTAATCGACATCTGGTCATCGGGAAGAGCACTCAAGAATACCATTGGTACGCTCTTTGAATAGGGCCCAGCGCGTTCCTTTGGTAACTAAACAGGTAGGGAAGCACTAGAGAAGAAATGGTTGGTTCGCCTAGGGGTTTGCCACCACTAAACCTCAAACAACATGATCTACTGCTGGAAATAGCCCTCATCTGGCAGCCGCTAGGAAGAACACTCGATTGCAGCAGAGGCAATGGAGCTCTGCCACCCTGGAGGAAAACCCAGCTCAGAGATGGTCACCTTTCTGCAATGGGAACATGACTCACCCGCTAACACCACCTTAGTGTGTTTAATGCTCAGACACATGACCCAGCGATCGTGTCTATCACCCGGCATTAGGTAATGACTGCATCCAGAAACGTACGGGTAATGGCATGTTTAAAAAGATGATCCGTCATCTTTACAACGATGTTGTCTCTCGGGCCCCAATTGAAAAGCTAATTTGCGTTGTACCTGATGCCTTTTTATGCTCACGCTGTGATCAACGGCAGCTGGATGCAATAATTGCATGCCAATGTGGATTGGCTCATTTAGGTTACACTCAAAGTAGATTGGTCTCTCTAAGGCTACGTCCACACGAAGCCACAACTTTCCCTATCCAATCTTTTTTTGTGTTAATGTACAGTATTTTTTTTCATGCATTTGTTTCTGTTACATGACGTTGCGGTGTCTGACCAGGGGCGAGACATGGGACAATGATGTCATTGTTTCATAAAATATATGGATTCGCTGTCCAAACGCAAAGGTGGCGTTTTCAAATTTATCCACTCTGGGATCCGGTTTAAAAGAATATCGGTTTCACTCTCCCAAAACGGCAGATCCGTGTGGATGAAACGCCTATACGACACAAAATGTATGTGTTTACAGCGAAATGCGTCTCCATGTGGATGGGGCATAAGCGAGATCCCAATTCGTTGGTCACTTTTAGATTAAAATATTTTCTTCATGAGAGCACATTCAGTGTTTCAGATCTTAACAGTGAAGAAAAAGTGACATCATTTCCTGTATCTTACATATTGTGGGAGATAATTCACCAATTTAAAGACAAAGTATGGTATGGTAACAGAGTTGAAAGTTTTTTGTTATATTATTATTATTATTTTTATTTTTTTATAATGTTGTAGAATTATAAGGAGCTGCCATGTAATAGCAAGGGGTATACAAATTCGGTCCTGGAGTGCCGATGTCCTGCAGAGTTTAGTTCCAACAGAATTGAAGTGGTAATCAAGAGAAATGTTCTTACTTATTTAAAGAAATATTTTACAGCTGAATATATCAATATTCAAATTTCATCAAGATTGTATTCGTTTCCTGTCCATTGACTGTTAAATTCTCTATTTCCAGGATTTTCACGACCATCATTCAGGAACTTAGCTCTTCTGGATTTTATGTCATAAATCACTATGGCAACAATAGCCACGCCCACCACAGCAGAGCTGACCAATCGAATCACAACTTCAGTGAAACCGCAACAGTTGACAGAGTCTGAAAAAAAGGAGGTTTTAATAAAAAGCTGCAAAATATTATGACAAACTCACCAACAACATGATGTTGACGTACTGTACCTGCACATGTGTGGCAGAGTTGAGTGATGTTGAGATGTGTGGTCTGGTTTGTGATGGGATTGTTGATCACACAGCTGTAGCTGTTGTTCTCCTGATATTCCACCTCCAGAGGAAGAGAGAGACTGATGCTGAGATCAGACACATTGATGCTGGACAATAAACTGTTTCCTTTGTACCAGGAGAGAGTCACAGCACTCACATTCACCACTGAACACAGCAGTGAACAATTCTGACCTAATGATCCTGATGATGAACAGTTTGAAGTGTCCCTAGTAATGTCAGGAATGGCCAGACGAGCTGGAAAATATATATAAAAAATAGGTAAAAAGTATAAATGTTATTACAAGAAGGTGAATATTATTATTGTCTTTTATTTTCAGCTTTTTAAGGCCTTTTATCACAAGCTTTCAAAAGAAAGAAATGTATAAATATGCATTCAGTTGAAACACTTACCATAGACCATAACATTGAAGTAGAAAGGTTTGTATTTTATCATTTGATAAAGTCCAGAGTCTGTTGTTCTGATATTCCTGATGGTCAGAGATCCAGTCTGATTGTCGATCTGTAGTCTGTTTCTGAATATCTCTGCATTCAAATAATTAATAACAGGTGCCCCCTTATTAAACTGAATGACAATAAATGTTTTTTTGTCAGGTCCAAACCTCCACTGTATGTAATTTATAGTTTGTCTGGGTATATCAGTAACATCAGTGTGAAGAGTAACAGCATCTCCCTCCATCACGGACATCTTCATTCTGTCTGTTACTGAACCTATAGCAAACCAAAATACCAAGATTTAAAAAACGGTTCACGCACAAATGAATGTTTTGTCATTATTTGCTCACCCTGTTGATCCAGACCTGTTCGACTTTATTTTATCTGTGAAACCCAAAAGATCCAGTGTACTGCATTCACACAAAAAATGTCTTTTGAGTTTCCAGGGAAGAAAGACAAACAGGTTTGGAGCAATTTAAAGTTGATGACAGAATTTTAGTTAATCTGACTGTATGTAACCTGATGCGATAAAAACATGTTTAACTCACCAACCAGATGCCATAAACAGAAGAAAATAAGTATGCAGATCATTTTTTCAATCGTATGAGATAATGGAGCAAGTCAAAAATGAAACTGTTCTGTCTTTTAGTCAAAAGAACTACTCAAGTTGTCTTCGTGTGGTTACACGTCTGTCTGTTCCTCAATAGTCACGTGCTACATTCATCTTGATGATGATGAACCATTTGAAAAGTCTGATAATGAAAGGAATGAGAAGATGGAAGCTGGAAAATATGACATATTAAAGTAAAATAAACTATGCTAAATTAGTCTTTCACTCAAAAACAACATTCACACTCAAATTGCGCTCATGCAATTAAAGGAACTCTCTTACTTTGACACCTTTATCTCTGCTGATTATCTCTGTTGCTATAGTAAGTATTTGGACTACAAAAGATAAGGTCATGCTGTTAAGGATGTGACTGGCACATTTATTTCTGCTGATCATATCTGTGCAATCATTATTTTTATCAGATTTTTTTATTTCAATGTTGGCCTTGACATCCTGTAGAGCTGTTAAAAGTGGACTTCCTTCAGACTGATTCAAATTCCTTTATTTTTCATTATCTTACTGATGCAGATTCTAAACATATAGTTAAATGTGTTAGTATGTGAGTTCATTTGTTAGTATCTCCAGGAAACCCTTCAACAATCTACTGGGATTCAAACAAACAACCTTCAGTTCCTGATCAATTCAAACGGACTCCATTCAGTCCCTTAATAAACACCAAGCAGATTAGACAAAGAATCACCCTTTATTTTAAGGTCCAATTCTCACCATTACAGTACACATATAGAGCTCATGCCTTAAGGAAGTGGCTTTGACACATTTATTTTGCTGACTATGTGTTGCCGTAGTCAGTGTTTTTGTCAGGCTTGTTTTTGTTTTTACTTTCTGCATCATGGAACTGAATCGCTTTCTCACATTTCCTTCATTCAGTAATTTTTCATGCTTTTATTTTACATTGAATTATTGTTATAGGCCTATGGGTTCTAATCAGCCATTTATTTGTCCGCCTGATAGTAATTCTCAGAAGAAATTATTTAGTATTTAGAGTCCGTGTAGATTTTAGATTTTGTGTTCAATGAATGTAGTCATTTAAATGTAGTCATTCGGTCAACATTAGATTAATTTGAACAGTTGCACTTCCTAACCCTAACCATAATTAATCCGATCTCACTTCAGAAATTGTTAAATATTGATGCAACTAAAGACATGTTTCATACTATTAGACTTTTTCTTGTATTTTTGCGGTAACTTACTGGGAGCACTATTGCCGGTAAGTTACTGTAACTACCCCTTTACAGTAGATTATCACAAGTTCATTTTACAGTATAATGCCCTTACTGCGATTTTATTTCATAGTATGATGGCCTAACCACAATTTCATTTTACAGTAAAGTACCCTTACCGCAACTTAAATTTTACAGTACTATATCCTTATATCCTTACTGTAACTTTTTACAGTATAATAATACTACTGTAATTTTACTGTAATTTATTTCATAAAATCTATGAATATTTTACATGAATGCCATTGAATTTAATATATTCCAAATAAGTGAGCTGAGACCATCTATAACAGTGTATTTTTTGTATTCACTGTCACTATTAAATATGTCCATTACTTATTTATTGTGCTTTATTAAAAAAAATATAGAACTGAATTCATAACAACAAATCAAAGCACAGATCATGACAATATTGCAACAAAAAGAAATATGTCAACAAGTATCCTAGCTGGTCTTGGCTGCATGGCCTCCATAACCACTGACAGCTGATCTGAAACAAAGCAGAGGGGAAGTGTGTGAGAAATGGTCATGAGTTTATCTCATCTAAAATTGTTCATGGACAAACAAGGTAACAACTTGCAAAACAGAAGTTATCCCTAGTATAGGACTGTTTAAAAGGTATCGCTTTTTTTGCACATCCTTGTCAGGGAACTCCATTATTTGCTTGAATGTACAATCACATTAAAGAGGTACACTGAGTAACGTTAACTTTTTTTTTGGCAGTATATTTTTAGTTGTGACAGCTCTTGATCCAAGGAATATCAGTGTGTACCAGCAACTGTATGATAAGTATTGTTTGTAAATATTAGAGCAAAACAGGCTTTTGAGTCAATCTAGAAGTACTCTTGAAGAATACAGGATTATAACCAATATGAATACTAAATCAAGGTACATAAATGGCCGTCATCAAATTCTGAGAAATAGTTTACCCCAATTAAATCGTATGTAAACTGGAATCAGAATAAGAGAATAAGAATAAATGTGAATCAAATGATACTGAATCAAGATCAGAACTGAATAAAGAGCTTGTGAATCAAATGGAATCTCTATCAATCCCCAACCAAACATATGAGTGATCATTTATCAAATATGAAACAAAAACGTACATACTATTTAACTATCTCAAAGACACAGAGTAAATTAACAGGATTTAAAGAATTATTATGGGTTTTTTTCTTTAGCATTTTAGTTTTTATCCTTACATCAATTTACATCAATGCTCCACACTAAAGCTGGTTTACAAACCGCCATAAAACATTACATGCCTAAACATCAGATGACGTAGGTGAGTCTCGAGGAGACAGACAGAAGTAAATAAATAAATAAATAATATTTTAAACCGTCACAGAATAAGAAACTGTTAACTTTGTGGATTTATATGTACATGTCTACATAGAGCTCGACATAAATAAAGCTATCAGATATGACTTTTATTCTATAATTAACCTTCATTTTATGATTAAAGTATTGAAAGTGTATTAACAAGATATTCTGTGGTCCTTTCATGCAGCTGAAGATGGCTTTGGTGCCCTATGATGAGAATCGACTTCCTGCACTGTCAAAACTTCACCAGACTTCATCTGAATTTAATCTGGCCAATCACAAGATCAGACTCAGCCAGGACTGGAGCCGGTTTGGCATTGCTGCTGTGAGGGATGCATTAAGTTCAGCTTCATCAAGTGCACTAAAAATCTGGACTGGTTAAAGAAAGGTTGTAGGTTCAAATCCCATGGGATTTGTTCACATGTGCATACCTTTTCCTGTCATAATAAATGAATAGTCAATCCCTGTTTATTTTCCAGGCGGTAGTGCTCTGCATGTTCCTGGAGATGGGAACGGTGGAACTGAGAGGAAAGGGAGGTATTAAGCTTGGAGCCGGCACAGTTCTGGTGGGAATTGTAGCTGCTCTGCCTGAACAGTTCTCTCTCTCTTTTTTTGTGTCAGAATTTTTTTATTCACTAGTACTCCTTTCTCTCAGGAGCCAGTCTGACAATTACAGACTGAGCACCTGCACTGAAATTTCTGACTGCCAATGTGCGTGAAAACTTTCCTCTGGACCGCAGGTATCCGAACTCCCCTGGGGTGAGGATCTACATCTGTATCCGACAGGCAGCTTTAATTTGACCCTGGGAGCCAACATTGTTTACCTGGAGGTTTCCCACTCTGCTGCAGACTCTTGAACACCTGAGCTCGGAGGACACAGCGGTGTTGTTGTCCTGCTGGATTCGTTACGAACGAGACGAGTGCTTCCTGATGGAGCTTCTCTGTGCAAGAAGTCTATTACAGAGCCGTGAAGAACACCACCAACACTGAACTGTAAGAGTTGGTGTGGAGGAAACTTTGGGTGGAGGTTCTTGTTTTTAACTCAAAGCCTTTGAAGCTTTATAAAAAAGTAATGAAGATGACAAAATGACAATATTTAAAAGAACCGTAATGTTTAAGTTTTGTTTGGCTTCACTGCTTGGGAGTGGAGTAATAATCTGGCCTTGTGCTAAAAACACCTGGTTTGCCTTCAGCATCATTTTTAAAAGCAAGTACTTGGATTGCAAACGAGATGCATAATGATAATTATTACTGCTATTATTAGTTTTATAAACAATTGTTGATTTCTATAAGCAAGACAAATATATATATATATATATATATATATATATATATATATATATATATATATATATATATATATATATATATATATATATATATAATACATTATTACTTTATTATTACTATAATAAATTGCTATATGTAAATATGTGTTTCGGTGGCTCAGTGGTAGAGCATTGCATTACAGGGCAAAAGGTTGTGGGTTTAATTCCCAGGGAAGACATAGTGGTAAAAAAGAAAATAAATGTATAGCCTAAATGCACTGTAAGTTGCTTTTTAAGAGTCTGCTAAGTGCATAAATGTATATATATATATATATATATATATATATATATATATATATATATATATATATATATATATATATATATATATATATATATATATATATATATATATATATATATATACATTATTGTGTATGTATAGTTGTTAAAAGATGTTAGACTTAAAAATAATGTTTGTGAACATGTGAACTCTTCACAGTAATTTTTGACGTATTAGGATTTAGAAAGCCAAATCTGGATTTATGCTATCTACACTTTTATGCATTAAACCCCAGATACTTATCAAAATGACCCTTATCTTGGATAAACATGTCTCCAGTTTTATGACAGATAGCCCACATCCTGTCAAACCAATCAAAAACTCCAGCAAAGACTCTTCCAGTTCGAACTAATCAATAATTAGAGACGTTTTTAATTGGAGGATAGCATGTATTTGCAGGTGTCTTTTATGTTTCTTTCATACTGCTGCACACCTGGAGACTCGTGCTGTGATTCATATAATGATGTGTTTTTCTTGCTAAGTCATTACTGGACCAAACACGTCATGAAGCAGCTTGACATCGTCCCTGATGCCACTAGAATGTCGTTAAAGCACATCACCTGTTAAAAGCGACACAAAAGAAGGATGTTTTAATGCGCTCCAGCCCATGCTGCATTAAGCCATATCGAATTTAAGTGAGTGTGTGTGTGTGTTTGTTTGCAGAGGAAGTCCGCTTTTTGGCAGATGTGACAGTTCCACCTGAGCGCCGTCAATAAAGAAGACACTATGATATTTGTTGAGCTTTTAACAGGCTTTTAAACCCTTGTTGTCTGCTGTTAAATGATTTCTGGAGATCCGCCGATATGGCAGAGAACATCCTTTGAAGTTTCTTTCAGCCGTGAATTTGAAATATTTTGCAAAGCGTCATAATTCGCTTTAGTTCAAAACGCTGCCGCAGTTTAATTTTGTAAACGAATTTTCATATCTACTCCCAAAAACTGTCGTGAACACAGAACAGGCTAAAAACAGCTCACACAGCCTTTTATTGTTTTCTGTGACATCACATCTTTTCAGCCCCTTTACTGCAGGAGCCGTTCTCTAACGACAGTGACATCAGAACACTTTGCCCTAATTGGTCAAAACCGAAAGTCATCCTGGTATTGTTACTCACTTATTGCAAAATGATCACCGTGATTACAGTAAACGCCTGTCTCGAACACATGGACGTGACCTTTCACTCCTGATAAAAATCTTTCGTGAAACATCTACTCTGTTGCATTTTACAGCCCTTGACAGTGGAAAACGCATTTTATTATCTTGAGTCCTTACGAAATATAGTCGGTTACAGTCGGTTTGATTTCAACCCTTGATAAAATATAATAAATTATATATAGGCATCAGTCTCTGATCCATGTGTTGTGTTTATAGGCTAATAATGCAATAGGCTAATAATAAATAGTAGTAGCTATTATATAAAAAAGTATGTATTTTTAAAGTTATTTTATTTTTTAATTATTAACTCTTCAGTAATCTGACAATACAATCTTGCAGGTTTTCCAAACCAATGGCATGATATAGTTTAACTCTTTAATAAGGAGATGATTTAGTAATTTGATTGACGATAGAGCCGGTTTCTAACCCAATGTCATGGTAGTTGTCAACTTGCTTTTTAGAAAAAAAAAAAAAAATTTACAAACATCAAGCAAACCAATTTACAAACCAACCCTAAACCGTTATGGCACAAATTAAAACGAATTAACCAATAATTCGCCAAAACGTAAAATAGCTACAAATTGCAATGAGATTGCGACTTTGTAAATGGTGATATTAAGAACATAACTGAAAAATCAAGTGGATGTGAATCGTTTCGGTTGAAGAATTGGTTCAAAAGGAACATCCGCGAATCATTCATTGCTACTATGTTGTAGTGTATAAAACATTTTAACAAAATGGCCAAACATTGGCATAGAAATGGTCTTTAAGTAGGTTTCCTGGATCAGTTTATGCCTTGAGTGCACTTTAAGTCTTTCTGTATTAATAAAATTGACATAACGCATGGTTTAAAATCTTAAAGGGGCTCTTTAGATACTAAAAACTGCCCGGAAAGTCTTTTCATTGAATTTATCTGCAGCTCCCTCAACCTCGTTGTCCAACAGTTGTTCTTTCCTCTGTGGCTTTAAATGAAGTGGCAACACCATAAACAGTCATTGACACTCAAAAACCACAACTACACAGTTCACTGCAATCCAAGGTTATGAAATCGCATTGAACACCACACCCAAGGGAATCATATGCTTAGACACCAAAATAAATAAAACACTCTCGCACACTCTTTCAAAGAACACTGGAACGACTGAAGAATGGAAAATCAATGCAATACAAAATGCTTTATGCCAAAAAGAGGAGTTCACCCTATTCCTGAATCATAATGTTTGGGAATAAATGTCTAATACGGGATGAAATCCATTTGGACTTAATCAAAATGTTTATACAAAGTTTTCCCAAAATGGCCTACATGAACTTTAGAATAGCTTTTAAAGACTTGATTAATTAAGTTATGTTAAAATGTTTTCTGATGTAGTACTCGTATCAACTTATATTCAGGGAATATGTTTTGATAACAGAGCGTGTGGACGCCATGTGCTGAGGTCAAACACACGCTTCATCTCCTTTAAAACAACTCAAGGAAGTGCGCCTGTGTCACCTCACATTATTTATTATTTGCTTTATCAATGTCCATCATAAATTTTATGGTCTTAGGGGCAGTATGGGGCCTGCTGTAAAGATGTCAGAAAACAGGCCTTTACAGTATGCGAGGGAATGCTGGCTTTCCATGAGCTTACGTATCATTGATTTGGAGAAAAGGGTACTGTTTTAAAATGTGGCCTATCTTTAAAAGGTTTGATTCATGAATTAATAGATTGATATACTAACAGTTTTGTTTCTTCATTAGTTGGTGTTGGGAAGTCGGATTCATTTAGCAAATTATTCGTTCGAATAGTTTGTTTTAATGAATTGAATCGAATCGAATGAGAAGTCCAATGCATTTAAGTTTATTCTTTGTTGTAAAATAGCTTTTGTAGAGCATACAAAATTGGCGGCTACCAATTGGCCCAGCTGGATTTTGTTTCATGGTAGGGTTTGCCACCCGTCCCTTAAAATACAGAATTCTCCTGTATTTAAAGGTAAAATAATATGTCCCGTATTGATTTGCAATTTGTCCCGTATTTTAATGAAATTATAATGAAATAAATTTCAAACGAGGAATTAGTGAAGCTAATGCATTTTGGCGTCTTTGTTTTTTATATGTCATCCGCCCGGAGCTGCTTCTGTGGACAACTGTTGGCGCATAATAGATTAAAGTGATTATTAAATTTTTTATATGTATATTTTCTTATAAAAACACTTTGAGTTGCCACAGGAGGCCTTTGTTCACCCCCTGGTGCGAGGACACTTTTATTTAGGGAAGGGCACTTTTTATTAAACTTCTTTTGGACTGAAGCACTGCATCACCCGCTGACTGCAGTGATAGAGCTCGAAAGATCAAAGACAATTTGTATATATAACTCAGACTGAATTCATATGAAAGAAAAAAGTAATATACACCTAGGATGCCTTAATAATGTACGTGCAGTTTGCAGAGAATCATTCAGCCGCTCTCGGTGGACTGTCTGACCTAAATGGATAGTTCACCAAAAAACAAACCCAAAAGTTGTTCCAAACCTTAATAATTTCTTTCTTCTGTTGAACATAAAAGAAGATTCTTTGAAGAATGTGGGTAACCAAAGAATTTCTGGTCCCCGATGTATTTATTATTATTATTTTAGTTACCGAGGACCAGACGCTGTTTGGTTTCCCACATTCTTCAAATTATTTTATTTTGTGTTCAACAGAAGAAAGAACTTTATGCAGGTTTTGAACAACCGTGGTAAATTATGAAAGAATTTTCCTTTTTGGGTGAATCATACCTTTAAGGGGACAGACACAAATATGCTTCAAGGTATAGGCCTATTGTTTCATTAAAATTTGGATAGTCTGTTAATATAATATTCCATACATTATCAGAGGTAAATTATTGTATTTTTGGACATTATTATACAGTATTAGAATATAATTAATGTTAGACCTGTAGGGGAATTTACAGTTAAAACCCAAGGACCAGATATGTCGCAATGAAGACCAGGACTCAGAGATGAGTTCAATTAATAATAATAATTTTACTTGAAGAAAATAGTTTGCAATTTCATCAGCAGAAGTCAGCTTCAACACTCTCGAAGGAGTTCACAGGCCGCCCCCCAGTACAATACAAAATCAACCAGTTATACCCTGACAGAGGATACTAATTGCGTCAATACATGAGTCAACAAAATTCTGATTGGTTCCAAAACCTAGATAAAACTCTCCAAAGACGTATATCTGATATGCTGGACATTGGCAGTTGATCGTTTGTCCTGGGACTGTCTGAGCTTCTCCCTGTACAGACAGATACTAACACACATACACAGAGAATTTATCTAAAATTCAAGGCTTTCTAGCACTGGCAAGTGTCTTATCATTACGATTGGATACACACACATAATATGTGGACATTAATCTTGAGGAAAAGAAATACAGCACACATAAGGTTACACATTTCACTCTTACTATAACTTGATTAATAGTCAAACAAGAAATCATGTAATAATATAATATAATATCAGTATGAAGGATATGGCAACTCGGCATCCACTCCTTCAGACCCTATTTGTTAATTTATCACTTATATTAATTATAAATATATGCATTCATAATCAAAATGTCATATACAATTTGGCATTTTATTAAAAGATAAATTATTTAGATAAAAATGGGATAAAAAAATGAAGCCCTAATTTTAGCAAATAAATAAAAGATAATGAAAAATAGTTCCTAGGATAGCAAAGTCCACTAAAGGAGGTAGAGCTTTTTCACATTTGGCTCCCAAACTCTGGAATAGCCTTCCTGATAATGTTCGGGGTTCAGACACACTCTCTCTGTTTAAATCTAGATTAAAAACACATCTCTTTCGCCAAGCATTCGAATAATGTATCTCTTAAATTGTGACTGCAGTTATATCTGATCAAATGCGCATTCTTATTCTTTAGCTTGGGAATAAACAACAGAACTAACAAATATTACTACAAGTGTGACTGCATCATAAAATAATTGCTATTAATAGTTTTCATCGTCTGGCTGACTACGTCTTGTATTATTTTTTTCTGAAAAATCCTGTCATACGTGCACAAACTGACAGTCACCACTTATAAGCTACTACTAAATATTGTAGAAACGTAATTTTCTGTAAAGTTGCTTTGTAATGATTTGTATCTTAAAAATCGCTATACAAATAAACTTGAATTGAATTGAAAAAATCATCCCAGCCGGGTAACAGCTGCAGAACTGTTTAAAAAAGACTAATAATTATTATTATACACAGCATTTTTAGCAATAGGCTACCTGAATCATGTACAACCGCCCTGTGAATCATTTCGCTCGAAATCCAATCGGTTCACAAGAATGATTCGCGAGTTGGATTTCACTGCACGCTTCTGACGAATCATCCTCACATGGTTCATGTAATAGGACAAATATAGGTCAATGCAAATAAAAAAATGATCTGTCTTGCATGAATATTTGAGGACACTCATCCCCTTTCCCTTACATCATCCCCTTACATCATGACAAACTCTTGTACAGGAAACTTTTGTGCAGAAAACGCCACGCTCAGCTTCAATAGTATCTTTGCCATTACAGAGAAATTCCTGTATAAGATACCGCGTTTTAAAGGAATGTGAACTTCAATCTGTGACCACTTTATTGTCTCCTTAACAAGCAAAGTTGAGGTAATATTTAACACTCCTGCTCTTTTCGACTCTCGGGAGCGTCAGCGCGCAACAGAGAAACCGAATTGAGCTGGATAATAACGGGATTCTGAACCAACACTCGCGCATTTCTCTCTGAGATGGTCAGTAAGTGCTAAATAGTGAAAATATTTCGTTGATAGTTTGTTAAAGTACGATTTATAACTTTAGAGAGTTGTGCGTAAAGACGCATTTGGAGAGTAAGGGTTCTGCGTTCTTTGCTATATGATTGATTACCAAGTGTATGTATCTGGTTGTTGTTCTTTACTTATTTTAGGGTGTTGGAAAATGGGTTCTGGCAGCATTCGGGATCGTAGTGGTCATTGTGGTAATAGCTGTCCCAACAGCCATTTTTCTCAACGGTAGGTGATTGTTTATGCACAAATCCATGCGCATTTGTGTGGATACGTTTATTAATGCCTCTTGAAATCAATAGCTGTTCCTGATCGATAGCTCTATGGATTCGTGGGGAAAACTTGTAAATGTCAAACTATTATTATTATACGTTTTATGGGTTTTATAAGTCTCACTTTCTGAAGTAATGCTATAGTTAGTAGGCTGTCACAGGTGATTGGCTGCAAAGTGCTTACATCAGGGTTTTAGACGCAGCTCTTATCTTCCCCTCAGTCTGAACTTTGTGCAGGTTAATGATTTTGCTTCTAGAATGCACAGTTTATTATATAACACATACAAATCTACCTTCATATCTATCTATCTATCTATCTATCTATCATCAGAGGATAAAACTGTATCCCAGAGGACATTTACTCTAGAAGATTACTTCAATGGAACTGCAAGAACCAAGTCATACAACATGCGATGGGTCTCAGGTACTATGAAGTGAATCAGAATCAGAAGAGCTTTGTTACCAAGTATGTTTACACACACAAGGAATTTGACTTGATGACAGGAGCTTCCAGTCCAGAAGAAAGTACAGACATAGTGCTGATATACATAGAAATAACACAGTAGGGATGGAATATAACAATAATATAAGGAAAAAAACAGTATTAAATAATGTACTATATACAGAATAGAAGTATAGGAGGTAATTGTATTTGTGTGCAGTATACAAGTGTACAAATAACCCTTACAATAACCCCTATACAAATAAATGGTAACACTTTAGAATAAGGTTCCATTAGTTAATGTTAGTTAATGTATTAATTAACATGAACAAACAATGAATAATACATTTATTACTGTATTTATTCATCTTCGTTAATGTTAGTTAATGAAAATGCAGTTATTCATTGTTAGTTCATGGTAATTCACAGTGCATTAACTAATGTTAACAAGCACAACTTTTGATTTAAATAATGCATTAGTAAATGTTGAAATTAACATCAACTAAGACTTATAAATGCTGTAGAAGGATTGTTCTTGCTTAGTTCATGTTAACAAAAGTAGTTAACTAACATTAACTAATGGAACCTTATTCTAAAGTGTTACCAAATAAATATATAAACCCAAATAGAAAGTATATGCTGTGGTAAAATGATGGTATCATATATAAACACTGTGGTAATTTGAAATATACCATGTACCATTATATGGTTCTACCTTGTATGTTTGGTGTATATGCATGTTCTGTGGTATTTACATATAGTACCATGTCTAAAAAAATGGTAATACCATTAATTTTTTATTTATTTGTTAATTTTTTTAAACCATTTGCTGCTTTTCTGCACTACTTTCCATGCAGATGATGAATATCTTCACAAGACGAGAGAAGGTTCGTTGCATCTGATCAACGCAACCACAGGAAATGGAAGTGAATTCATCAATCAGCAGATATTTGTAAGAGTGTTTGCCTCATCATAGGGATGTTAATATGCAACTATAGTTAATATGGAGATTTGGTCCCTAAATTAAAGTGTTAACATGATTTCATTGATTTTTGTCACAAGAGCAAGTGAAAAGTCCCAGAAATTTACATTGAAAGATGTGAGGTTGGGTCTTTTTATAGTTGGCACAGTAAGCAACCACCTAGCAACTACCTAGAATACCCTAGCAACCACATAGCAATGTAATAAACCAGTTTTGCACAAGAAAGCAGCACCCTTGTTTCTTCAGAAATTCTGAAATGGTCTATTCGAATCAAGCACGTGCTGTTCTCTGTTCTTAGATCTGTTTACAAGTCTGATAAGAGCAAAGGCTTAAATGTAATTGCATGTTTGTATCGATTACTTGAACTTACAACGGTTGCCTTTCTTTGATGTTATCAGACCCGTGTGGCCGCTTTTGATTACATGGTGTCAGCCGATCGAAAATACGTCTGTTTCCTGAGCAACTACACTAAGGTAATCAATGAAGTGCTTTAATGCAGTAATTAATCATTTATTGCCTGCTATTGGTGTCCAGATGTGTAATGTTGACTGTCTTCCTCAGCTATGGAGACACTCCTACACTGCATCATATTCCATCTATGACCTGGAAAAAAGGTTTGCTTACTAGTGTTTTTACGCTCTATGAAGTTAGCTAGCGGTTTATGCTAACAGACTGCTATGGTATGTCATAACTGTGATTAAAGATCCCGTCTGTAATCATGTAACTTGCTCTTTATTTCAGGGATTTTATAAATACAGATATCCCACATGAAATCCAGTACCTAGCATGGTCGCCAACCGGCCACAAACTGGTGAGAATCACATCAGTTCACCACTTCATGCAGAAGTCATATAACCTTATTGTCATCATTTAACTAGTTTTTGCCATGTCATTATTTATTATTTCTGTCTATGAGGAACTTGGTTCACTACATGTGTTAATATGTGCTTTTAAACAGTTTTAATGGGTAGCTAACTATATAACTAGGGTTAACTACATTTTTGACAATAATTAAAATGATGTAGCTTTAACAGTAACAATATTTTGTCAACAAATAGCAGTAGTCTTGACAAAAGTGTTACTACATTTGTTAGCAGTAATGCATTACAAGTAACACGTGTTATGTAATCAGATTCCTTTTTTCAAGTAACTACAGTAGTAAAGTAGCTCATTCGTTTTTAATTTACAAGAAAACACCTGAGTTAATTTTTTCAAAAAAGTAACGGCAGTTACTTTGTTTTCCCAATCATGTCTCCGTTTCCCATATTTGGAGAAATCAGAAGTACAGAAGCGTCGTAAGCGCTGTGTGAACATGACGTAGTTCTAGACTAAATGTGAATGTGCATTAATTCATCCTACTCGCAATAAAAAAAAAACTGATTTAGTATTCATCAAAATGAATTTTAAACAGTGAAATGCTAAAATTCATCTCCTGTGTTCTGCTGTACAGACGTGAATTTACTTTTCCTTCTGCCTGAAGTTTATTCATTACACTTTTTGATGTGAAAGGGAATTTACAATTGCTATAAATTGAACTTCTTCTATTAAAATCAATCAAGCCCTGCTCATATTTAAAAAGTAATGCAAAAGTAACGCAAAAGTAATGTAACGCATTACTTTCCATAAAAATTAACTAAGTAACGTTATTAGTTACTTTTTTAGGGAATAACGCAATATTGTAATGCATTACTTTTAAAAGTAACTTTCCCCAAAACTGTTTGTTAGTAGCATGTCAGTGGCTAAGCTGTTTTTGAAAACAAAGTAGCTTTTTTAGGTATTATGCTAATTTCTCGTAAAAACTTGTGACAGTTTGAGCACACAGCTTCCTTTTTTAAATATTGGGGTATATCAATACATACAGGGGTTTTCTACTCTACAGTTATGTATTATAAAATATAAATTACATACTGGAGGTATAGCTTATTAAAAGAAAGAGCTCTCCAAAAAAAGCTAATAAGCACTGTATCAGCACAAAATGTTTTAATCATATGGCTAACTAAAAGAAGCAATGCTGCATGACAATAGCTAAGCTCATTTTAAAAAATGTGTAGCTTTTCCAACAACTAGCAAATTTTTCCAGCAAGTAGCGCTATAGCATGACAGATATTTTCGCACACAACTTGTTTTTGTTAAATTACTTTAAATAAATAAACAATTAGTTAAATTCTGTGATTGATAAATATTTACTAGTGTTATTAGTTAAATGTTTCAAAAGATATATTAAATGTTGAGGGCTGTAGCTTTTCCAGTATCAAGCTCATTTTCCCAGCAAGTAATACTGTAGCATGACAAAATGCTGGCTAAAATATGAGTTTATAATCTATAATATTGCTTTTTCTAGTGACAAGGTCCATCCCTTGTTGTCCTCTCACATTAAAGTCCATCAACATATTTGTTTAGAACTGTTTTGGACTGTTTTCATTGTGCTTTATCTGTTCATATTTCTCTCTTGTTTCAAACAAGATGAGTTTTTCACTAGAGAAAGCAATGTTATGGATTATGGACTCATATTTTAGCTGGAAGCAACAGTTTGAAGTGAAAAAAAAAATGTTTCTGTGGATTTGTTTCTTACAAAACATGCAGCTGGGTCACTTTGTGTCAAATCAACCAAATTTGAAACATTTCCCCAGGTCAAATTTTAGATTTTGCTGATATTTTTCCGAAGAAAGTATAGTGCTGAAAGCCAACATATAAAATGTCATGGATGAATATTGACTGAGTAATCCACTATTTTGTAGAGGGGGTCAAAATGGTCATTTTTACACAGAGATAGGTCAGATAGTAAAATCTCTTCACTTTAGCAATCTTTGTTGCATTATGTGCCATTGGGGACCACTCAAATATGGGGAAACAGCACAGTTCCAGTTTTTTCCCCAAAGTCTGCATGCCTGTAACTCAAGACATATTACAGATATCTTAACATCCTTTTAGATATTGGGTCTCAACAGACATTCTTTTTGGAATGTAAAAGCCCCATATGCTCCAGTTCCAGAAATATTGGAATTTCAATATGGCTCCAAGAGTAAAAATTTCAAAATAAACATATTTTCAATGGCCAAAAACCAAATGTGGGTCAGTTTGCAAAAATGTGATACTTTTTTCTTTTAAAGAGGAATGTTTGTCTGGTTAAGTTGACATGGAATGACTCAGCTTTTTTCTCCACCAAATTTCTTCAGTGTTTTAAAGCTACTATTGGATAGTAGCGTGTAGCAGTCAAGGGAGTAACAGGACAAGCTAGCTTCAAACCCTTTGCAGACATATTCCCAACCAACAAAAAATGTTTAATGATACATATTTTTTAAAATCCATACAGGCTTTTGTGTGGCAAAACAACGTCTTTGTTAAGGAAAATCCTACCTCTCCATTCACTCAAGTCACTTATGATGGAGCCCACAACCAGATCCTCAATGGCATTCCTGACTGGGTGTACGAGGGTACGAGATACATATTTAACTAAACTGATGGATGTTAACCATTCATAACAGAGGTCTTTTACTTTTTGAAGACTTAATGGAATATTTCACCAATAACTATCCAAAAAAGCTAATGTTCTTGTATGCCTGTTTTCTCTGCAGAGGAGATGTTCTCCACCAACTTTGCTCTGTGGTGGTCACCAAATGGGAGGTTTGTGGCATATGCCAAATTTAATGACTCAGGAGTCCACAACATTGAGTATACATGGTATGGAGAAGGCCAATATCCAGATACGGTCTTGATACCATACCCCAAGGTAAAAAGTAAAAAAAATAAAAAATAAAAAAAGCAAATAGTGATGTGGAAGGCAATTTTCCCTTAGGCCATCCAGGATGTACAGTAGATGAATTTGTTTCTTCAGCGGAACAAGTTTAAAGTCATTTAACATTACATCACATGGTCACCAATTGATCTGCTGTAATGAATGGGTGCCGTCAGATTGAGAGTCCAAATAAATGATAAAAACATCACAAAAATCCACAACATGATTCCAGTCCAGCCCACCACGTCTTGTGAAGTGAAAAGTTGTGTGTTTGGAAGAAACAAACCCATCATTAAGGCATTTCAACTTTAATCAGTTGCTTCAGGCTAAAATAAGAGTACATAACCCATTATAACATTTTCTGCAGTGAGAACGTTCATCTCCAGTTGTCCTCTCACATCAGAATCTTCCAAGATATTTGTTTAGAACTGTTTTGGACTGTAAACACTGATTGATCCATGCATATTTCTCACTTGATTCACATTTTTTTCACTGACGAAAGCAGTTCTCTCAATAGGGGACTCGTGTTTTAGCTGGAAACCGTTTTGAAGTTAAAAAACATCTTAATGTTTGATTTGTTTATCACACAAATATTTTCCCTTGACCCGAGTTTAACTGATGGAGCCTGGAGTCTTACTTGTGGATTATAGTGATGTTTTTATCAGCTGTTTGGACTCCCATTCTGACGGCACCCAATCACTGCAGAGGATCCAACGGTGATATAATGCTAAAATCTCCAAATATGTTCCCATGAAGAAACAAAATCATCTTGGATGGCCTGAGGGTGATTAAATTTGAAGCTAATTTTAATTTTTGGCTGATGCTTCTATTCCCTTGTTTCCAAGGCCGGAACCCCAAACCCAACTGTCAAACTCTTTGTCTTTGACACAAACTCAACCACGGACAAAGAAGTCCTGGTTCCCAGTGATGTTGGTGCAGGGTAAGGAGTTTTGGTGTTCTTCAGCAGGTTCTTCAGTAATTTGACCTAAAATCATGTGTTTTATCACAGAGAGCACTACCTGAGCACTGTTACGTGGGCATCAGATGAGCGAATTGCAGTGCAGTGGCAGAAGAGAACGCAGAACTATGTCGTTTTGAAGACGTATGACTTCAGCGGCACTGATTGGACAGAAAGTTCACTGGTACATCTACCTTCTCAGACTATTGTAGAGTTACTGAATCGACTGAAACACAATCCTCATCCAATCACAAATCTTTTTTCTCATATGTTTTTTTTTTTCAACAGAGCCAGGTTATCACAAGCAGCACGGGTTGGGTTGGCCGGGTATGAATTATTTGATAATGAAATTATCAATTGATATTTAGTGCAATGTTGAGTCTAGCTAATATGTGGTTTGTTTGCCCTGTTTTCATAGTTTTCTCCTGATGAACCTGTCTTTCGTCCAGACGGCAGCAGTTGTTATTACATTATGAGTGATGAGAAACATTTTAAGCATCTTGTTTATTTCAATCCAGTGAGTGTACAAGTATGAAAAAAAAAATAATTTGATAAAATTTAAAATGTCTATTTAAAGTCATATTTAAGGTTATTTAATTTCATTACAGTAATATGTAAATTTACTATATTAAATTTAGTTTTTTTAGGATAAAATGGCAAATTGAGCCATTTTTAGTAACCTATATTATTTTTGCATTCAGCTAATATAAACTTCAAATTGAAGTAGAAACACAGCATCGCATATGTTCTGTATGTTTGTTCATATTGTTCAATATCGTTTCCTAGACAGTAAGGTCGTTCCTGACAACAGGAAATTGGGAGGTCACTAGCATCCTTAAGGTCACAAATGATGCTGTGTAAGTTAATCTGCTAGAAACGTCTGTCACTGAGTGTCTGAGATTCTTTTCTCAACTTTTGTCCTCTGTTTGTGACAGATACTATGTGAGTAACGAACACAATGCGAGTCCGGGCCAAAGGAACGTTTACAGGTGAGTGTCACAAGCGGAATATTTTGATATTATCACAGGTGACAAATGTTATAAATTGTGTATTTATTTTTCGGCAGAATCACGATAAAGGCTGATTCTCATTCGGAGCGTGAGTGTCTGACCTGTACCCTCAATGAGGACCGATGCAAATATAATTCTGCCCTGTTCAGCACTAAAGGAACCTACTACCTCATGAGCTGTTCTGGTACGTCATGTATATTCATGTTATAGCACTTCTCCATATGCAATGCGCACAAAAAGTAAATTAAATGTACCCAATTCCTTTTATTTGTTTGTTTCTGAAGGGCCTGGACTGCCTCTATATACACTGAGAAACAGCAGAGATGGAACAGGTATGGCTAAGCACTAGAGTCATTAAAGCAGCTTCCATTAGCAGTTAGCACACAGATTAGCAGTTAGCATAAATGGGTTCAAATCCCATTTACTGAACATTTTTCTTTACATCCCCACCACTTTCATGTACCTCAGAAACCACTTAGCAACAAAATAGTCACACTAGCCCTAGTGACCATCTAGAACCCCCTGGAAACCACTTAGAAACATCCTAGAAACCATTCAGAATACTGTGGAAACCATCTAGCAACACACCTCATGATCACCCAAATCACCCTATTGACATTCAAGCACCCATCCAGAACACCCTGGAAACTATATATATATATATATATATATATATATATATATATATATATATATATATATATATATATATATATATATATATATAAATTTGTTGCAGTAATTGTAACCGCATTTATATAATTCATAAAAAATATATATTCTATACAAAATATGAGTATATTCTAAAAACTAAGCAATTACAAATATAACCCTGTAAGAGCTCTATTTCTCTGAATTCATTATCAGTTAGATTCCTGGTACTAACTTAATGAATTTTTCTAAACGTTTTTTAGAGGTGAGAGTTCTTGAAGACAACAAAGATTTGGAAAATACTCTGCAGGATATCGCAATGCCGTCTGTTATGCATGACACATTGAAGATCGGAGAGTTTGGTAAGGCTGACTCTGCAGGAGAGCAGAGAAAAATATGTTTGTTATAAATCATAATCTTGTGCGGGTTATATTTTTTTTCCCCTCAGACCTCTGGTACCAGATGATTCTTCCTCCCAAATTCGACAAATCCAAAAAATATCCTTTGCTTATTGATGTGTAAGCTAGCTACACATTTTGTGGTTTGAGTTTGAGCTCTGATCTGGGTTTGATGGCCACTATAGACTTGATTCTTTCATATCCCGTAGATATGCAGGCCCCTGCAGTCAGAAGTCAGATTTCCGGTTCAGGGTGGGATGGTCCACATACTTGGCCAGCACGGAGAAAGTGATTGTGGCCAGTTTTGATGGGAGAGGAAGTGGTTACCAAGGAGACAAAATCATGCATGCCCTCTACAAACGACTTGGCACTTACGAAGTTGAGGATCAAATAACAGCCGCTAGGTACAAATATGTGTCCACATAGCTCTCAAGTGAATACAATGTTTGTTTGTTTTTGTGCTGCAGACATGAATAATTCCTCAAATCATGTGTTTATGTTGAGGAGAGGTGATCTCTTACTTTACTAAACGACCAGATAAACAATTTTTCACATTTTTGTTGTTAAAATGGTGACAAAATCTCATAGATTTACAATAAAGGATTTATATATAAACTCTGTTGACTTGATCTAGTATAGGCAACCCAGAATACAATGAAACGCCCCAGTGACTGCCCCAATCGCCCTAGCAACGACCTAGCAACCAGCCAGAACGCTCTGGAAGCTACAGCCTGTAGCAACGCCCCAGCGACCGTCCCAATCGCCCTAGCAACGACCTAGCAACCAGCCAGAACGCTCTGGAAGCTGCAGCCTGTAGCAATGCCCCAGCGACCGTCCCAATCGCCCTAGCAACGACCTAGCAACCAGCCAGAACGCTCTGGAAGCTGCAGCCTGTAGCAACGCCCCAGCGACCGCCCCAATCGCCCTAGCAACGACCTAGCAACCAGCCAGAACGCTCTGGAAGCTGCAGCCTGTAGCAACGCCCCAGCGACCGGCCCAATCGCCCTAGTAATGACCTAGCAACCAGCCAATCGCCCTAGCAACGACCTAGCAACCAGCCAGAACGCTCTGGAAGCTGCAGCCTGTAGCAACGCCCCAGCGACCGCCCCACTCACCCTAGCAACGACCTAGCAACCAGCCAGAACGCTCTGGAAACCACTTAGCAAAACCCTAGCAGCTTGCCAATGTCCTAGCATCAACTACCAACACCCTGGAAACCATCTAGTGACATCTTGTCAACCTAGCAATCCCTAGCAACCACCCCGAACACCCTGGAAACAATCTAAAACTTAGCAATGCCATAGCAACCACCTTGAGGACACTAGAAACCACCTTTGCACAATTGTAGTGTAGTACAGTATTCTAGCAATAATTCACTCATAATTTAACTTTAACAATTGGTTTTTATCATGTTACATAGCATTTATCATGTACATTGTTCATTAGAAATGACAATTATATATTTTTTCTTTTTTAGAAATTTTATTGACATGGGCTTCATAGATAAAAACAGGGTTGCCATCTGGGGCTGGGTAAGTTACCAGAAATCGTTTTTTCGATATAATGAATCTGACAGACTTCATTTTGACAGTTGTCTTGTTTGCAAAGTGGTTGTTTTATCCATCTTTAAAATAATGACACGGACTTTTATATTTTGTTATTTTATGCAAACATGCAGTCCACATTCAATTTCTTGGGGTCACTGTATAAGTAACCGTGTGTTTGTGCTGCAGTCTTATGGAGGTTACGTCACTTCAATGGTTCTGGGAGCCGGAAGTGGAGTTTTTAAATGTGGAATGGCAGTCGCTCCCGTCTCTAAATGGGAGTATTATGGTATGTTTTATGTATAATCCCAATCCACTACTGATTTCAAAATACATTATGAGAAATCTAGTAAGTAACATAATCTGGATTACAGATATTATGTAATGTATTCTGCAGTATGTTTTCATTTCTTTTAGATTACTTTTGATTTAGCTCATTTGTCACGTAGACATGAATGTGATTGTGTATCATAAAACAAAGAGAATGTATTTCATTCTGTTATCAATATTATGAAATCAATAAATTTGGAAAAATGTGATGCGTTGAGAGAATATGTAGTCATGTATTCCCTAAAAAACTTAACTTTAATCTAGCATTTTCAAATGTAAGATAATCTAATTACAAGTGCTTAATTAAATATGTGAATCAGATTACATGTAATCAGTTGATTATGGTTTTGTATTTCATTTTCCCCTCACTGAAGTTCTTTCCTGTCATGTGATAAGACTGTTCTGTAATTTCCTCCAGACTCTATTTACACTGAGAGGTACATGTTGACGCCAGCGGAGAACCAGGCCTTTTACGATGTAAGTTGCGCTTGGAAATTCAAAACTTTTTTCGATAAACTCATTGGTTTCCCCGTGATGATGTCACAGAGAAGCGTGAGTCAGTCCTAAAATAACTCACGTGAGAAAAGCGTAAGCGCTGCATGACTCAGGGTTTATGGAATGTTATGATTCTTTCAGAATTCCACAGTGACGGGAAGAGCCAAGAACTTTAAATCGGTCCAGTACCTCCTGGTGCACGGCACCGCTGACGGTGAGACACGACCCGTCTCGCTCGCTGTCTCTGCAACTGAGCAAACCTGAATAAATGACAACGTCATCAATGTCATTTATTCACGAAAGTGAAATGTTTTTTTTCTTCTTTTTTTTGTCAATTTTGTAAAAAAACATATTTTCTGAAATTTATGTTAATTTATATATTATTTATATATTATGTTTATACTACAGAAATATATATATATATATATATATATATATATATATATATATATATATATATATATATATATATATATATATATATATAATATAATAAAAAAATTCCTAAACATGTAAATATCTTTAAAATAACTCAAATTACATGACTTAAAATGAAAACTCATCACATCTTTTTTGTTTTGTTTTTCCGTTGGTCTTTTTAGATAACGTTCACTTCCAGCAAGCTGCTCAGATCTCTAAAGCGCTCGTGGATGAACAAGTGGACTTTGATGCAATGGTAAGAAAGCGTCAGAGTCGCATTTTATTCATGCAAATTGATTGTAATATAATGCATATAGTAATACAAATATTATAATGTTATATATTATTTTATATTCATTGAAAAAATATAGAAATATACTTTAATTAAATAAACTTGTTTATGAATTTGTATAATAAATATAAATATTATATACAATATATATATAAATTTAGAGGGAGAGAGAGTACTAAAATATTGCATATAAAAAGGTTTCTTAATTTATTTATACATATATTTTTAAATTTGCTATATATATATTAAAATAAGTTCAATAGCATTGCAAAGCAATTAATAAAAAATGAATAACATGATTAGCATAATTATTAGTATTTTGCATTTCACATTGGTAGACATGAATTCTTCATGTCAAAAATCCATAAAGCAGCTCCAAAAAGTATTAAAACAGGTATATGGTGAATATTTGAAGTGTTTGTTAACTGGTGATCTGTTCTGTCTCTCTGTCAGTGGTACACTGATCAAGACCACAGTCTCGGCGGCTCGGCCAATCAGCACGTCTACACTCACATGAGTCACTTTCTGAAAAACTGCTTTGCTTGAACTTGTGAAACTTTCCACCGGACCAAATAAGCCAGAAGCCACAGCGCTGAATCCGCATTACTTCCAGAGCACTTCACACACTTTAACACGTCAGGAGTGTGTGCTGGCTACTGTACTGTGATGCAATAACAGACTTCTTCAGTCACGTTCATCAGTTTCATTTGTACAGTCTGAGCAACTGAGTCATGAATCTTTAGTACACCGAAAATAACATGGAAATACTTACTGGATGAACACAAAGCTTGATGAGCTAGCTAAAGAAAACAGTGTAAAGATAAAAATATATATATATATTAAAATGTGTTTGAATTAAATACGCTCCGATTTTATTATTATTATTTATTATTCATATTAATTAGCTGGGGAGAGCAATATTGTGTATTTTCCATATCAAGTTCATTGCCATTTTCATTTATAGTACAAAAATATAAAGAACATTAATGTTAAGTTAATATTGTATTTATCAAATATATTAAATATTAAATAATTAATTACAATATTTTCACTTGAAATCATTTTTTATTAAGCTTTGTTGAATATCCAGTAATCTTTTAAGAAAATATTTATTGTATGTTCCATTACCTTTAAAATATAAGCCATAATTTGTATGATATAGCTGAGATATTTTCAATATGTAATAAAATTCAACAAAAATGTGTTCAATTGTTTCTGACTTATTTACACTTCACACATATTAAATAACTTTTTTATTTTATTTTTGAAATGACAGTTTCAAGCTAAAGAAGTCTGAAATAATTTCCAAATGTATTGATATTTTACAAGTCAAACCTCTTTTCTCTTTTAAAATATTTAAAATCACTAATAAACAAACATTTCTTTAGTAAAAGTAGTCATTTTTTTTACTGTTAAAAACTTATTAATAGCATTTTTTTAATATTTAACACTTAGTTTCAGTTTAAGTTTATTATTGATGCACAACAAATTGTACTGTTTTCAACAAGATAAATTCGTTGTTTATTAAAACAACAAATATATGAAAATATGATATGCTTGTAATCAAATTCTAGCACCTCAAAATGCATTCTGGGATTTTTTTTTTTATATATGATGAAACTTTATCAACCACTTTTTCCTTTCTTTTTTTTTTTTTTACAGAGTTGTCATTTACATTTTAATATTGCATTGAAACTATTTTTGTTAATCAAACCACACAACGCATCCAGGGCTGGAGACAAGAATCATGTGTACTAAAACTAAAAAACACATGAAAAGTCAGTTCGTCACGTTCTCATGGACGGACTATCCATCTCCCCTCTTGATTTTCGCCTACAGTAGCACTTGGTGCGTTATTTTCCCCTGGGTTTATTTGCGAAAGCCTCCATCCTGCTGTCTCACACCTCCAGGACGGCTCTTATCTGGAAGTACTTTAGCACATCTCTCTCTTTAAGCAAACACGAGCGGTTTCATCCAGAGCGGGTAATGGACTGACACTAATGGATCTGAACGCACATGTCTGCGTGTGTGTGGGCTGCCGAGACGGGACGGCCCACCTGGACCCACTATATAAGACCCAGACCATTGAGAAGAGGCCACGAAACCAGCAGGAGAACAGTGAGGAGAAGATCCAAACACACTCAACTCTTCCATCCATTGGTGAGTTAAAGGACCTCAGTGAGAGACCCAAAGCCTCGTAGATGTTCGTTGGTTACAAAAATATATTTTCTCTCATTTTTACAGAACGCGTGTGTGCAGAACAGAAAGAAGCTCTCAAAATGAAAGGCGTCCAATATCTCGCTGGCCTTCTTCTGCTCCTCTTTGTACAAAACAGCATCTGCGTCCCACTGCAAGACGACCACACAAGGTTGGAGAAATGGTTTTTATGGTGTTTCATGTCCTTTATAGTTTGTTTCTGAGCAATGAATAACTAATCTGAAGATACTTTCCTAGTATACATGAAAGTTTTTTAATTGGACGTGTGGGCATTGTTTTGTTCACTATCCGTAATGTAACACCTGTGTATCGTCTGGTGTGCAGCACAGAGACAGTAGAAGGTCTTCTGGCGAGAGGTCAGGGATTCACCACCGCCAAGAGACATTCTGAGGGAACTTTCTCCAACGACTACAGCAAATACTTGGAGACCAGGAGAGCGCAAGATTTTGTTGAGTGGCTCATGAACTCGAAGAGCAATGGGTATGTACAATTACAGTATGCACAGAAGTATTAAAAAAATGTAAAAAATGATCCAACATTTGGTGTAAAAGAAGAAATATTTGACATATTTACAAATCAAGTAAAGAAACATCCTTAGTTTTTTAATAGACTGTATCAAAATGTATAAAATAAAATAAGAATAAAACTAAATATATAACATACACTGTATATACTTAAAATATTATGTTTATATAATAATGCACATTTATCTAATTTATAATATATATATATATATATATATATATATATATATATATATATAACTAATTTATAATGTATATATATATATATATATATATATATATATATATATATATATATATATATATATATAAAACTATAAAATAATCAGTTTAGTATATTTTTATGTTTTGTATATTGTACTTCCATGTATTTATTTATGTATAATATAAAATAAAATATATAATTATAAGTTAAATTGTAAAACAATATACAATGTTTAGGACACACACATACACATATACTGTATAGAAAAACCTTATGCAAATACGGTAAAATGTACACAAACAATATTACAATATCAGTTCTATTTATTAATATTTATATTATAAAAACTAATATAATACTGTATGTATGTTACATAGTTTTATAATATTTTATTTATAATATTACACAAAAATATTATAAAACTATATAATGCAATAATTATGTAAATAATGCAATAACTATATGAATATTATATTTAATTTTATGATTTTATTTTTAGAAGTTTTTTATTTACAAAAATTATCATATTTATTATGATTTTTATAAATATGTATATACAATTATATTATACAGTTCATTATATAATAATAGCAAAAATAATATTAATAATAGATTTAGAAACTCAAGCTCAAGTTCACACATTGCATGAATTATTTCTCACACAAACTCTCTTTTTTTTCCTCCAGTGGTTCGGCCAAACGTCATGCTGAGGGAACCTACACCAGCGACATCAGCTCCTTCCTGCGGGACCAGGCGGCCCAGAACTTCGTGGCCTGGCTAAAATCCGGACAGCCCAAGCAAGAGTAGGCCTCCACGCTTCTAGTCCAACCTTCAGTGCCTTAGAGAGTGTGAAAGAGATGAAAATAAAGAAATAGAGCGAGTGTGCGAGAGAGAAAACTAGCCTGACTGCTGACTGCTTCATCACGCTTTCTCCTGCCCAGCATCCGTCTCTTTTCTAACGCACCCTGTCCAACCTCACTGCCAAATGCTAATGCTAATAAACAGCGCTGAATCCAGGCTGTGTGCTTCTGGTTATCTTTCTCTGCCAATGTCTTCTGCTTCTGTGCTAATCAAACAAACACTTCAAAATCCTGCGAAAGACGCTAATTATAACAAAACATCACAAAACTAATACTATAAACTTTTCCCCAAACTTAACGGGCTACATGCTAAAGCTAAACTGCTTCTAAAATGAGTTTCAACTTTGAAAAAGTGTCATGTGCACATGCTAACAAGATGTTTATCGCATATGCGCAGTCTCGCAGACACCAGAGGTGCAAATTTGCCGCACAGGAGGCATGTAGACGGCAGTTTCACCAGTGACGTCAACAAGGTCTTGGACAGCATCGCTGCCAAGGAGTATTTACAATGGGTGATGAACTCAAAGACATCAGGGACAAGGTAAAGAAAGCCCTCTCTTGTGGCTAACAACACAGATATGCTTAAGATATGAATATTATGAATGCTAATCAGTACAAGAAGAAAATATGGGTGTATCTGAAGGAAGTTTTGTGTGGTTATTGTCTTTTCTAGTGGCAAACGTGGCGGAAATCAATGAGGAACCAGAGGGCTTCCCTGCAAGAGCTTCAATTTGGATCCTGAAGGGGATTCGATCATCAAAATGAATGAAAGCCATATCGCAAACAGGCAAAATGGAAAAATCAAAAGACATTTTATTTTATTGTTATTTTTTAAAACTTCTGAGCACTGTGGATGTTATTTATTTTCCCTTAGTGTTAAAGAACACCATGTAAGTTATAGTTTTGAACTATTTTCTATGTGTGCGATAAAAACAAACTCAGGTGAATGCACTAAACACTCAGGTAAAAAAAAGTGAAATTTTACGTGTGCAACCACTGTATAAAAGTGCCATAGAAATGGTGTCTTGCTCTGCAAAACAAACCTTTTCATATTTCACCCGAGCCTGTTGTTGTACCCTTTTGTTGTGTTATAGCGCCACCTAAAGGATGTCTGTAACAATAAATGCTTTAGCAGATTCAGTTTATTATATGTGCAAACCTTAAGTAAAACTGACAAGTTTTTTATATATTTATGTAAGGATTTTATGGTTATAATAAAACAATAGTTACATTTATGAAATAAGCAAGATTCCTATATTTAATATAAGTAAAATAAACTTGCTAATGATTTTTTATATATAAACAACATGCATTTTCGTTTATTTGTTTAGATGTTGCCAACTTTGCCAACTATTATGACATAAATATGCTCATATTGGTTTAAATAGTTGAATACTAATGTGAAGTATCAAAAATATTCTCAAAGATCTTTTTTTCTCTGCAATTGATCAGAAACAAATATAAGAAATAATATTTTTTTTAATGAATATAAAAATATTATCAAATATATCTGTGTATCTAGGATGAAGGAAATAAATTATTAAAGAAATATCTCAGATTGTGTTTTTTCTAATTAACTTCAAATAAATAAATAAACATTTCTCTTAAATATTGCAACGTTATTACGTTTAATGGTATAATTAACACAAATAAACAACAGCTTTTATTAAAATGTTTAATAGCTTATAACTAGTTTTTGAATTTAAATACAATTTAAATTGCTCAGTATATATTGAAGTGGTGGTCATTTATTTCAGTTGAATATTTAGTTACTTGAAATTGCAAAGAAAAAAATATTATATAAGCCTAGTTAATTTGCTTCAGTAATAATATAGATATATTCTTAAATAATTTATTTTTCTTTCTTTCTTTCTTTCTTTCTTTCTTTATATATATATATATATATATATATATATATATATATATATATATATATATATATATATATATATATATACATTTTCTTGAGTATTTTTATATTATTTTTTTAAATGTATTTTCTTTAGATTTTTTTTTATCAATTCCAAAGAAAAAATACTGTAGTTAATTCAGTTATAATATACATTTTCTTTAAAGGAATATGGAAAAGACGAAAAAAAAATTATGTTAAAATAGCCAACACAATCTTGTACCGTTTGTAGCGTACATAACGAAACTCAAACACTTGTTAAAGATATACACTTATTTTTTTCGTTCATGGGAGTTGATCATTTCTTTTCGCTTGTTGCAAGGAAATCCCGCGACACTCGCACAACGTCACTTCCCGACGGGGCGGGGCATCGTAAGGACGCGCGCTGTTCTCGTGTTGCGTCATCAACGTTGCGCACATTCTCTAGCTAGGCTTCTTGAAGGACGCGGAGCCGCGGCCGGTGTCATTCATATCAAAACAGTCGTGTTCCAGCCGTTTATAAACGTCTGCTCTGAGACTCGCTCAAAACATGATCCGGAACGGAATCCACGCGGACGAGGAGGAGGACCAGGGAGAGACGAGCTCGTCCAGCCATAGCCCGGAGAAGAGGAAGCGGGTGATCCGGGTGTGGTGTGACGGATGGTGAGCGCTCAAAGTGGACACTGCATCTCTACAGCAAATAAGTAGTAAAAACGAGTCTTATAATGGTAGAATTCAACAAAAGAAGTAACTCAGTATACCTGCGCCAGGGTGGTTTTACTATGGTATTTTAATATCTACCATCGTACTTTATAATTTCCAACAAAAGGTATCACGTTCGTCGTACTATGACAGTCTTGGAAGAACCTCGGGATACAAAAGTAACGTTAAGTTAACTTATCGGCACCATGATTTGATTATAGCTTCAGATTGTTTTAATTAATTCATTCATTCATTCATTAATATACGGTTTCCTCAGTCACTGTTTTTACGTTGGATTTGAAAAACAACAACAACAACAACAAAAAGAACATGGTATTACTACAGTACATGTGCAAAAACATACTGTTACCACAGTATAGTGAAGTCAGACTGCGATACTGTGTTACTTTGATAGTTTCCATGGGATTGAATGAGTATTATATTTAAGTACCATGGTATTCATATGGTACAGCATGGCATTTTTAAAAGTATGCATGTTCAAAATCATGGTATTATCATAGTTTACAACTGTCCATGAATCCAATCCCATAGTACTTTCTGTTAGTGTAGTAGGAAAGGTTTAAAGCATTATAAGACGTTTGATATTTCATAATTAGAAAGTGTCTGTTTCAGTAAGTAAGTTACATTAAAACAGAAATAAAACAAATATTTGATGAAAAGAAGAAATTCTGCCAACGACTTAAAAAAAAATACTAAAACTACAACTGAAATAAAATTTTATTAAAGCTTTATAGAAGCATTTTTTAAGTGACAAACGCTCAATTACTAAAATTAAAACTGATAATGTAATAAAAGCTAATTTAAATGAGTTAATGTTATGATGGTATACAAATAAATAGCAACATACTTCAGTGCAGGTTCAAAGGTTTTTGGGTCAGGTGACTTCTGAGAACTCATGTGACCCGTTTCTCATACCTATGTTAATAGTTCACAAAGGTGTAGAAATAATATGATATTCCTCCAATTCATTTAACCCCAGCATTCAATTTTGAGTGATGGAGTAACTGCTGTTATAAATAACACATAGTGTGGAGTGTGGTGTTCAGCAAAGGCTCATGGGAAATGAAATGGGAGATAATATCCCCATGTAATCCTATCGACCCAGCTAATGATATTACTAGGGGAAAGGGCTTGTGGTGGTTAGATAACCCACCTGTCTCTTGCTACAGCTGTGTGTACAGCCTTTTATTGAACTGCTACGAAAGCAGTTATTCATTACATAACCTGTGTGGGTTCTTTAAACGAAGGACCCTGCATCTAAAGTCCACGTGTGTCTCCACAGCTATGACATGGTGCACTACGGTCACTCCAACCAATTACGACAGGCCAAAGCGATGGGAGATTATCTCGTAGTAGGAGTTCATACAGACGGTATGCATTACAATTTCAGACTTTCACATAAAGCCACTGTAATATACAAACTGAAAAAAATGATCATATATTTGTTTTTCTTTCACGTTCAGAGGAAATCGCCAAGCACAAGGGTCCACCGGTCTTCACGCAGGCCGAGCGTTATAAAATGATACGGGCTACGAAGTGGGTGGATGAGATTGTTGAGGGGGCACCGTATGTTACTACGCTGGAGACGCTGGACAAGTACAACTGTGATTTCTGCGTGCACGGAGGTGAGGGGATCATTTAGGCACTTTTAGACGATCCATTTAAATAACTTTAAAGATGCTGTGTCTTACAGTTTTGTGGAATTTTGTGAAAGTACATTTAATTTTATTCCCAAATGGTTAGAATTTAGCTTTTCATAACCATTTTCATCCTGGTTCTGGTTCTTAGAACTGAACATCCTGTGTTTTTATTACAGTTCCTTTTCTTACCGTTCCTTTTCACTCATAACATGCACATTAGTTTGTATGTCAGGTCAGCTTTAGTTACTGAATAGGAATTATGTGTTAAATATAATATTAATTACATGACATTACCGCATTAGTACAAAATTAACAAATGGGGCCTTATGCTAATGTAATTATGATTGTGATGTCATATTCATGACTATTTCTAAACAACAAATCTTTTTAGAGTTTATTTTGAGGAAGTGATCTTGGTGTTTAAAGACCCATTAAAAACAAGAACAATAGCTATAAAAATTGTAACAATTATATTAGTGTTCACACCAGTGGATGATAACCTTCTGTTTATTATAAGTACGTGATGCAGTTTTTTAAATGCTCAGTTTCCTTAATTCAGGATGGATTCTGAGTGGCTCTAAATATTTGTATAATTTGTCAGAAATCATTTAAATCTTTTAGTCATAGTTATCTTTTTACTTATCACCCTTCCTTGTTGTGTCGGCATAGTGGTTTGTACATCAAAGGAATAACCTGGTTTAGATTATATGCTTCTCTCATTAAGTTAAAATTAAAATAGTTAAAATTGTAACAAAATTTAATTGAATCATAATAATATAATATCTTTTGCTAGATGACATCACATTGACCGTGGACGGGAAAGATACCTACGACGAAGTGAAGAGAATGGGTCGATACAGGTAAAGTCCAATGGGCCTCTGACATACACCTGTGGCACACCACAAAATTTTGACCCAAGGGTGTGTGTAATGCTTGGCATGTGTTTTTTTTTTCATCAACAGGGAATGTAAACGCACACAAGGAGTGTCTACGACAGACCTAGTGGGTCGTATGCTCCTGTTAACGAAGTCGCATCACAGTAACGTTGTGAGTAGACTCTATTGTTAATTGTGTGTGCAGATAAGCATTAAGTAATGACTTTCTGTCAGTCCCCGATTCATATTCTACTCTCTCTCACAGGATAATGCAGCCTACCAGCTCCACACAGATAACTTTGGGAAGGTGCGTTGACCTGCTTATGTGCTGATTCATATTTTTTATAATATATTGTAATTTGCGGTCATACACAGCTTTGACCATTAGAGGTCAGGGCTTACCTACATTATTTCCAACTATATATGGTTTTGCTTGGTAATGTCACATATTGCAGTCCTTTAATAAGTTGGGAATGCAATTCTATGTTGCTTTGAATTCCAGTTTTGGAACATACTGTACATAACTTGAACTTTCCATGTGGTGTATGAGGAAAAAAATCTTATACATGTTATTCATTTGAATATTCTGGCATTTGCAAAGGTAAAAATTTCTGATGTATCTGTTCTCCTCAGGGCCCTAAAGGGCACAGCCCTTGGACTGGTGTCTCTCAGTTCCTGCAGACGTCTCAGAAGATCATCCAGTTCGCTTCAGGAAAAGAACCACAGCCGGAAGACACAATTATTTATGTGGCCGGAGCCTTCGACCTCTTCCGTATCCTTTTAGACACATACCACTCCACACTTTGCTTCTGAAGACATCTAGAAAGCTAGGAAAAGTCATGAAAATTTCAGTTTAAGGTTTGGGAACTCCTGTTATGCTTTTGTTTTGGCCTTGACTATATGACCTGTATAGACATCGGTCACGTGGATTTCCTCGAGACTGTTCACAAACAAGCAGAGAAACCTTACGTCATTGTCGGACTGCACTTTGACCAGGTGTGTTTCAAAAAAACAAATGCTTTACGAGATTTTACAGACCTCTCCTCCCTCATGCTGATTTTTCGAAAGGGCCAAATTTGCTATGACAAGCTGCTTTTAATTCTTGTGATAAACTTTGATCAGACAGAAAACCTCATGTGAACCATAAAAAAACAGGGTGTCCGCGGGGTTTTAAAAAGTATTAAAAAGTGATAAATCAAAATGGTCAAATTTAAGGCCATTAAAAGTGTTAAATGTGGTCTCAGAGGTATTATTTTTTTCCAAATTAGGTATTATTTTTTCCAGACTATCAGGTGTCTTATTCTGATTGAAATTCTATCTGCGTTCGTGTTAGTTCGTTTATATGGGCTTTAGCATATCTGGGCACATAATCAAAGATCTTCCGTCTCCGTCTCATGCTGACGTCATATTCAGTGGTCGTTCGGCATCATCTCAGAACACTGCGCGCTCAACAGAAGTGGCTGGCTTACGTTTTATTTTAGACTTGCTTCAAGGCATATCTTCAATGACTGGACAACCATCGTCGTCTTCATGGACAAATGCAAGTTTTCTAATAGCTGGGTTAACGACCGGTAGTACCGAGGTCCCGTTCAAACCCGGTTCTTGACGCATACAACGCTATGATTTTCGCGAAGCAGAAAACGAGTACGGAATCTCAAAATCCAGTCATGTAAATGAAACTTACATTTTAATATGGACAGTCATGGAATTTGTGAAAGCATAAATTAATCAAATCAAATCTCCATATGGACCAGTATCTGTAAATGTTAAGCCGCAAAAGTTGTTTGAAATATGAATCTGTGTTCTGCGCGTCTCTGTCTGAATTAATGAATGGCAGAGACGTGCAGGTTTATTTACTACATAGACTGAAGCGCATGACGCTTGCATTAATTTCAGCATCTGTTGTCTTCTCCTGTCAAAATAATCGAGTTAATTTAGAATTATTCATATTCATTTTCGAAAAAGCAGAAGACATACCGGTTTCTCCGGTAGTGGGCGGAGCTAATGGGCAAATAGAAATTTCAAAATGACAAATATGCATTCATTAGGCCTAAAAGAAAATTTTTACATAAGGGCATTGTGCTAGAAATATTACTATTATTTAGTAAAACGTATGTGATACTGCTACCACTGTTGCAAAAAAATAAAAAAACTTTATTTAAAAAAAAAATAAATCTCAATATTTCTCCCATGTTTTAATTTTAATAGCAAATCCCCTTTATTTACCAAACATAAAATGTGTTTAAATTTGATAAATTAAAAGACAAATTAAATTTGGGTGAAACTTGTTTACTGTTTTTCATAATTATATAACTTGTAGAAAAACTTTAAACACAATTCTAAATAAGTATAAAGAATGGCATTGGTTTTATTTTTAGTGCTAAAAAGTTATTTTTTTTTTTATTAGCAAATTTTTGTGTTTTGCTTTGGTACCGAAATTGGTACCGAGAACCGTGGATTTTCACTGGTATCGGTACCGAATACTGAAATATTGGTACCGTGACAACACTAACAGGCAGGCTTATTGTTCGGTCTATCCATTTTCTCCATTGCACATTTTATGGTATTTGTTTTATTTTTATTTACTAAGTGAAATAAATGTGCAATATGCTGTCAACATCAGTCTCTAAATCTATTATTTTTTGTATGTTATATATGTCAAAATCTGTGTAAATAATAGAAAGGTTGCTGATTAACACTTGCAATTCAGTGTCGTGATGGTTTTAAAAAATATTCTGAAGGTAGTGAAAAAGGTATTAAAAAGTAGTAAATTTAACTTAAGGATTGCTGTATATACCCTGAAAAAGGAAGTTCAAAGTCCCATCTTCAGCATGACAACATGCAAACCTGTTTTACACTGTTTTTGAACTTCTATGCCTCAGGGGAAACATGTGTTTAAGTTCCCTAAAATGAGAAATACCATACACATTACAAGTATGGTTACTAGTACTACAGGCTACTAAATTAGAATTGTGAATAGTTTTAAAATGACTAAATTGTAGACTGAAAGTGCATCTTAAGTGCATCTTAGTTGGTCTGTAATTGCATTAGTGACTAGTGTGCCATTTTAATGCTTAGTAAATGTTATTATGTTTATGAATTGTATTCGTTTCATTTTTTCGTAGGAAGTGAACCGCTACAAAGGAAAGAACTACCCCATCATGAATATTCATGAGAGAACTTTGAGTGTGCTGGCTTGCAGAGTAAGTGCAAAACGTATGCCTCAAGTCATTTTTGTGTCTTGCATAAACGTGCACCAAACTTACCGCTGCCTTTTATAATGTTTTGGTAGTTTGCATAAATTACAAATCTCCTCCAATCTTTTCTTAGCATTTTGCATAAATGACTGCCTCCTCCAGTCATTTCTTTGGATTGTGCGTAATTTAATGTCTCCCTCAATCCTGTTTTATTATGTTGGACATTTCAAGTTGCTTTTGTATTCTTGACACTCTTGTTTAAGAACAATGGGCCATAGTTATTCAGAGACAGGGAGTGTTAAAGTACAGAAAAGAGAGTATGGGGGAAGAAACTGGGCAGAAACATTAAGAAACATCTCAAGGTCAAGAGAACAGACATCACAAGCAGTGTTGAAAGTACATTTGTACTGCATACTTAGGAGACCCCAATTAAAAATCTCACGTCTTGAGCTAATCCAAACCATCTTCAAGTTTACAAACCTCTCATTCATCCTCAGCACACAAACTCTCATGGATCAGGCACATGCCAGCATACCTAAATCATGCCGAAACATTCAGACAGAACCCACACAAAACAAACTCCAGACCTCCCCAAATACTGTAATATCAGTGCAAACCACACGTGCATTCCTTTATGAAAACTGCTGAATGTTGGGAGGTTTCATTTGGCTTTAATATTTAGAACTTTGACTAATTTGGAAAGTTTTAGAACGTTTTAACCAAGAACTTTGAACTTGGAGATCTATAGAATTGTAGAACTTGAGGAACATGGTGAACTGAGAACAATGCGAACATAAAGTTTAGAACTTCGAGAACAGAAAGAATAAAAAACCTGGGGAACTTGTAGAACAAACTAAAAAAGGAGAACTTTGAATTTGTAGAACCCCGAGAACTTAAAACTTAAAAGACCGAGGTTGTAGAACCTAGACAATGTAGAACTTTAAAACTTAATGTAGAACTTAAAGAAATTAGATCTACAAAAATTTGAAGAATGTAAAACTTAAGGAACTTAAACTACTGGAGAAATTTGTGAAGTTGGAGAAGTCTGAAAAGTAAAAAAATGTAAGTTGTAGAATGTAGAACCTAGGCAATGTAGAATTTAGAGAATGATAATTTACAAATGAAGGAAATTAGAATTGCTAAAAACATTTGGAACGTAAAACATTGGGAACTTAAAGTGCTAGAACTGGAGAAAGGTGTGTGCTAGTAGAACTCTGAAAACTTAAATAAAAGTTAAAGAACTTAGTGGAGAACTTTAGAACTTATAGAATTCTGAAAATGTACATTGAAATTAGAAACTCAAGAACTTGCGAGAACTGGAGAACTCAATGAGGTGAAATAACTTAAAAACTTAAAAAATAAATCTTGAAGAAAGAAGAAATGTTTAGAACTGTAAAGCTTTAAGAATCTACTTTAGAACTTTGAGTTTAGTTTATAATCAGTCTTCCATTTAGGCTTTAGATAACGGTGTTGTGATTCTTTTTTTCTTCAGTATGTGTCTGAGGTTGTGATCGGAGCTCCGTACACAGTAGGAAAAGATCTTCTGGATCACTTTAAGGTACAGTACTAAACCAGTACACATTGGTCATTCACTATAGAGAATAAAAATCTAGTTTTGGTGTAACCCGCTTCCAGACACAATAACACAATAAGAGGCTTTGAGTGTGAAGAGAATGTGATTTGTGTGATTCACACACTACGTTATTGAGATATAAAGCTTGTGTGTGTGTGTGTGTGTGTGTGTTGTGTACAGCTCTGGGACAGCTGCCAGATTCAAAGGCTTTAGTGACTGAACACTATTTCAGCAATTCTGTGTTGTCCTGCTTGGGAACAATCTAGAGATTTACTGCTCGCCTCTTTAACCACAAACCCTCGAGCAGTTACAGAGAGTTCAACCGTGCATTATAGTTTAACTCAAAAGAGTGCTTGGGACATTTTCTCTGTCCTGATGGAAAAAATACAAAGGACGCACACTATATTGGGGACATTATTAATATATTGGACGCTTTTATGGGTTTTGTTTTTTGCTTAACTAAACAATAATAAATAGAGCTTAAATAGAGATATAAATGCTTATCCTCTACTTATCTTTCTTTTAAAAAAAATGAATCATTTGGCAGATAACCTTATAAAACAGAAACTAATATTTAAAAGCTTAAAAACATTTCACTCTAATTTTGTTTAAATTCACTCTAATTTAAAAAAATTTCTGGTTGTAGGTAGATCTGGTGTGTCATGGGAAAACCGAAGTGTTTCCTGACACAGACGGGACAGACCCTTACACCGTGAGTAAAGTCTCCTTATATTCATCTCTCAGTGATCTTCTCTTCCATAAAAGCCCATTTTTACCCATTGTGTCTCTTTGCAGGAGCCGAGGAAGAGAGGCATTTTCCGTGTCCTGGACAGCAGCAACAATCTGACCACCGACGACATCGTGCAGAGAATCATTGAGAACAGGTTTGTGGGACGATACGAGCTAAACGTGAAAACATTGCTCACGGGAAATGTAACGAACGTATGCAAATGAGCCGTGTCTCTCTTTGTCCCGGTAGGTTGCAGTTTGAGGCCAGGAACCAGAAGAAGGAAGCTAAAGAGATGGCTGTGATTGAGGCTTTGAAGCATAAAGAGGATTCGCTGAAGGCCGAGGCGGCTCTAGCGAATAATTAACCGAACTGTCCAAACTGAACAAATCAAGGGCTTCATCATAGAACCAAAATTAACCCCGGACAGTTATATAAACACCCCGAACGAACAAAATGCCTGAGCTGAAGATGCTTTTAAGTGGACATGGAGAAACGCAGACTGTTTTTTTTTTTTTTTTTTTTTTTTATAATTGCACGACTCTTGTTTGATACAAAAGCAAAAAAAAAGCACTTCGTTATGTGTGACAAAAGCACTTCGTTATGTGCGGAGAAGTTTTATGATACCTATAAAATGGGTTCGAAGACATTCTCTCTGAATGGGAGGAACACTGAAAAACATTCAGCAGCTAATTTTGCATTTTGTATGGATGTTATGGGAGGGAGGATTGTGTCATTTTGGTGGTTTTTTGAACTGGTAATCCATCCGCACAAATTTGTAGTTGAGCAGAGAAACACTTAGTGAAGAAACACTAGATGTTGACTACAATAGCATGCATACTAGCTCTATGCATGTTTTCTTATTAGGATTTTATGTTGGGATTTTACTATTATTATTATTATGTGTTTTATATTTTGTGACATTTTACCCCAAAATCAAAGTTATTATAATATTTTAAGATTTATAAGATTGTTCCTTTTTTAAGACTAAGGCTTTTTATTTGCATTGTGATATTTTTATTTATTTACTTAATTTCCATCTGTATTCTCATTACCTTAATATATCTGGACATTTATCTTCTTTTTTATTTTTTGTTTGCAGTTCTAATTGTTTTCAGAAGTGATTCTTATTCTATTCTCTTTATAGTATTTTTAATAGGTATGTATAAATTAAGGATATACTATACATGATACATAAATACTTTACAACTTTAATGTATTTTTATCCTTTTTTTTAAATTATTATTATTGTTATTTTTTCAATTTTGGTAGTGAGATTTTCACAAATGGGATTTTTTTTTGTCAAGATAGTATCACAATGCAAAAAAAGGAAAAGAAAAATAATTTAAATCATATATATACTTTTTTTTTTTTTTTTTTTTTTTGTAGTGAAATGTCATCCTGGCCATTTTTAATGTTTTTAACCCTGGAATATTTTATTCTAGTGGTTTTACCTTTCTCGTCATCACTGAACACTTGATATGCGTGTCCTGAAAAAAAAAAAAATCTCAGAACTAATCTCTGAAGTTTTGTTTCATACACTGTCCACAGTCACCTATCTGGCATTTTACTCGGTTTTACCACTTTTATTTTCACGTTCTTAATATTGTTTGTTGTGACATGAACAAAGTCACAGCCAAAGACTCTTTGACCTCAGGTGATTGATGTCCGTTTAATGTCACGCTTTAATTTTAACAGATTTTTACAAACATCTGTCTCTAAACTAAGTTGATTATTAAAAGTCAAACTTGCTTTTATCTCATATGTACTTTTATCTTGTTGTCTTTTTTTTGTTCAATGAATGTCAAAGCACCTTGCAATTGCAGCATGTTTTTAGTTTGTAACATTTCCTGCACATTTAGGTTGAATTGCTGTGGGGAAAAAAACACTGTTTTTACATTGCAGAAATGTTGAGTGACCAATTCTGAATTTGGTGTTAATGTCTTCAGAAAGTCTATAATTTACCGTCCAATACATAATAAACCGTAAGCCATCAAAACACCTCCATTAATTGCAATTTAAATTGCAATTAAAATGTATGAAAAACGACCTGCTCTGACCATTATTCCATTAAGCGCATAAAAATCTAATTATTTAATTTATTCAATGTGAAGATATATCAGTGATACTAAATTGACATTTAAGTACAAACATTTTAAACTTAATTTTAAGGCAGGTTTGCATTTACGTGGTCAATTATTGTATAAAGAAAATGTTTATGATTATTAATAAAAAAATAAAAGTGTTTTATTGTTAATTTAAGATGATACTTGATAAGTATTTTTTTTTTTTTTTTTGGCCGATTCCAACTTTTAGATTTTGTTATTAGATCAAGATTAAATTAGATCAATATTTAAATGATACTAAACTTACTATGCAATATGCCATAATACTTTATTTATTTATTTTATATTTAATTGTTTACTTTGTAGCTATTGTATTATGTTTGTTGTTGTTTGGTTGTAATTACTTTTAGCGTTTCTACTTTATTCAGTTTTCCAGATTTTATATAAAATCTTAATTTATTTATTTATTTTCATTGTATAATGAGTTACACGGACTGCAAGCAGCAACTCTCCCAAAACGCTTGAACAAAACCCATCTCAGGTGACAAGTTCCACAAACATCACGTCACTTCCTTCCTAAAGAAAGCGGACACCCCCAAAAGAGAAGCTCTGTAGGCAACATGCACCATTTAGTTTGCGCGTAATGAACAGGTAGAGCTGTGTTGTGGTTTGTGAGTGTTTGTGAGGCGTCTGACAGTGTTTGCGTGAGATCTCAATGGACACGATGATCCCGAGCCAGCACGAGTGTTGAGCCCGACGAAATTAACCGGGAACAGGCGGATTTGAAACTTTTTTCTCTTTCCTCCTGTACGATCGGACCATCCCAGGCTCTCTCTCTCTCTACGATTTGGAATCAGATCTTTTCAAAATCACACGCGCAATTAACTTTGGTGTCATTTTACGCGCTATCCGGAGGGACTTTGTATAATAGCCGGGGGATCTCGCCGGGATGTTTTTACGCGACTTTGAACGTTCCTCTTCGGTTCCATCCGTGATGTTGGGATTTCTGCTGGATCTTTAGCTATGAGCTCTGGAAATGGGTCTGTGTCTGGGCTCAGAGGTGACCGAGGAGGGAAAGAAGGCGAAGATCCACAGCTCGCAGATAGACCGAGATCTGTACGAGTATGCCAAGAGAGAGATGAACCTGGTGAAGATCCTCATGCTGGGTAAGAAGGTCCCATCCAGATGTTTGTTCATCTACCTATTGCTTTTAGGCGAAATAACATGTGGTTTGATGTTTACATATGCCTGATTGTGCATTAAAAACTAAATTTTGGGTACTCTAGTTTATTTTTAACTAAACGATTGTGGGTTTGAACCCAAGTTTATTGGTTCAGCAACAGATTTGCACTTGAAAGTTATCTGTTTAAATAGCCGATCTGTGCTGGTAACTCTAAAAATGTAGGTTTAAACCCTAGATTTGGTTGGAAACCTACCTACTGTACAGGTTGTAGGTTTGAACCCCAGATTTGTGCAGAGATTGAAACTTGGGTTTGTAACAACATATAAGGGCTTGTACCTCCTGCAAACCCCAAAATATTATGTTATGCCCAGATCTGAAGTTTTAGCTTATATGTAAAAAAGGTTGTAGGTTCAAGTCTCAGTTATGGGTTGAAACTAAAAGGTTGGTGGGTTGTACCTTGAGTCTGGTCAGTGAAATGGAAGGTTTTTGCTTTAAAATATCAGATTGTGTGCAGTTAAGTGAAAATTTGTGGGTTTGAAAATGAGAAATGGACTGATATCTGCCATGGATTAGCTTCATATAAGATCTGTGCTGGTTTGAATTTCATATTTGTGCAGGTAACTGAACCATTCTGGGTTTAAATTCGATATTTGTGAAGGTAACTTAACCATTCTGGGTTTAATTTTGAAATTTGTAAAGGTAACTTGACAGTTTGAACCTTAGATCCGGGCTTGTAACTTAAAGATTGGGGGTTTGAATTTCACTTTTGTGCATGGTAATTGAACCATTCTGTGTATAAACATCAGATTTGTTCAAGTAACTGGGCAGTTTTTGGTTCAAACCTCAGAACTGTGCTGGTAATTGAAAGGTTGTGGGTTCAAATTTCAAATTTGTCCAGGTAGCTGTAAAGTTCTTGGTTCAAACCACACTTCAAGGCTAATAATTGAAAGGTTGTAGGTTCAAATTTCATATTTGTGCAGGTAACTAAAAGGTTCTGAGTTCCAACCTCAAATCTTAACTCCTATCTAAAGCATGACAGGTTTGAACCTCATATCTGGTCTAGTAATTTAAAGGTTGTGGGTTTGAAATAAATTAGTCATTTGTGGAAGTAATTGAAGCATTCCGAGTTAAAACGTCAGATTTGTTCAGGTATCGGGACAGTTCTCAGTTCGAACCTCAGATCTGGGCCGGTAATTGAAAGGTTGTGGGTTCAAATTTCATATTTGTCCAGGTAACAGTAAAGTTTTGTGTTTGAACGTCTCATCTGGGCTAATGATTTAATGGCTGTGGGTTTTAATTTCATATTTGTGCAGGAAACTAAAAGAGTTCCAACCTGAATTCTTGACTCATATCTGAAGGGTTGCAGGTTTGAACCTCACGTCTGGGCTGGTAACTGAAAGGTTGTGGGTTTGAACTTCAGGAAGAGTTGATTTTTGAACGGTGAAGACTGTACTCTGGAACCAGACATTTATCTTGGGTTAATATAGGAGGGCTGTACCATTTGTAGGTTCTGTTGTTAAAATTGTAAACTAAATGACTGATTAGTAATGTTGACTGACCTATATTGATGTAGGTGCTGCTGAAAGTGGGAAAAGTACGCTGGTCAAACAGATGAAGATTATCCACAGTCATGGATTCACCAAACAAGAGCTAGCCAGTTTTAAGGTAAGACATTTTATGATGTTGTTTTCACAGACTTGCATGCAAGAGGTTAATTGCATTTAATAGTTTAACATTTGTTCTGTGCTATATTTTGTCTGTGTGCTCTATACTTCCTCTGCCATCTGGGAAATCAAGCTGCTGTGTTTTTGGGGATTATTAAAAGTTTAAGAGGTCATTGGTTCAGCTGTGAAACAAGACCTCAGTTCAGTGGAAGACTGGATCTTGCTCCAGCATGTTTTTTGTTCTGTTTGGAAGAGAAAGTGGAAGGGGGACGGAAAAATATGGAAACATGAAACACAGAAAAGTTTTTACTTTTTAGGTTTTTAAACCATTAAAAATTGCAGACTTCCAAGAACATTTTCTCTATAGTTTGCTCGACAGCCAGTGTACACTTCCTCTATAGTCTAAATTCAAACCTTTTTTGACCGGTCACTCAAAAATGTTACCATGGCAACATAGTAAAGGTGCACTGCACTCTGGCTCCATTAGAGTAACCTGTGGTCCATGTACGTCTTATCACCATGGGAACAGAAAAGTGATTGATTTTCCCATTTCATAGTAAACCGCAGCCAGCTGTGTTCTCAACATGATCATCTACCCTGTTATCGCTAGAACTGCAGTTTTTTACTGTCATTTCGAGGTGAAACGTCATTTTTGGCAACAAAAATAGTAGTGTTATTCAGTCCCCTTCTTCAGTTTACTAAAAGACCCTAGGCTAGGGGTTGGAAGTATGAATAAAGTAATTTAATAACACCGTATACATATGACAAACTTGTTATACTTTGCTTGAAATTCAAGTGACAAAACATTAGTACGAAGCTACAAAGGGTTATTGTATGGCTATATATAGACTGCGTGCAAAAATAAAGACTTTTTATTTTGAAGACTTCAAACTTTGTTGGGCCAAATACCCAGCCTTGCTGTATCCCGAACTCTAAGATGTGACTTAAACACTGCTTGTCTACATTTACTACAAACATATGCTATTGTATGACACACTTTTTACCTTTTGGTTGAAATATGTACTAGGAGTTTGTTGACTTTAGAGAATGTGCATGTTGGCTGCAGAATGTACAAAAAAAATCTTAACTAATATTTTTGAGAGAATGCTACCTTACTGAAACTTCCCTAAGTATTTAATTTCCTCACTCTTAATAAAAGGCACTTTGATTCTTTGGAATTCAGGAATCTGTCCATCCAGTATTTGTTAGCAAGCATTTTTCTAGTCACATGTTTTTCCAGTCGTTTTATAAATCAGCTGATTTTGTAAAAAAATATAAATATAAAATATAAATATAAAAACAGAAGGTCTATCATATATCCTGTGAAATGCCAGGTGCAGATCTGCATGTGTGCTTGCTTGGGATAAACAGACTTTGTGTACCATGTCCTCTTCATTAAACCTTCCCTCAGGGTTTGTTTGTGTAAGCTACACTTTCCAGTGAGTTTGAATTAGATTGATGGACTTAGAATATGCAAGTGGTGTTTTGAAGTCCCTCAGGGAATGCTTTAAAACCTCAATGACAGCCTATTAGCTTGAGCCGAATGCAAAGGGATCATCAGGATGGTTAACTAGATGACTAGTCACGAAGCAATCACCTAGCTGATTTTTAGTGGCAGGGCGATGAATTTAAGAACCTGTTAGCATGCTTTTTTGGGAAGGAATCGTCATCATCTGTGCTATCTTTCGCCAGCAGAACTTTCATTATCTTTAAATGAAACAAGACGTGTGTAGTGTCATGCATCAGAAATAAAATGCACAGTCAGAAGCTTGGGAGAAGGAAGCAAAGTAAGAAGTACTGTTTGTGTACACTTGATTTTAACAAAGACTTAATTTTAAAATAGACAGTGATTAGACTGTCTTCAGATATGTACTTCGAAATATTATCTTTCCAAAATGCCAAAGGAACTTGTTTCATAAAATGACACTCTAGCTGCATACGCAGCCTCTGCTGTCATGTGGATAGAGTTTCATGTACATTCTAAACTGATATTACTCCTTAGGGTTCTTTGTTGAAAAATAGGAGTTCAGAGATTGATGACTGTCACTGTCCTACTTATTGTGAGATGTTAATTTATCAAAGATTTTAGGCATATCAAAAAATATAAATGTTTTGTCTGTACAGTTTTTACTCCAATCTAGAAAAGTTTTCAAACCATTGTAAATGTGTCAAAAATTTTGTGATTTGCCAAACTGGTGATTCGTTCTATAGGCATTGAACTAAATGACAGTACGTGTGAAGAATGTGATCTCTAGATTTGATTAACTTTAGCCATGTCACTGCATAGTTTGTGCCAGTCACTGTGGTATGAAACTTTTCTGACTAGAAGCACAATGTTTGTATTTTGCACCATTCTAGTTAATAATTCAACACAACAGCGGTTTTTATATGTTTGTGAAATGAGAAGAAAAAAAAAAGTAATGTCCCATAATAGCACTAAGCTAACTTCTCCCATTGTTCTAGAAACAAAATAAACATTGCCCTAAAACCAAAGAATGACCTACAATAGCCTAATTTTATAGTAAACACAGACTAGCCAATTTTGAGTCATGTCTTGAGTTTGGGATACCTCAAGGCTCTGATTTCGGTCCATCAAAGTTTGATGCAAATTAAATAAAGTATTTTTGCAAGCTAGACCATAATTTTTATGCTGACTTCTTCTATGCCTGTTTTCTCTTCAAATGTTGCCAGTCACAGCGTTCTATGTTTCTAATGTTCAAAAGGTCCAGTTACTGCTTGCCTAGTTTTTGTTGGATGGGTTCATAAAAGGTCACGCTTTCGCTCACACATGCATATGTTTGTACAGACCCATAATTATGGCTAGTTTTATATTGTACCCATGCTTGCAGACATAAGCATAGTCTGTAATCAGACTGGCCTTGGTTGACTTGGATGTAGTGTCACACAAGGGCGGACCATCGACTGTCAGAGGGAGGCCAGGGAAGGGTGTGGTGAACTGTACTGTGAGTGTGTGTGTGTGAATCATAAATACAAGTGAAAATGTTATGTGTTACAGGTAAAAAGAAGGGACTTGCCCTGACCTGAATGTCGCAGGAGTGTCTTTTTCTTAATCCTTTCTTTTTGCTCACCATTGTACTAAACTGTCGCTGTGGTCTTTAACCACACCGCGGTCTCTCTAACCCACAGGAAGTCAAGTTGTCTTTCCTGTTTCCTCCTTTTTTATTTCTTATATTGACACCAGTCTCTCCATGTCTCCTGGTTCTCCCAAAGCTGCAACTTCAGCCTAAAGGCAAAATGACAAACATTTCTCATTATCATCAATGTTGAAAACAGTAGTGCTGCTTGAAATTTCTGTGAAAGCAGTCATTGACTTTTTTTCTAGTGTGCCCATCTGGTGGCTTTTTTTTTTTATGGCTAGACTTCACAAAACTCGCAGCTGGGTTTCATGCTTTCATTTCTTCGACCTCCCTCTGACTCCTTCTTTGATGAAGTGGCAAGCTCTCCTTTTACAAACGTGACATCAAGGAGTAATAGGAGACTTTGGAGTGGCGTTGTCGGTGGTCTAGAATTTGAGCTTGACCCAAACTTAGTTATTGTAGAATGTACAGTACGGTCTTTGACAAGATTCTGTTGAGCTCATAGATGCCTGGAATTTTTAGAATTTAACACCGAGTTCTAGAATTTGTTGTATGTTGATGTCTGTAAATTCTAGAACTCAAATCCCTGAAAATAAACGGTGAATTCTTAGAATGGTTCAACAAAAAATTAACTTTCTGTAATTCTTTACTCATCCAAGCCAAATCTGTCACTTTTCTTAGTTTCAAGGAACACACACACACACACACAGAAATAAGATATTTTGAGGATTATGTAAGCTTCTTTTTCCATTCAGTAAAAGTGTATTGTGACTTTCAATGGACTTTCAAGCTCCAATATCGACTAAAAGCACCATAAACCTGTAAAAATATTCTATATCACATGTGGTCTGTATTTCAGTTATTCTGGAGCCATATGTTTAGATTCAAATTCAGTTCTAAAATATGATAATCAAGGATGTGACCGCTTAAAAATGTCTGTGAATATGTGAATTTTGAATTTGCTTTTATTTTTATAGTTTCAGTTTTAGTAATTTTATGTCCATTTGACATTTTTATTATGATTTCTGTAACTTTGTATTTTTTTTTTTGTTTTAATTTTTATAGTTTTAGTACTAAAACTCACACTTATTTTCAGTTGATTGTCAAAGCAACATTTCTCATTTTCGTTTATGTTTTGTAAGCGTGACCTCTAATATTCATATTTTTTATAGCTGTATTTCAGCTATATTTTAATTCAAGAAAATAAATTTTTAGGTTGTTTTAGCAAATTTAGTTACTGAAACTTATTTTAGTTCAGTTGTTTGCCCAAGCAACATTTCTAATTTTTTAAAAATATTTGTTACATGTAATGTTCAAATTGTATATTATTTCAGCTTTATTTCAATTAACATTTTTTTTTAAAATAGTTTTACTATGTTTTTTTATGTAAAAAATTCTAATTTTATTTTTAGTTTTGTAAATGTAAGTTTTACATCTAATAATTATTTTTTAATCTCAGATAATCAACCAACTTATTTTTAAATATTTTTTTATAGTTTTTAATCTTTCATTAAACTGTCACTTTAAACAATTTCTTCTGCTAGTTTTTAAGACCTTAACAAGTGTTTAGTAGTAAATAAAAGATGAACAGTGTGTTTTCTCTCTCTCTCACACACACACAGACACACACACACACACACACACACACATAAACCCCTCTGTGAAGCTCCCTGCCATCTTTGCTCTTACCGCTTTCCACAAGAATAGTTTCATTGTTCTAAAGTGTGTGATTCACCTCCTGCGTCGCTCTAGTGCACTTTATGTGTGTTTGCAACAACAGGAAGTCGATAAAAGCGCATCATATATCCGAACCGGGCCCGCAGCCCTTCGTGAACACAGAAAGGCTTTTCCACGTTCGCTCTTCCCTGGAATGTTCTGTGTCTCTGATCTACAGCCCAGCAAACAAAAGCTGTTCAATAAAGGGCAGGAATGTGTTTGCTTTGGCCACAGAGTTAGGGGCGGTGAAAGGGGAAGCATCTGAGCACAACACGAGCGGACGGGCGCTGAAAGTGTGAAAAGAGAAAGGTTTTGGGTGGCACACACGTGCACTGATTTTGTCAATTGTGTCAAAAGTCGAAATGAAATCAAAATGTCCGAAATGTACTTTGTTAATAATAATTTCTGATTTTACCATGAATGATTATTCATTTGAATAATAAAGTTCTTATACTTGCTATTACAGTAAGGTAGTTTTATTATATTTTAATTCTTCAATTATGTTTTTATTATACAATTTTGTCATACATTTTATATATTATATATTTAAAGTATTTTGTGTGTAAATAAATTAAACTTAGTATTATCTAATATTTGTTGTAATATTTGTGGTTTGTGTATATTATTGTAAATTTTAAATAACATGTAACAAAAATATTACAATATTTGTAAAAATATTATTATTATTATTATTATTATTATTATTATCTAATAATTGTTTTAATATCTTTTAATATTTAAATTCCAAACACATTTCAACAGTTGATTTTGATTTATCAATTTTTTATTTATTTATCAATCATATTTATTTATGCATCATATTTATATAGTATTTATAATATTTGGTATATTTACCATATATTTATTTGTATACATTTTTGGTCTTTTTTTTTTTTTTTTTTTTTTTTTTTAACAATGAAAATCCTATTTCACTTGCAAATGTGATTAAACAGTTTTGGTATGGAAAAGAAAATGTGAAAATGGCGATTCAAAAACTACACAAATCAATCCCATTTCTTTGAATTGTTCTGACCAAAAGGAAATGATCAGCGTTGCATAATTCATAACCGCACAATTGCATTGCGCTTCAGCCGAGCGTTTGATCGTCACACAGCGGTGTCTGTCGCAGTAATGGCGCCTGGTGAAGCTACTTCCTGTCATTTGGATGGACGTGAGACAATAAGGACCAATCAAGCAGAAATTCATAACGTCCCAGTGACAGGAAGTAGATTTGTTTGGTTAGATGCACACGCAAATGGCCTTGTTACGTTCTGTCACAGATCAGTGGAAGGGTTCGTAGGTAACGTGCTTACTTTAGGAAGTTATTTGCGTTGAAGGGACAAAGACAATGAGTCCTTCCAATCAGAAGAGAAAGAACTCCGAACTAATAAAATGAATATAAGAATGTGATCATCATGCTTTGTTCTTACTTGTATGAAAAGAGATTATGATTTATTTATCTTCTGTGTTTCCAGCCTGCGGTGTTGGATAACCTCTTGACCTCTATGAAGTTTGTCCTCCATGGAATGGGCGTCCTTCGCATCAACCTCGCTAACAGCAAGAACAAGGTTCGAACCAGACCCTTTCCTTTCTGCTGTTGAACAATATAGTTATTTATTACCCAGAGTTAGGATTTCTAACTATCTAAGATATTTTAAATGTTTTATTTTTTTTTGTAATATATAACAACAACAACAAAAATAATAATAATAAAAATAATAATAATAATAATAATAATAATAATAACAATTATTATTATTTAACTAGTATGTCTTCACACTTTTTATAATTTATCAGATATATTTGGAATGTATTTATATAAAAAAGTTGTTTTACAATTAATATTATTATTTTTCTATTGTAGTTAATAATTAAAAAATGTTGTTGATGATGAGGATGTCTTCATTGTGCACCCATTAAGATACAGATTTAAACATCTATTACTAGATCTTCTTACCTAGGGTTAGGGTTACTGCAATAATAATGATAATAATAAAAATGTGTATATTTATATTTCAACATTAGATACATGTTTTATTTTATTATTTACTTATTATATTTTAATTATTTGATTTAAATATAATGTATATATGTTTCTAATATTTTTATATATATTCATGCATTTAGCAGATTTTTTTTTATTTTATTTATATACAAAAAGCAGTGCTTCCAAATGATTAATTGCATCCAAAAGAAAAAGTTTTGTGTACATAATATATGTGGGTGCCCTGTATATATTTATAATATGTATATATAAATACAATCACACGCATGTATACATTTAAGAAAAATATGTTATGTTTATATATAATATAATATGTATATATATACACACAAATATATTTAATAATGTAAATATTTTCAGTATATATACTGTATATGTGTATATTTTATATATACATAATAGATAAACACAGTACATACATTATGCATACATACAGTACATACATTATCTAAACAAACTTTTATTTTGGATGTGAACATGTATAACTAGATCTAGTTACCATAAGTTAGCAATGCTCTCAGTGTCTCAATTAAACTTCCATTCAGTCTTTAAGCCTGCTGGGAAGATGCTGTCTTGTTGCAGTACTGACAGCGTCCACTGGGTGGCGCCATGTTTTCAGATCTAGGGATGTGAACGCCAACATTCTATTCAGAACATTCTTCCAGACGTGTCTCTGAAACAGTCATTATCTTATTCCAGGTGCGCACATTGAGGGTCGTCTGCTTTGATTATTAAATATGACCGTGGTTTTGATCGGGTCATGTGACGAGCGCTGTACTGTAATTAGACAGATCAGGCCAATTGTTCTTTTAATAACCATGCTAGAGATGCATATGTGTTGGGTCACACCACCAGTAGATCAGATCTTTGTTCTAGTTGTTTAAATGTTATTGTTTTATGCTTATAAACCATTGCTCCAGTCCCTTATCTTAATTTTCCTTCCTTCATCAACATCTAACTAGGTATATATCACAACTGGTTGACTAGTCATCCAAAAACTGACCAATTATTACGGTGGCCCAGTAGTGCACAAACTACAAAATTTGTCTTCTTGTGTTGTGGAGATTTCATTGTGTTGTGCACTACTGGGCCACCATAAATTATGATGTGAATGATATTTTGATATGTGCAGCATTAGTGTTTAATTTAGCATGCTAAACTTTACCAGTTAGATGTTTTGCACTCTTAAAGTTCTTGAAACAAAAAAGTGTTCATGTAGCTCAAGTGGTAGAGCATTGTGTTAGTAAGCGCAATGTTGGGGGTTTGAATCCAGAGGAACACGTTAGGAAAAATTGTTAGCCTGAATGCAATGTAAGTCGCTTTGGATAAAAGCATCTGCTAAATGCATATTTTTTTTTTTATTTTAAAAGTGAGAAGTTCTTGAAAAACACTTTGCCAGACGTACAAACTATGTATTTCTCCATGTCTGTGGTGTCTCTCCAGGTCCACGCTCACTCTGTTCTCTCGTGTGGCCGTTGCTTCGACGAAGAGCAGATGCTGTTCCCGTTCATAGGCCACGCCCTCTGCTGTTTGTGGGCGGATCAGGGGGTGCGGTCAGCAGCGGCGCGAGGATACGAGTACGAACTCAATGACTCGGCACTATAGTGAGTAACACTTGGACGCAAATCGCTAATTACTCACCCTAATTGCTAATAAGACATTAGCGTTAACACAGTTATCACAGTAATACTTCATTTGTGAGCAGTGTTTTTACGCCAAGAGATTTAATATCTAATATTAGACCAGATTTCCTAGAATATCTGGTTAGAGGTATTTGTTCATGTTTTTTTTTTTTGTCTGTTTAGCTACTTAGCTGCACACTTTCTAATAAGTATACCGTGTTTGGTTGTGATTTATCGTTTTATCTTCATGCCCACCTAGATTCAGAGTTAAAATAGTAAATGAATACATTTCCTTTTCTTTGTGTTTTCAAGTAACCTTTGGTTAGCAAGCTAACAGATTAGCCTGTTTAGACAAACCATTCTAGTTATGTAGGGCTTCTGTAAGATTAGCCAGTCGGCTAGTTGTTCAGACAGCCAATGAGCTGGTTGATTTTGATTATATATAAATAAGAGAACCCTTAATTAAACCATGGTAAACTAACCATGGTTTTGCTACAATAACCATAGTTTAACCAAGGTTTTTGTAGTAAAACTGTGTTTATATGGTTACCAATATGCCAAAAAAAACCACTTCACTTTTACTATAATAAAACCATGGTTAATTTTCACAAAGGAAACTAGTGTAATTAAATGATGAAAACGTAAATTAAAATCTTTTGAATTACATGTCATATTAACCGTAAAATTGAAACTAGAGCACCATTTCTGTTAGCCTTCATGGTTTCTGTTTGCCACTGTTTTTCTTTTTTTATATGAATTTTTTTTTCCAGTTTGTTTTCGTTTTTTTTTTTTTTTCAGTTAGCCTCCATTCATTTTTGCTTTTTAGGTAGCTGTTTTTTTTGTTTTTGTTTTTTCAGTTAGCGTTCTCTGTTTTGTTGGTTAAGAAAAGGTCTTTTAACTAGCTTGAACACGTTTTGATCCGAAAGCAAAGAGAATTCGGACCACGACACTGGAACAGTTCTCCGAAATGCTTTGCATCTCATTTGAATCTTATTAAACCACGTTTAAATAGACCAATCATGATCCGGAAAAGGTCATGAATGTTTTATTCTAATCTAATTGGTCATTTGACATGGTTGCTGACCCATGAATCTTTCTCATGTTCAGTAAAAATTTCACGTGCTGCAAGGAAATTTACAGACAATTTTAAGTAAAACCGTTCCTTTGAAATATTCAGCTTGTATTATTTTTCTGCCTCTATTAAAGTTCCTTAGCACAGATTACATCATTTCATCTATTTAGTATTTTATTGGTTTTCTAGCCCAGGTTTTTCCCAATGCTTCTTGATGCAGTTTCTGAAACCTCAATGTAGGTGTAGTGGAACAAATGTGCGACTGTCACTCTTGAGCCATAATGGCCGCTGATCTGTGACTCAGTCTGACACTCCCACTGTGAATAATGGCTGATTAGTGGGATATTTAAACAGTGAATTGTGTAATTACATGTGTGTGCGGTGACAAACTAAAACACCAGGAGGCTGATTATTTAAATGAAGCCGAGAGGGTCACCCGTGTCGCAGACGTGTGGTGTGTGCCACAGCGAATGAACCTCAAACTCCGCAGCGAGGTGTGTGTGTGTGGGGTAACTCCTAAACGGCAATTAAAAAACAGTCAAACCTCAAAGCCTACTGCCTTTGCCAGATGATATATATATATCCTGCAATGCATGCTGGGACGTCACGTAATGGAGGTTTGACACGATCGCTTGTCTTTTTGATTAGCACACAGGACACCTAGTGAAGGCTGTAAAGAATGAATAAATGATGGAGGCGAGCGAGATGTGAGGTGCTGTGTGTGGTTGAAGTTGTCCATACCGAATGTGTTTGACATCAAAACCCACACACACAAAAACACACAGCCTCGATTCTACTGAATTCCCACACATCTGCACATAAGTATGTTTTGGGGGGAGAGGTTGCCCCAATTAAGTGAATTAAAATGTATTATTATCGTTATCTGTTATTTAATTAGAATGCGTTTAAACATATTATTATTATCAGTAGGATTTTAATAATAATTTTCAGATGTGTTATTGGTAGTAGTTATATTAAAAATGTATTTGGAGTTCTGAAATTTTTTAATTATATAATAAAAATAATATTTATAAAATATAAAATAAATATTTTAGTAGTATTGTTATTAGTAGTAGTTGAAATGGTATTAAAACTTTAAACAAATAACTATTAACTAATAACTATTAATATTATATTTTAATTAAATATGTTTAAAATTACTTTTGTTTAAAAAACACTGTAAGCCTAGATAACAAAGCATTATAATAAAATGTAATGGTAAAAATAATAATATTTATAACAATACTTGATTTACTTATACTTAAATTATTTTAATACTTATACAATATTTTATTTATTTAAAAATCTATTATTATTATTATTATATTATTATTATTATTATGAATTCGTTTTAAAATTCTAATAGTTTTGTTGTTATTAAGAATAGTAATAGTAAACCTCTAATGTATTAATACCAATTAAAAATATTTAATTATTATAATATATAAACAAAATAGTTGTTCTGCCATGCTTTAAAAATTCAAAATGTTTCTTTAATTCTAATTAGTTTCATAAAAATAAAAAAATAAATCTTTAGTCTATGTAAAGTAAGTGTGTGTGTGTCTGTGTGTGTGTTTGACTGTGTGTAAATTTGATTGACAGGTACTCCTGCCCCCCATTGACCCCTGGGTCCAAGGGGCCCCTCCAGACACTTCAGTCAATAATATGGAGTCAATAACACGCTTGTCACCGGGAACAACTAAATTATCACCATGGCACTGATTTGAGTTGTGGTTTGAAGAGTGTTTAAAACACACACACACACACACACACAACACATATTGAAGAATCTAGCTGGAAAAAGTATCAAAATTTCACTTTATTTTATAATATGCCTAATTTGCATAAACATGAGGCTGAAAAGAATGACAATGAATTAATTAAATATGGTATAGTGCTGTTTTGGCATAGAGATTTGCACTAAAACATCATTCTTGTGTCTGCGTCGTACCGTTTCTCTCACTCTCTCCAGGTTTAAAAACCTTTCCTCATGCTGTCATGTCACACCTGCAGGACTCCATCACCAATCCTCACACACACACAAAGAAACACATATATCCTGTTGTTAAAGGTCAGATTTATCAGAGGGCATTTCCATCGTCTTTGCAGGCCAGGTCGCAGCTCCTCACCTGTTCATATCCAGCATGCATCTCGCGAAATCTCTTTTCATTCCGTCTTCCATCCATTTTCATTTGCCCTCCCTCGCTATTCTAAATTCTCCACAAAAACCACAACCCTAAAACCCCGACCGGCGTCATTCCACGAAATTCAATTGTGTGGAAAAATAGATCAGAAATGTAGTGGGGAGAAAAGATACTTCAGAGAGATGGATGTTTGGTCAGAGGTCAAAGTGGGGTCAAATCAATCCGAGGGTAAAAGTATATCTACAGAACTCCAGGAGAGGTTTTTTAAATTCAAAGAGTTCTTCAAAATGTCACGCTGATGGAGAAACCAGGTCGAACCAGCTTAGGAAAGGAATAGATCATCTAAAAATTACCCTAAAGATGCTTCTCTTCTGTAGGACGCTAAAGAAGAGATTTTGAATGAAGAGATTTCACGCTGCTCTTTTCCATAAAGCATATAGTGAGATTGGCCGACAACAAAGTGATCTCCTAATAACCTCAAATGAAGAGTTCACCTGAAAATTTAAATTTGCTGAAAATTACTCACCCTCAGGTCTTCCAAGATGTAGATGAGTCTTTCTCCGTCAAAAAAAGACTTGGAGAAAATTAGCATTATCACTTGCTCACCAATGGATCCTCTGCAGTGAATGGGTGCCGTCAGAATGAGAGTCCAAACAACTGATAAAAACATCACAATAATCCACAAGTAATCCACACCACTCCAGTCCATCAGTTAATGTCTTGAGAAGTGAAAAGCTGCATGTCTGTAAGAAACAAATATATGATTAATGCGTTTCTGGACACAAGTCTCTTCATAATAATCTAGTGAATTAGTTTCTTCTAGTGAAAAGCCCATCCTCTTTTGTCCTGTTGTCAAAATCCACCGTGAGTGTCTGTCATATTTGTTTAGAATAGTTTTAGATTATTTTCACTTTCTCATTTTCGGATGAGACTTTTTTATTTATTTTTTTCACTGGAGGAAGCGTTTTTATGGATTATGAACTCATCAGAAGTGACGGTTGTAAAGTTAAAATGTCTTGATGGATTTTTGTATTCTTGCAAATATGACATTTTTGCTTCACAAGACATTAACTGACTGACTGTAGTTTGATTACTTGTGTGATGTTAGCTGTTGCACTCTCATTCTGACGGCACCCATTCACTGCAATTCCATTGGCGAGGAAGCGATGTAATGCTAAAAATCTTCAAATCTGTTCTGATGAAGAAACAAACTCATTTACAAATTGGATGGCCAGAGGGGGAGTAAATTTTAAGCATATCCATTTTCATTTTTGGGTTAACTATTCCTTTAATGATGAGCTTAGACCAGATAAAACCATCCAAAACTGGTTTACCAAGGACTTAAAAAAAAAAGCCGACTACTGGAGGCCTTGGTAAGGTTAAAGATAGCCCTTGCATTTCCCTAGAGAGTGTTAGAAAGTGAGACAGATCCTCAGCGACAGGGCCTTTGTGTCCCGCTGGGAATTGAAGGCCAGCAGCGAGCGAATGTTGCATCCAGATGCACGTAGCGGCATGTCTGTTTTATACACCCTGATGCATTTAAAGAAACACACCTCACACTTGGTCACTCACAGCCTCCGCTCAGGCCCAAGGCGCTCGCTGTCGTGCCGCCCAGGGGGTTTACAAGATCAGACTCGGCTCGAATGCCAAGGAATCGCGTTGGCACTGAGGTTGGAGTGTGATATTGTGTGTTTGTGTGTCTGTTTATCTGTCATTAAAAACCAGAAACACTACAGAGAGTGTGTTCATAATTCACTATGGTAGTAAAAACATAGCACTGGACAGTGGTATTGCCATTAACTAAAGCTAAAATGATTATAAAATGTTTTTTGTTAATTGAAATAAAGCTGAAATAAAATAACAAAAATGTAATGAAAATTAAAAATGTTGCCATTTGCTGTTATGGTGGAGCAACATACTGAAGACAACCCTGCTAAGTCAGTCAACAAGCTACTAAACCAATTAATAACTCCACTGATTTAAATTAATCAAAATTAAAATTAAATGTATGCATTTAGCAGACACTTTTATCCAAAGCGACTTAAAGTGCATTCAGGCTATCAATTTTTACCTCTGGTGTGATCTCGGGGAATCGAACCCCCAACCTTGCACTTGATAACGCAATGCTCTACCAATTGAGCTACACTATATTAGGAACACTATATTAGAATAATAATATAAACACTAGATTTAACTATATATATGTTTGTCAACTCTGTCAGTTTAAAGGCTGCTAGTGGCTCTTGTCATAGAGTTGCGAATATGAGAATGCAGTGTGTGGGTTTTAGTACTCCCTTATGCTAAATTGTTTTCTTAAAATATCTGGTTACACCATATGTTATTCAGCTAGCTAAGCAATAAGATAGTTAACTGGCTATTTTGAATGATGAGTGAAACTTTAGTTTAAGCTGCAAGCTAAAGTAGCTTCCACAACATTACTAATATCATGGTGGTGCAAATTTAGCTAAGAAAGTTACATAAACTGTAGTCAAACTTTTTCTTGAAAATATAGTTAGCTGCTCTAAAAAGCTACAAACAAAAAGTAGCTAACTTAAGCTAAATTTAGTTGAAAATGTGAACATGGTTAATAAATAGCTATAAAAGGGTGTTGGTTTAGCTAACTTTGTTAATCAAGATTTTTCTCAAACAAGTTTGTTAACATGACAATAGGCCATGTTAGTTAAACAACACTGAAACTTGCTACCTTTAAGCTAATTGTCATGTAAGCTCTTTTTCTACAAGCTGCTAACAAAAAGTAGTTCACATAAGCCAAGTTAAAAACATGAACTTAGTCAAAAGCTAGCTAAAAGATTAACATTTAATGAACACTGAACTTCCTCCCTGTTGAAAAAAAAACAGCAAATGCTGGTTAGGTATGTTTTGACGCTGAGATGCTGGTTTATGCTGGTCCTTTACTGGTTTATGCTGGTCATTTGCTGGCAAAGGACCAGCATGAACCGACAAAAGGACCCGCAAAAACCAGCAAATGGACCAGCATAAACCAGCAAATGGACCCGCATAAACCAGCAAAAGGACCCGCAAAAACCAGCAAATGGACCAGCATAAACCAGCAAATGGACCCGCATAAACCAGCAAAAGGACCAGCATAAACCAGCAAAAGGACCAGCATAAACCAGCAAAAGGACCAGCATAATCCAGCAAATGGACCCGCATAAACCAGCAAAAGGACCCGCATAAACCAGCAAATGGACCGGCATAAACCAGCAAAAGGACCAGCATAAACCAGCAAAAGGACCAGCATAAACCAGCAAAAGGACCAGCATAATCCAGCAAATGGACCCGCATAAACCAGCAAAAGGACCCGCATAAACCAGCAAATGGACCGGCATAAACCAGCAAAAGGACCAGCATAAACCAGCAAAATGACCAGCATAATCCAGCAAATGGACCCGCATAAACCAGCAAAAGGACCCGCATAAACCAGCAAAAGGACCAGCATAAACACGCAAATGGACCCGCAAAAACCAGCAAATGGACCCGCAAAAACCAGCAAATGGACCCGCAAAAACCAGCAAATGGACCCGCAAAAACCAGCAAAAGGACCCGCATAAACCAGCAAAAGGACCAGCATAAACCACTTAATGGACCCGCATAAACCAGCAAAATGACCAGTATAAACCAGCATCCCAGTGTCAAAACATACCTAACCAGCATATGCTGTTTTTTTTCAGCAAGGCTTAGCAAGATTCTCTTCAAACCAATGCTTTATCTATAAAGCTGATTGCCATTTAATTAAGCTCTTTTAGCCACTCTTCAGGATACAAAAAAAAAAATATATATATATATATAGTTCACTTGAACTAAACTCAGTTAAAAACATGAACTAAGTCAATAGCTAGCTAAAGGATGAATGCTTAACTAACTTTAACTTTCTTAGCAAGATCATTTTCAAACCAATGCTATAGCATGACATAAGTCATGTTAGAAAAACTACATTTGAAACCATAACTTTGTTAGCTATAAGTTTTTTTTTCAAAAAGTAGTTATCAACTCAAGGACAAGTTACTAACAAGTAGTTGTTCACGTGAGCTGAATGTAATAGGAAATATGAACTTGGTCAGTAGCTGGCTAGCTAAACTTCAACTTGCTAGCCATAAGTTATTTGTCATTTAAGCTAGTAGGCCTACTCTTTGAAAAACTAGTTAGCCATTCTTGCTAGCTATAATCTATCATAATTTAAAGTAGTTCAAATGTTTTGTTTGGACACTGCTTATAGTGCCAAATACTAAAATGACAGGAACTCTTAGAAGACAACAATTTATGCTAATGATGCTATAGCGTGCCTTGCAGCAATGAGAATGCAACACTTGCATTTCAGTATGCAGAAGTGTGTACGTCAATCTCTGACGTTTTAGCGTAATCACAACCTGGTCTTTGTTCTGTTCGCATGTACAGAATGACAAACTGGTCTTATCAGCACAGGAAAAGATGCCTCAAACACTCTTAATCAAAAACTATGGCACAGTTGTCTGAGGTTATTGCATCAAAACTGTTTACGTGTGTGTTTGTATAATTCTTTCTCCAAGGTGTTTGCGACCTCCTGTGAGGTGAGTGTATCACTACGTAGTGCAGGCTCCCAGATAATCCCTCTCTTTAGCACATCAGCGTTCAGAAATCCCCCCACAGATCTGCTTATATTGTATCATGCTGTGTTTATATTCATGCTGGTAATTAGCATACAGCGCGTGTTTCCCCCGGGCCAGTCTTATCACTGCCACAGACACTTACTGCAGTCAGAGGTAAAGCTGCTTACCTAGACAATGAGAGACGGCCCTTAAGGAGAGGGTTTTTCCCACAGAGACCTGATTATGAGAGGTGAGGAGCCGCATATGCTATCAAGCAACCTTTTTACTGACAGGTTGCTGGAGTTAAAACCTAAAACCTGCTGGTATCAAAGTAGGAACTGTTAAGGGGAGGATAATGTCCGCCATGTTTCAATTCTGCAGGAAATAAGTCTTGTGTCACTAGCACAAAACAAACTTGTGTAAAAGCACAAGATATCGGTATCATACCGATTATCAACCGATATTATAGTGTTGTTGTTTTTTATTTTTTTTTAGCAGGTCTTGTTTGTATGTTTGGATATTTAATTTATTTCTCCTGTGACATATGTTGAAAACATTTGCATCTAACATTCACTTTATTTGAGTGACCTATTTTTTGTCATACATTTTGTTATTACTTTTTCTGTGTCTCTCTATACCCAGCTTTTTTGAGAACATGGGCCGGATCATCGCCCCCGATTACATGCCGACAGAAACGGACGTTTTAAGAGTCCGACTGAGAACCACAGGAGTGATTGAGACACAGTTCAAAGTCAAGCACCTGGTCTTCAGGTAAACAGTCTCTTTATTGTCAGTTTGTTCTAATTGCTCTTATAAAAGGTTGGCTGTGACTGTGAATCATCAAACATAAATGCTTTTTCTATTGTTTTCAGTTGAAGTTTGTTTAAAAGTAGCTAAAATAGCAAATGGGAAAAAATTTGGGGGTTTTCCTTCTCACAGCAGGTTTTCATGATATTGACCATGTCAGTATGGGCGGCATCCTCCATCTCTCATTATCTTATTAAACGTCACCTTGCATGACGTTCTGACGTATCGCTCCATTCGTCAATATCCTAACTGGCATTATCAGCATTGAGCACACGTTCAGCTTTGATTTGGATGCAAGACTTGTTTTGAATTTCTCTAATGAGTTTTTTTTCTTTCTTTTTTTTTTCGTGGGTATGACGTCTCATTTTCAACTATATATATTTCAACAAACAACTTTCGAAGGTATATGCTAATCATTTGTTTAGTTTGAACCAGTGTTATTTTAGTATCATTGGTATACTTTTTAATAGATTTAATTTTTATGTATTTTGTTTTCATTTTAATTCGTTTTTCTAATATGTAGTAGTTTTGCATTTTAAAATGTCTATATAATTTTTCATTTTAAATTAAATAATTTTTTCATTTTTAAGTTTTAGTTTTAAGTTTGAGTTTATACTGTTTTAGTTGGTAAAACTAGTTTTAGTTGTACTTAAACTAAATAAAAATGAGGAATGCTGCCTTGTCATGTAGAATAAAAAAAAAAATAAGTTATTTTCTTTGTAAATTCGTGTTTATTTTATGTCAGGGATGACATTTCTTTTATGGTTTCAGCTTTAGTTAAAATTGCTTTATGCACAGTTTACTCGTAAATCCCCCCTTTGTTTTCTTAATTCACAGTCACAATGACTTTTGATCCTCAATGTCAGAATGAAAAAGTTTCATGCATGTTCAGTGTACTCTCAAGTTCAACATTAGACAACCAATAAAACGATTGGAAGGTTTCATGGGAAATGTGAGTAATTTTCTGCTTGGCAGCTTTTACCAGCCATTTGAATGTTAATGGAGACATTTACAGCTTTGAGATGCCATAGACTGTTTGATATGGCATGGAAAGATGAATGTTTTGGCATTTGGTGGAAAGCAACTGTCTTTGTCTATACTTTTACGTTCGCTTCTTCTTGGGCTTATTCTGCCCTGAGAGTTGGCTAATTTATTGGCTTCAGCTGAGGGCTTCTGCAATAACATTTATATTGCGCTACTTTGCATAATGCTAAATCTAAATTTTCCATGGCTTTCATGACAGTTTTTAATAAAAGGGCTTCAGATAATCAAAACAAGATGACTTTAAAAATGACTGTGGGATGTATGTATGTTTGAAACGCCAAGTTGAACTCCCATCCATTAAGTGATCTTTACAGTTCAGTCTTCAAAAACATTCATTTTTCCATCTGAAGTGTGAGGAGAAGTAGTGATTCTGTTCTCTTTGTTGGGTTTTTAGGTTAAATTATCCTATAGAGTATAAATATGAGCAAAAATCCCATAAACCCTGAAATCAGAGTAGAAGTCAGAAAATTAAGAGGCTCTGCAATGGCTTTACGTTTGTTATTATCTGTGAGCTCTATGAAAGCTGATGTTATGGGGAGTAATTGTTATATGAAATCTGTTTAGTTCCTATTGAGCTCTAGAGTGAATTAATTCGGTGAGGAATAACTTACTGTCAATCTTCGGCACGCTCGGCTGCTCGTCCTTATCGCAGCACTTCACACGCATCCCGCGCCGAAACCTCAAGATCTTTATCATATCACTGGATTCACACCTCATGTTTGATATAAACACCCACAGCTGCATTTCACTTTCCTTGCCTTGTACTAAATAAATCACTTTTTACATCAAAAGTTTATTTTTACATTTGTGCATTTATTTAATTATGAATTTGTCTATGCATATTTATTTTATTTATGCGTTTATGGATTTATTGATGCTTTTATTCATTCAGTTTTTGTTTTATTGCCGCATTGATTGTATTTACTATCTATAGACAATAAAATGCTCTTTCTTGTGGCCATGTAAATGTTATAGTACAGTTTTAAATAATAATTGCAGTATTCATTTTTGCCCATAATTTTACTAATTCCAAATAAATTCTGTAACATACTACCAGAAAAAGAGTAATGTTTAATTATTTATTTATGCTTTTCATGCATTTTTAATTGCAATTTTATCTTTTTTCTATTTTTATATAATGCATTTTTATATCTATATATAAAAATTTTATTAATTTAATTTGTCTAAAAAGACATTATGTCCATATGTAAATATAACACCACAGTATTTTTTTTATACATATATATATTATTTTTGTCTTTTTAAAGCTGCGGTAGGGAACTTTTGACGCTCTAGCGGTTAATAAACAGAACTGCTTGCGTCTTGCGGAGGAACATCGTAGCCGGAGCTACTTCTCTCTGTTTATGTCTATGAAGAATCACAAAGGTACTGGGTTACTCCGCCGCGGTACCCCCGAAGCAATCTAAAATAGTCTGAATATAAACACTTATTATAGGTGCACCCTAGTGATTCAGGACAAGCTAAAAACACGGTTTGGAAAATGGAATCATGGTGTACTCGCTTATTATGTTAATTTTTCTACATTTTGAACACAAACAAAGTTACGGACCGCAGCTCTGATTGGTTGTTTCTTACCGGGAGTGATGTATTCCTGCATATGGCAATAGGAGCACTGGGAGGAGCCAGAGGAGCTTGATTTTTTTTCACAGATTGTCTGTCTCATATTCTACTGTCAGGACATAATGACAGGTTTAACAAATATGTAAAAAAAATCCATTTTTACAAAAGTTACCTACTGCAGCTTTAAGGTTTATTTTTGGTGTTTTATTTAGATAGGACAGTAGGTAGACATGAAGCAAAGTGGGTGAGAGAGATCAGGAAAGGTCTGCGAGCCGGGACTCGAACTCGGGACGTCTGAAGCACAACGGCGCTACATGTGGCCCACGAGGCCATTGGTGCCGACTTCATTACTCATTTTTGATTACGGTTTTGCACATCTTGATGCTTAATTTCAAATGTTCTTATTTGCAAATAATTTGTGTTTAGCTTGTCAATCGTAAAAGAGCAATTCATTAAATGAAAAAGTATTTTCTTCCAGTCATTATTATATGCAATAATCATTCCATAGCTCATTTTTTTACTGGACATGAATAGGAACAATATGGTGTTATAGGTTCGTTGGTCAGGAAGTGATGTGATTGTTTTTGTCTAATGAAATCTTCCAACCAGCCACAAAAGCCGAAATCTAAAGATCAGGTGGCTCCGGGTCACCCTTGACCTCTGAGCCATAATTAGCGGTGTTATGATCAGTGAAGTGACTTGTGTTTTGATTAGCGTGTTTAACACCGCACGATTCTCACCTTGTCTGCTGTGATTATGAGGCCACATCAAATCATCCCATAATTAAACAAAGGCATTATTAAACCGTGTGTGCTGTTGGAAAAGATGTGACGGACGAGAAAGAGCATGAAAATAAACTGGTTTGATTTTCTTGTTTAAATTTCCTGCTGGATAGCCAATAATATACAACCATTGTTATATTCCGATTTACAACTATTTATTCATTACATAACTGTTTAGAGATATTTCAGTTCACTAATTTAGGTAAAATTCATTGCTACATTTAAAGATTTGGATTACTTTTAAATCATTTAACAGTTATAGGTGGTGTATATACAGGAGTTATAAATATTCAAATTAATAAATATATTCCTTTATTTTATATAATTCTAAAACATTAATATATGAATCTAAACGCAAGTAAATTCTAAATATGTATAGTTTTAAATTTAAATACATTTAAATACTGAATTAATAGTAGTAATAATAATTTACATTTGAATATAGATATTTAAATTATAATGAATTCTGAGTAAATTGAATGTATAAATTAGTGCTTTTAAGTGATTTAATCACATCCAAAATAAACATTTTTGTGTAAATATGTGTGTGTAATGTGTATATTTATTATGTAGCCTGTTTATAAATACAAACGCATACAGTATATATTTTGAAAAAATGTATATGTATTTACATGTATATCTTTATATTCACATAATTTCTAATAGATATTTTTAATATATAAACGTAACATTTTTTATGTTCTTAAATGTATACATGCATGGGTGTGTTTAAATAAACATAATGAAAATATACACAGTACACACTCATATACTGTGTAAACAAACTCTTATTTTGGATGTGATTAATCGTTTGACAGCACTTATCTAAATATATTTTGTAAAATCATGTAGGCTATGCTTTGTATTTTGAATTAAAATGGTCACAGATTTTCCCATTAAACATGATATTGCAGTTTGTTGTAAATAAAAAATAATGTAGCAGTTCATATTGTAGTGTCAGCATCAGCTATGTTCATGATTCAATTCATTTGTCAGATAATTATGGGAAACCCTCATGTATTAGTGTCCCATAAGGCAAATATAGATTTCTTTTTCCATCAGGTTTGAAGTGTGAGTATTGATAGTTTTCATTTCAGGCGTGTGGAGGAACCTTCCCCACAAATATAGTGAAGAGACGGCACAGGATGAAGTGGAAAAAGAAGTGGAGAGAAAGAACCATAGACTTTTACTGTTTGTTCATGGCCTTCTCTGTTTAGGAGACAAGAAACGCTCTTTGAGAACAAGCACTCCCCATTTTCCCGCTTTTTTTACATGTGTTTCAGAAACAGACGTGAAGAGGAGAAACCTGTAATAAAATGTCATGTTTGGAGATTTTATTTTGTTTTGACGCCTCTTTGCTAACTACTAGCTAACAAGCTAACTCTTTTAGTGTCGTGATCTAAAACGCATTGAGGGGGAATTTGGTGGAGATTGTTAATTTGAGAAGCTCGTTTGATGACCTCAAGAGCCCTTTGGTCTGGTTTTCACATGTACGGATGCGTGTTGCTAGTTAGCAACATATTATTAGCATAACAAATGTGACGCTGTTTGTAAAAGTCATGTTCACAATCCATTGCACTTTTGTAGATGTACTCAAGGTTAATTGGTTTTATATTGACTATAATGTGTTTTGGGGTCATATTGAGGTGTTTCTTTTCCGTTTAGGACATTTAGTCTCTTTCTCTCCACAGAATGTATGACGTTGGAGGCCAGAGGACAGAGAGGAGGAAGTGGATCAGCTGTTTTGAGGATGTGAGGGCCGTGCTGTTCGTCGTGTCTCTGAGTGGATACGACATGACGCTAGTAGAAGATCCATCAATGGTAAGAAAACACTCATACTTTTGCATTCATCTACTACTTTCATTTTACAGTATTTAATGTATAAATGTAACATTCTAAAACTAAAATCTTTCTACTTAATTTATGTATCTAGATGTTATTACAACACACAAGACTGTTCACATGCACTGACCTCAGCTTTTCCGACTTTTCATCCTGTGCTTTTGTTCAGAATCGACTTCAGGAGAGTCTCAAGCTGTTCTCGTCAATCTGCAATAACGTCTTCTTCAGAAGTACTTCTATGGTAAGAAACGGCTCAATTAACAGAGAGAGCTCATCCAGTCTCATCATCCCATTAACTCGAGAGGAGGTCAGTGGCGTCAACCAAGAGATGACGCAAAACAGGCAACATATGTGACAAAAAAAACCCAGTTCATTATATAAATGGTGAACATAAGTGCCTTGTTTAGTTTATTTTATTTAATAGTTCGCATTTACGAAAAACTGTTAAAATATATAATATAATAAAATAAATAATATATAGTTTTCTGCCAGTTTTACAACATTTGCAAATGTTATCAGGTGTTTACTTTTGGCTTATTATATACTGTTTATATCGACAGGACTTTTAGCTCCGCTACTAAAGTTTGCGATGATTTTAGCGCTTTAACATTCTAGTTTTTAGATTTCAGATTTCATTTTCAACTTTCACATTTGTCTTTGTAAATATATAATAAACCGTAATCTTTTGTGATGATAATCTGCCTCTGAAATGAATTTTCCGTTTCTGTTACCGTTTTTGGTTAACTATGTTACCAAAGACTTTTTCAGTGAGTTCTTCTCAAGTTCTGGACCTTATTTGTTTTGCGATCACCTGATGAAAGAGTCTATCACTCGTTTAGACGGCACTCTTTGTGGTTTCGTTCATCTGAGCTTCTTCAATGATTTCACCGATTACCGTAGCTTGCTTTGGTAACCTCACCTCCAGACTTACCATCTTCCCTCGTAATTACAGCCCACGTCGTCAGTTAGCCCAGACTTTGTTTTAATTGCCCATGTCGTTTGGTAATTAAGCTAGCAGGCATAATTTAGGTCGTCCCCGTGGGTGATGGTGGTCCGCTTGTTGTCTGTCTATTTATCGTACGCCCTCCGTAAACCTCTTTCCGTGTAATGAGGTGCGCTAACTGCCCTTGTTAAGATGCATTTCATAGCCACGTTAGTCATACTCTGTTGTTTTGAAACGCTGAGCAAAATCATCACTGGACTAAGTCGTTAATTAAGCCATTTTACTGAGCCGAACTCAACGTTTTTCTCTTTTTCTGTCATCTTTTGTGGACACTGAGGAATACAAAAGGAAAAGTTCACCCGAGTTCATCCAAAAATGAACATTTGCTAAAAATGTACTCACCCTCAGGCCGACAGGATCTACATTAGTTTGTTTCTTCATCAGATCCTCTATAGTGAATGGGTGCTGTCAGAATGAGAGTTTGGACTCTCATTCTGACGGCACCCATTCACTGCAGAGGATTCATTGGTGAACAAGTGTGATATTGTTATCTTGAGTGACCTGAGGGTACTGTAAGTGCATTTTTGGTTGAACTGTTCCTTTTATAATCTCTTTTTGTCAAGTCGGTCGTTTTAACCAAAAAAACTTTCACTTTAAAGAGTTTCTAAAGCTGTTGTATGGGACTAATCAGTTCTTGTCCTAAATGATTGATGTTACAGAGCGAGTGGTTGATGGGTTTTGTCCGTCTCCATACAGAATTGCGTGCAAGTGTATCTTTTTTTGTTTCACAGATATTATTCATGAACAAGATTGATCTTTTCCAAGAGAAGATTCTCCACTCCGGGCGTCATCTGCGGCATTACCTTCCCCAGTTCAGAGGTGAGAGACGGATCTGTGATTACACATGAATCATGTTTACTTTCTCTGCAGACTCTTGAAAGAAAGTGTGTTATTTACTTCAGATGCTTGCAAAGTCTTATTTGTTTGCTCATGTCTTTTTATTAAAAAAGCACCGAGTTGGCAAGCATTTCTTCTACTGCCACTAAATATTATTCATTCTCTCTGTATTTGTGTTGTTCACTTTGATTTAGTTGTTTGTTTCATTAGTCTGCTTTTTTCTTTTTTTCTTTCATTTGTTCTCATTTTTTTTAGACATCCAGTCATTTTAAACATTTGTTTGGTTCATTAATTATTTTGTCATTTTTGTTCTCTTTTCTGCCCTTTGTTCTTTTTTCCTTGATTAGTTCTTAGGATTTAGTTTGTTAGTTTGTTTTTTCTTCCACTCCTTTGTTCTTTTGTTTTTGATGTTTTTGTTTTATTTTCTTTTGTTTATTCATTTTCTTTTTCCAAATAATTTTTTCTGTATTTGTTTGTTCTTACTTTTAAGTCATTTGACTCTTTCTTTTTATTTCAGTCTGTCATTTGTTTATTCTTTTTTTCATTCTTTCCTCTTGTTCATTTGTTTATTCTCTTTCATTGTTCATTTTTTATGTTCTTTTATTTGTTGGTTTCAGTTGTTTTCTCCCTTTTATTCATTTTTTTGTTCATTTGTTTCATTTGTTCTTTCTTATTCATTTGTTCTAGTGTTTTTTTTTTTTTCATTTTTGATAAAATGTTTTTGTTGTTCTTCAATTTATCTGTTTGTTTTATTCTTATTTGTTTGTTTGTTCTTGCCTTAATTCAATTAGTTCCTCTTTTTTCATTTATCATTTGTTTGTTCTGTCGTTAACTCATTTTTGTTTGTTTTTCACTTTCATTTAAGTAGTTTTTCCTTCTATTTTGTTTATTCATTTTCTTTTCCAATTTGTTCATGTTTGTTCACTCTTCTTGATGTTTTTTGTTTTAGTCACTTGTTTGTTTTCCTTCTCTTTGTTCTCCTTTTCTTTTTTGTTGATTTTTTTTCATTTGTCTTTTTTTATTTTGTTCTTTTGTTATTGTTGATTTTTTTTATCTCCTGTTTGTTTTATTCATTTATATGGTATTTCAATGTTTTGGTTGTTTGTAGTCATATTCTTTAAGTCTTGTTCTTTCTTTCTTTCTTTCTTTCTTTCTCTTTCTCCTGTTTTTAGACTTCCTGTAGCTTTGTCCTTCCATTTAAGACCCAATCCACCGTGTCAGCTTGAGTTTGTAGTTTGTCCGTTTAATCAGCTGGAATGGATCCCGTAGTTTTTACCTCAGGGAGAAAAGGTCAAGACGGACAAGGCTGGACATTTCTCGCATGATATTGTCTTCCCTCCTCCCGCTCCTTTAAGACACTTGTATATGCCAAAGTTAATTCCCCTTCAGATAAAAGATTACAATAAACCCTTTTCACAACTACATTTCACCTGTTAATTCAGACAGACCCATAAATGCATGCTTCATGCAAATGTCAATTTAGCATCGGAGGTTTAGACATCATCAATCTTGGAGCCCTTTGGAGCAGATCTCATCAGATATTCATAGACTCTCACTTCATTTATTTTCGTTCTCTTTATATATATATATATATATATATATATATATATGGGGAACACCTCAGCAAATCAGATATATCAAATGAAGACCCTTCTTCCACAAACCTCTCCCTGTGTTTTTGTTCACAGGAGCTGACTGTGACGTGGACGCTGCCGCCCGGTTCATCGCCTCAATGTTTGTCTCTCTCAACATGACGCCTAGCAAACTCATCTACCACCACTTCACCACAGCCACCGACACCTCCAACGTACAGGTGGTTTTCCAGGTCGTTATGGACACTATCATCAAGGAGAACCTGGAGGCCGTGTCTCTGCTCTGAGAACCATTCCTCCTTTAAAAACTCAATAAAGACTCACGGATGAGCCCTTCACAGTGCTGATGGTATTTATTGTATATGATGCTCTGATATTCATCAGAATGCACACTTTTCATGAAGCAATAACTGAATGAATGCCAGTTTATTTTCTTCTTGCTTATATAAAATAAGTAATAAAAATGCAATAATCAACCCATATGAATCATATATTATGTTGTGGAAGAGTATAATATGGATTTAAAGAGTAAATGGTGCTGTCCTTTGAGTGGTCGAGTTGCTCGTCCAAGCATCCCATAATTTTCCACCTGACATCCCCCACTTCCTGTGTGTACCTTACCATGGTTAATCATCACCTATAAAATAACCTTTTCCCCCTGTGTAAATCTTTGTCCAACACAGTCCATTCAGAGATTGAACACCCTGTCAGGGTCCAGTGTTTTGTTTTTGAGGGGTTTTTCTTTTGTTATGAATCATCTTTTGTTTGGGATGCAGCACTTTTATAGTTGTTGAGTGTTGGTGATTCAATCTGAAATGGTTTTATTGTACCAAGGTGAGCCAAACACACATACACACATCTATATAAAGCATAATCGTACCTGTAGCAAATGTTGCTTTACACCATTTATTCATTGAGATTTAGTTGACATAAAATGTGTTTTTGCTATTTAAATTCTGTGTTGCGCCACTTTTCGTGGTATATTCCAATTACTATTTTATAAATGCAAGAAAAAAAATATTAAAAACTAACATTAATGTTTTTTGATATTTAGTTTAGTACTGATTTCTTGTACAGTGACTGGTATGAAACAAATCAGGCCACAACACAAGTGTACACCGGACGAACAGTATTTCTTTCAAGTTTAATAAAATAAAGAAAACATCTTTGAAAGTTTTTGCTCATAACAGTGAACTCTTTTTATGAACATTTAATACATCTGGAAGTAGGTACAGGTGACGGGTGGGCGCAGAGGGGAAAAGAGCGAACAGAAAATACCTCTCCGTTTTGTTTCTGTGGATCACCTATTTTTCCATTTACTAATTTAAAGCAGCAAACTTCACATTGTGTGAACCAGGGGTGCTCAGAACTGCTCTCCACGATCTAGTTTCCTGCTAAATATAGTTAAAACTAAGTGCGTTCACACTGGAAGTGACTTGAATTCGGTTTGACTTCACTTTGCTATTTACTACCCTAAAATCATCTCTTTACTGTGCATTTTATGTTTTGATGATCAAATTTCATTTGAAGAGGAATCAAGGGTTTTTGTGTATCACTGACTTATTTTTAACGTTTATAAGACCTTGCGCGGCCATTAAGTAACCTGAATGTGCGAGACTTCCGGTTATTTTTAGCCGCTGGTTATGCTGCTTGTATTATCATGTTATTTAAATGCTGTGTGGTAATTATAATCATACTGGTTTATAGTGCAACTAGTTTTACTGTTTACTTCACTTTAAAAAAATAATTATTTAATTGTTCCCGTTCCCGCTGTTTTCGAATGGCGAATCGAATCTCTCGCACATTCATAGAACGTTCGCTGCTTCGAAATAAGGTGGAGGAATTTATAGTATCACTCATAAAGAACATGTTTATTATTGGTACATGGGCTAACTAAACTTTGCTGGAAAGTGTATCTTCAGGAGCAGCGCTGAACACCCCTGGTGTAAATCAAGTAAACATTCAACGTCAACAGCGCGCCTCACTGCCTTGGCTGTAAATACTCCTGAAATGGAAGAGACTTTGGGTCGGGGAGGAGGAGGGGGTGGACCGGTTCCGCTCAGGAGGTGAAGCAGTCCAGAGAGTCGAGCGACAGAAACACTTCTGCTTTGCACCGAAACGTGCTTGAACCGTCCTGAACCAGCTCGCAGCTCTGAAGGTTTGGGGAGATGTCCTTTACGCAGATGGCCTGAGGGGAAAAACGTAATGTAAAACGCTTGAATAGGAATTTCTGTGCAGGAATTGGTCCTGTCTTTTTATTTAGAAATACCAAGTCTCTCTCTCTCATATATATATATATATATATATATATATATATATATATATATATATATATATATAATTAGTTATTAATCAAGTCATTTCATTATTTCAAAAGATGCTGAAGGCAACAAAAATATAAATTTTTATGGGTTTTAATGTTAAAACAACATTTTCATTTGTAAGACAATTTTAGCATTTGAAAATATAAAAGTAGGCTAATATATATATATATATATATATATATATATATATATATATATATATATATATATAATATTCATATTTCAATCCATATTTGAATACACATCAAGTATGATTCGTATTGCATTGTAAATTGATCGATAGTAATATTTTATGTAAATATGAAGAAAAATATTTTGTTTAATTTTTTTTTTTCAAGTTACATATATATTTCTAATCAAATACTAAGTAACTTCTCAGTTAAGCATTGGGCTATAATGTTACATTTTTAATTTATAAAAAAATTGCATAAACTTTTACATAAACAACATTTAAATAAAGTATATATAGCCTATGTTTTTCATCAGTATAGTAGAATTTACCATGTTTTTAAGAACTGGAGTTTGTCTGCTGCTGAAGTCGGGCATCACGCTGTTGGAGACGCCGGGGGTCTCGCTACTGTCCAGCGCTGATTCTGTCTCAGATCTGCGCACATAGGGCGACCTCCGGATCCCGGACAGCAGACCCGAGGCTCTCCCGACGGAATAATAGCTCGGCCCGGTGGACTGCTTGTACCAGGCGTCTGTGGGATGGCTGGAGATGAGGATGGAAACAACCACGAACACTAGCACGGATCTGACGGACCTCTCCATTGCGCACTGAACCTAAACGCGTATGCTGTGGTCTATGATGCTTCGTAGCTTTCGGATTGATGATCTGCACATCTGGAGTTTATATATATACCCCTCGGAATCGTGATCTCGTTCGTCATTCCCCACTAGATGATTCATATTTCCGGCCAATAGGATTGATTAGCGCGTCTTAGCGCGTTTGGAGACGGCTTGGGGAGCCTTTAACGTCAGTTGGATGTGATGTGTGACGGTTTAATATTGTTTCTCTGCCACCGAACCTGTCTATATTGATCAATAAACGTCTTTCTGGCGTCACAGCGCAAATTAGAAAAGAGTAAATCCCGCGCGTAAAGAAGCACATCAAAAAAAGTATAACAATATCGAATCATTTTTAAATAATTGCTAAAGGAAATCTAAGTGCGTAGTACCTTAAAATTAAGTCTTATTAATAAGTGATTTCAAATATTGATTTATTGACTCCTCTGTAATCACCTGTTGGCAGATTTCTAAATCATTTAAATGAGAGAGCACGTTCAATATATTAATTCAAACAGCCATAACAAACTCGAGTAATCACAAAAACAATCAAGTCCAAAAATTATTTGAAAATCTAGTTCCTTAGGCTATGACATTATATTTAAGAAGCCAAAAAGTAATGTTTATTTTTATTGTTATTACTACTATTATCATTAAAATATTAGTATTATTCCAAACCAATGTTATTTGTAATAAAACAATAATACAAAATGTAAATACAACGATGTAATTTTGAAATCATAGTCAAGAAGTTATGCATATAATAATAAAAAGAATATTTTAAATAAAATAAAAATATTTTTATATGTTGTTCTTAGGTATATTGAGATGACAAATATAAAATATATATTAAAATTATAACAATTATACAGATAATTGTGATAAAGATAATTGATTGACAATCTCTCAGAAATGAAACTAGGCAGGCAGAGGACATGTATTTGGAGTCTAGGGTAATGAAAACACTGTCAAATAAAATACGATCAAATATTTTCAAATAAAGAAGAGGTATAAATAAGAAAGAGATATAATAAAAGAGATGCAATAATGTTGACTTATGTTTTATTAACATTGTCAACATATAAAATAAAAATATGATCCTACAGCTCTCATTTTACTCCAGTTAAAGAGTGAACCTGAATCATAAAAAGTTTATAGAGTTTTCTCTCAGATTTGAGGCACTTATAGTCCATTGTACAGCGGTCGGCACTGCGGTTCCAGCTTGGTCTTGAGGACGGCATCCAGCTCACAAACCCACGGATGCTCTGTTTGCCACTGCCACTTCAGCAGCTGATCCCTCAGGCTCTCCAGACCCGGGTGTGGGCCGGATCACCAGCTAGGTTCTGCCTCTCAGTCAGATCTGACTGGAGGTCAAACAGCTCCCACCTCGACCTGTAGTAATACTGCTTTAGAGTCTTAAACCAGCCTGTGGGCTGACCCGACTGAGTCCGGTTTAACAGATCCTGGAAGGTAGGGTAGGGGACACTGGTCTATAGGGAAGGGCATGTGGTAGTGCATGTTGTGCAGGAGGCGGTAGTGGCCCTGACGGATGAAGCACATTGGATAAAACATAGTGACCTGGTGAAGACTCTGGCTGGCATAGACGGTGACCCAGGACGGTTCTGAGATCAGGGCTGGGAGAAGAGACTGACCTGAGCCCCTGAGAGACTGTATGATGGATATGGCAAAGAAAACCAGTCCAGTACGGTGGGAGTGATGTCTGGGGAATATGTGAGAGAGGCTGTTTTAAAGTGACTTACAATTAACTCACAAGAAAATGTTGTTAAACTCCCGATAATCTGTGAGTAAATAGAAAGATATGACCTTAAACATAGAATCAAGTGCGAAAAGGTGCAATAATGAGGGACGCCATTTTATAATATCGAATGAATAACTTTTGATTCATAGAAATAGAAAAAGAAGGTTATTATATTGACAACAATTGACAATATTATATTGACTTTCAGTAAATAAAAAATATGGACTTAGAACCAATTGCGAAAATTTGTAATAGTGAGGGATGCTATTCTTTTATGTTGTACGAATAACTTGCGATTTGTACAAATATAAAATGTTGCATTGGTAATAATTTATGTAAATACAAAAATGTGACCTCAAACACAGAACCAGCATGAAAATGTGCGCTAATGAAAGGAAGCCATTTCGGAATATTGTATGAACATCCGATTCATAGAAAAGGAAATTGTTATACACATTTTCTATGCAATTTGTCGTACAGTAGAATATATATCCGTGCTATTATCTAGACTTGAAACACAGAAACGAATGCAATAAGGTGTAATAGAGAGGTGCCATTTAATTATTTCTACATCTGTACAAAAAACTTTGTTGTACACAGACACTATGTTGGTAACAATTTAATTGGCAATAGTTTGAGTAAATATTGAATTGTGACATTAAACATAGCATCTTGCACAAAAATGTGCAATAATGAGGTATGCCATTTCATATTATCATGTGAACAACTTGTGATTTGTAAAAACATAAAATGTTACACTGGCAATAATTCGAGTATATATAAAATGTGATCGCAGACAAAGAATCTAGTGCCAAAAGGTGCAACAATGAAAGACACCTTTTTATATTGTATAAACAATTAAAATTTTGCTTAATTGGCAGTCATTTGTCAGGAAACAAATATTTTTATGGAAAACTTGCTATTCATCATTCACATATGCTTTGCTGGTAACAATTTGTCGTACAGTAAAAAAAAAAATATATGTATTATTTTCTAGACTCGAAAAAAAAGAAACAAGAGCAAAATGGTGTAATAGTGAGATGTAGTTTTTCTAAATTGTACAAAAACTCATTTGGTCTAAAATACATAAATGAGTTTCATCGGAAATGTTGTGTTTTAGAGTGATATGAATATTTGGCTATTTGTATATATAAAAAAAGTGTAGTACAAATATCTTCCGATACAAACAATTATCGTACTGATGTTTTCTTAAATCTGCCAGTCAGTAACAGTATTTCTATACTCTGACCTCAATCACAGAAACAAGTGCATGAGGTGCAGAGTTTTCTTAAACACAGGCGTACAGCACCACCTAGTGGTTAAAAGTAGTTATAGCACAACTCTCAATGCCCATGAGAGTCTATGAGCTGTGCACATTAGTTTACCTTCACATGTTCCTGATATCAACTGATCAAGCTATTGATTGGCTCTTACCCAGCAGAGTGACGTAAGCCTGGCTAACCTGCCCCCAACGCTGCCGGTGTTCAGGTGAGGAGACCAGCATGGGTTCCTTCACACCTGAGCCGTACAGGTTTGTGCCACCATTGGGAAACGGAATTCCGTTATCCGAGCTGTAGATCACCAGAGTGTCAATTTCATATCCCACATCCCATAGTTCTTGAAAAACCAGACCGACACCTTCGAAATCAAGCAGAAGATTTGTAAAGATCTATGCAAGCAAACATTTCAATATTACTGTGAGTGGTGTAAAATATATAACCTTGTTCCAGCCGGCTGACCGTTGTGTATTAGGCCGCAATATCCGCCCTCGCTGCAGAAGGGTCTGGAATAAAGTACGCTACCTAGTCAAATATGAAGAAACTTGATGGTTAGGAAACTCAACTTATGACCTTTTAAATTTTTCTTTATTAAAACAGGCTCACCTTGACCTGATCTGGAGAGTAATACTTTGGCTCCCAATCCGGAATTCTCCCCATTCCCAAACTTTTCACAGAACATTCCATACTGAGGCTGGGAATTGCCACAGCGGTGAGGATTATGGAATGCCACGTAGAGAAAGAACGGCCGTTCCTCTTCTGTCTCACTCCTCTTCTCTTTCTGGCTTCGGAAGAACTTCCGGACTAGGAGCTTGATCTTGGTGATATTCCGACCCATCTGAAGAATGGAATCAGTCTCTTCTGAGTAGACGAAATCAAACGGGTACACAGGCCCTGGACCCACATGTTTTTTCCCAATGATACCTTTCCCAAAAACAGCAATCATGAATTCAGTATGACTCCAAAATTTTCCAAGTTTTACTAGTTCATGCTTCCAGTAACAAATCATAAGCTGTTTTTTTCCTCAATACTGGATTTCTGCATGTGTCAAAAAGTGTTCACAATTTTTACAAATGTACTTTAAATTTCATAGAAAAATACAATTGTCGTAATCATACGCATCTGCCAGTTGGTAGAAAGATTTTTATTACCAGGACTCAAAACAAAAACAATCCCAAAAACCATAATAGTTGGATGCTACTTTCACTCACACACACACACACACACACACACCAACATATATATATATATATATATATAATGTTGTTAACAAGGAGTCATTCTGTTTATAGTCATAAGATAGCTGCACTCTCATCTCATCTAAAACAGAAGCCCGGAGATGAGGGGTCTGGACCACAGTGTTGTTGTAAACATCTGTTTGGAACCCACCATCATCAGCTGCGTTGTACAACACAACATAAACACAACATTAATACAACATAACAATACAAGCATCAATACAACATAACAATACAAGCATCAAAACAATGTTAATACAACATAACAATACAAGCTTCAAAGCAACATAATACAAACATCAAAACAACATTAATTAAACATAACAATACAAACATCAATACAACATAATATAAGCATCAAAACAACGTTGATTAACCATAACAATACAAAAATCAATACAACATAACAGTATAAACCTCAAAACAACGTTAATTAAACATAACACTACAAACATCAATACAAACTTAATAAACCATAACAGCAAAACAACGTTAAAACAACACAAAGATAAATGCAACAACACAGACATTGCTGCATAAACTAGTTATTTTGTCAAATCAGTAGTGGCTAAAAAAAAAAACCCATGATCGTGTTTTATTACACACCGATGATGAAAAGCACGTTTCTTCTTCTGCACTCTCAACAAACCAGAAGACACAACAAAGTCCACACGAGCCACATTTTAGTGTCATTTGGCTTCAGAGACGTTGCTACTTCTTCTTCTAATAACGTTTTCTGGCAGGTGGAAAACCAACTTCTGATGCAGAAATGTTAGTAAAGCTAATGGGAAAGTTTGTACTTTGTTTACACTCAGCGAGACAAACTTCCGCCATCATGTGAGTGAATCCATCACATGACCACGGTCAGCTGACGCGACGCCTCGGCCAATCGCGTCGCGCGTCGCCGCTGACGCCAGCAGAAGGGCTGTTGTTGAGTCTCATGTCAAACAGAGCGCGAGACCCGCTGGAGTCGCTTTGATTCCTCAAATGTTTCATTGTTTATCTGTGGTTTGATGTAAATAAAGAGATCACTGCAGCGGAATGTTTGAACTCCGATGAAGCGCGAGGCTCAAAGGCATCTCTGAGGTTTGATCTTTAACTTGATTTCACATTGTGCCTCTTATCATTGATCTCAACTTTCAGTTCGGTTTGTAAATACTATTATCTAACTGATATTATTATTATTATTATTATTATTATTATTATATTTAGTAAGTTTTTTTCTTTTTTCTTTTTTTTACAAATGCTCTTCTTCGATTTGCATTGCACTGGGTTTTCAGATCATGAGATCCTTTTAAAATGTCATATGATTCATGTCAAAAGTCTTACCTAATCAGTTTTAACTGTATTTTAGGACCATTGCGATGGTTTCTTTCTTTCTTTCTTTCTTTCTTTCTTTCTTTCTTTCTTTCTTTCTTTCTTTCTTTCTTTCTTTCTTTCTTTCTTTCTAATTTAGCAATTTGTATCTCGTTATTGAAATGCAATATATATATTTATTTATTTATTTATTTAATGGAATATATTTTTACAAGTTTGTTTAAAAAAATGAATCAATAAAATCTTGCTACTTGAATGTAAAACATAGATACAACCGCATGTAATAATGCATTATTGGTAATGACAATATATTTATGCTAGAATTTGTAATTTTATAAATTTTAAGGGTATTTTTACAGCCAAAATTATTTTTATTCTTTGCATTTTGCATCTCATTACAGAGGTATTTTTATCTGTAATGCAAATGCAAATAATAATAACTAAATAAAAATAATAGTATTTTTATTTGAATATATTTATACATAAAGTAATTTTTTTTACTGCTGTTTAAATGTACTAATAAAAAACAGGATGAACAACCATATGTTTTTATTACTGTATGATTCACATTATATCAGCAGTGTTTGCATCTGGTGATCATGTGTTTTATAGCAGGCTGTCTTATATTTTAGGTTGGTTTTACTAACTAGTGGTGTTGAATTCTCCACAGATGGACTTTCCAAAAACAAGAAGAAACCCTTTTGACTAGCACACAGCTAAGAAGAGCTTGATAGCTCCACCCTTCCCGTGAACCCTGCCACATCATTGTTTGTCCACACCATCCGAGCGGCGTTCAACATCCTGGATGAAGCACTACAGCTCTTTTCTTGATCCTTAACTGATGGTGTTTTGTTGGAGCTGAAGGTCAGCAGATCTGGGATCTTCTGATGGAGCGGGTGACAGATATCCCCTGGTATGCCGCCCTGCGCTCCTATTTTCCCATACTCACCTGGATGCCCAGGTATAACCTGACCTGGCTGAAGATGGACCTGATCGCGGGTCTGACGGTGGGTTTGACCACAGTTCCTCAGGCTCTGGCCTATGCAGAAGTGGCTGGTTTACCTGTGCAGGTACGATCATTCACAGTCCTCCAGAGACTGAGACTGAGGAGGGTTTTCTTGACACAAGGCTTGTTTGTTTTTCCAGTATGGCCTGTATTCTGCCTTCATGGGTGGTTTCATCTATTGTGTATTTGGGACATCTAAAGACATCACGCTGGGCCCGACCGCCATCATGTCCCTGCTGTGTTCAGCGTATATCGGAGGAGATCCTGTGTTTGCGGTGGTGCTCACACTGCTGTGCGGCATCATCCAGACGGGAATGGCTCTGCTCAGACTGGGTGAGATGAAAATGTGCTTAAAGGGATAGTTTCTGTTATTAATTACTCACCCCTTGTGTCGTTCCAAACCTGTAAGACCTTCGTTCATTTTCAAAACACAAGTTTTGGTATTTTTGATTAAATCCGAGAGCTTTCTGACCTTGCAAAGATAGCAACTGACTCGTTCAAGGCTCTCAAAGGTAGTAAGAACATCATTAAAATAATGCATGTGACATCAGTTGCATTGCTGCAGGGTCATAAAGCTCTCGGATTTCATCAAAAATATCTTAATTCGCATTTTGAAGAGGAACAAAAGTCTTACAGGTTTGTAACGACATGAGGGTGAGATATTAATGACAGAATTTAAATTTTTGGGAGAACTATCTCTTTGATGTTATTATTTAGGTCATATTTTTGTGTGTGATTCATAAAAATTTGAGGTAGATAGTCATCTTTATGGACGTTTTAATAATTCTTGTTTAAAATATTTATAAACAGCTTTTAATTTATTTCAGTTCTAGTCATTTTTTTTTTTGTCTAAGTAGTTTAAGTTAACGGTAGAAACTTCAAGTGAACTGAGTGTAAACTTTTAAAGATATCTATGTTTTTACTATGAAAAATATTATTTGTTAACATTCTAAGATTATTTAAACGCCGAAGTTTACATAAACTTTGACTGAAGTGTTGTCATCAAGAAGTGAAAGTAGTCTCGGCCGCATGTAAATCAGGGCCGTCTTGAAAACAGGAAGTTTGTGGGTTTTTTCTGACACGTAAATATTAGATTCGATTACTTCCTGTGCAACTTCCTGTACATGACTGTGAAGCCGCACACCAAAATGTAGCAACAGGTTTTAAAAATGTGGCAACTGAGGTTGTGGAAGTGACCGAGTTGGATTATAACAGATAAATATTTTCCCGAGAACGAACTTAGCTGTTTTTTATTTTTTATTTTTTTATAATCAATAATAATAAACTAATATTTAATTAGTACAAAAAAAGCGTTTTCATAAACATTCATATATCAATTAATATTTTATATTTTAAATATGTATTAATAATACAGTTGGAGCAGTTGTTAAATGTTGTTCATAATAAAATAAACATAGAAACAAATAAATAAACAGAAAATAATATTTATCCAAAAAGTGAATATATTTGTTTTCCAACTGTGAAATAAAATTATAAATATTGTTTTTAATATTGTTGTTGTTGTTGCAACAATTAAAAAAAAAAAATTATGAGGAAATGTGAATTCATGCATAAATTAAATAATCCATTTAATAATCCAAACAAGCTAAATTGAGCATTTGTGTTTTCATAAATAGTAATATATTTAAAATGTTCTTTTTAAAATTATCATGTTATTATTATTATTATTAAATGATAATAATAATCCTAATAATAATTATTATTAGTTAATTATAATAGTAATAATACTAATTATTATTTATAATAGCAATTATTATTAGTATTATTATTATATGCATTTATATGTGTTTTTTATTACTTTTTTAAAAGATTTTAAGAAAAATGTGTGTGTGTGTGTGTGTGCGAAACAGCTGATCTGATGTTGATTTTTACTCTGTTTGTTCATCAGGTTTCCTCCTGGACTTCATCTCATATCCAGTAATTAAAGGCTTCACCTGTGCTGCTGCTGTCACCATCGGCTTCGGTCAGGTCAAGGTCAGAGTCTCACGCTAGAACAATCACTTACGCCTCTCCTCATTTCATTGCATGCTTCTTAAATGTCCTTTACGATCTGTGAGGAGTCAATCCCCTTCGTTTGTTGCGCAGAATATTCTGGGTCTGAAGGGGATCCCACAGCAGTTCTTCTTACAGGTTTACTACACCTTCCACAAGATCCCTGAGGCCAGGTGAGCACACACACACACACACACACATATATATATGATGTCTGACCGATGAACTGTGGTGTTAAACCATCTTGTCTGAGTGCGTATCTCAATCAACTGTGTTCTCAGAGTCGGAGATGTGATTCTGGGTCTGTGCTGTCTGTTCTTCCTGCTCATGTTGACGCTGATGAAGACTTCTCTGGGTTCGTCTCCAGACGAGTCTCCTCTCTTCATCCGGTCGGCCCGTGGGCTGGTGTGGAGTTTAGCCACTGGTGGGTGCTCAGAAGCTCTTGTGAACCTGTAAGTGTAACTGACAGATGTTTACGTACGATCTTCTTGTGTGGCAGTCAGGAACGCTCTGGTGGTCATCGCAGCGACGGCTGTTGCGTATTCTGCTGAGGTCACCGGACACCATTGCTTCAGCCTCACCGGGAAAACTGCCCAAGGACTGCCTCCTTTCAAAGCCCCGCCCCTTTCAGAGACTGTAGCCAATGGCACGCTGATTACTTTCAGTGACATCGTGAAGGTGTGTCGTTTTTGATACAAATCTTTCATATTTTTTATCTCCATCTAAAAGAACGGCCTCCAGAGAATCAAATAGGCTACTGATGAGTTATATTAATAAATTTGTTATTAGGATATATTTTTTTATATATATAAAAATGCTATAATAAACTACATTTAATTTAAATATATAAATTATTTGAGGCACTTAAAAACATTTAAAATTATTGATATATATATATTGTATTTTCTTTTATATTAATTAAATATAAATAAAACCTAAAATAATGTTTATGTGTATATTGTATAGAAAATGTATAGAAATAAAATTAAATACATTAAAATAGATGAAATTATAAAAATAAATTGTGTAGTGATGTAATTTAAAAAAATCAAGATTATTTGACATATACTGCAGTTATATTAATATAATTATATGTAAAAAAAAATAAGAATGTTAATTATTAAAGGCATCTGAAACATTTTAGCATTGTTGTATAAAATATTGAAAATTGAGAATAATTTAATGATTGAGAATAATAATGATTGTAATGCATTTATATAATATATATAATATAAGTGCATTCAATCATTATTATTCTGTTGTTTGGAAAATATTACACAAAGAGTATTTTTCTTTCACTATTTAATGTGAAATTAAGTGTAGTTTATAAAATAAAATTCAGATAAAATTATCTAAATGTATAGACAATATATATATATATATATATATATTAAATAAAAAAACGTAAATTATGATGATTATTATATTGTATTATAAAGATAATATTATATTTAAATATTTATGAACATAATGTATATATTTTTTAAAAGCTGTTCCATCATTGCACTAATGCCAAAAACAATTAAATATATTTTCGAAAATTATTACTTTTTTTTTTCTATGCACTAATAATGTCAGATGTATAAACCTTTAAAATAATAATAATAAAATAAGTTTTTATTCATTAATCTTAAAAACTAGGGTCATTATTCTATTAATAGAATAATAAATTATAGAATTATATATATATATATATATATATATATATATATATATATATATATATATATATATATATATATATATATATATATATATAAATAATTCTATAATTTATTATTCTATATATGATAAAATAGTAAAAAAAAAAAATGATGCGCCCCTTTAAAATAATAATAAATAATAATAAAATAATAATAATAAAATAAGTTTTTATTCATTAATCTTAAAAACTAGGGTCATTATTCTATTAATAGAATAATAAATTATAGAATTTTATATATATATATATATATATATATATAAAAAATAATTCTATAATTTATTATTCTATATATGATAAAATAGTAAATATATTTTTTTTATGCGCCCCCTTGTGGTACTTGGATCCCAGAAAGTTGAGCTGTCATGTAATACCACATTTCAGAATAGTAAACTATAGTATTAGTAAAGTATATGTGACATTTGAGAGATTGTAAGTAGAGTATCTAACAGAATAGTGATCATTAATGACCAATGGGGTGTGTTTTTTGTCAGGATTTAGGCGGCGGTCTGGCCGTTATTCCGTTAATGGGCGTCTTAGAGAGCATCGCTATTGCGAAGGCTTTCGGTAAGAGCTTCAAACTGTCCTTACTTCTGTGTCAGATGTTGTTTAGACACATTTAACACTTTTTTTCTTTTCTCCATGCAGCTAGCAAGAATAACTACCGAATCGATGCTAACCAAGAGCTCTTTGCCATCGGTGAGAGATTCTCTTCCTTTACGATGTTTTATCACAAGTGTAAATCGGTCGGTTTCTCATTGTAATGTTGTTTTTGCAGGTCTCACGAACATCATGGGCTCGTTTGTGTCGGCGTATCCCGTCACGGGCAGCTTCGGAAGGTCTGTCTGCACGCTAAGCGCTAATGCTAAAGTATTTGTTGGCTAGCTCTTCGCTAAGTCAGTGTCTTGATGTGGTGTTTTCTGACAGAACCGCGGTGAACTCTCAAACCGGAGTGTGTTCGCCCGCTGGAGGGATCGTCACAGGTAGCACACACTCTCTGCGATCAGGTTGACTTTTAAACTGTGGACAGCATCTGAAGGTGTGTGTTTCTGGGCAGGTGTGATAGTGCTGCTGTCGCTGGCGTTCCTCATGCCACTCTTCTTCTACATCCCTAAAGCGTCCCTCGCTGCCGTCATCATCTGCGCCGTCTGTCCCATGATGGACTTCAGAGTGCCGCTCCAGCTCTGGAGAGTCAAGAGTGAGACTTTACGGCACAGATTTGAACTATAGAAGTGTTTTGTTTGCTTTAAAATCGCACTGTTTACCTCAGGACTCGATCTGCTGCCGTTCTTGGTCACGTTTGTGGTCAGTTTCTGGGAGGTGCAGTATGGCATTGTGGGAGGTGTGGTTGTTTCGGGATTCATGCTGTTGTATATCGTGGCCAGACCCAAAGTGAAGGTGAGTTTCAGTTTCAGTCAGTTTTTTTTATGAAATATGAATATGTTAGGTGTGGCCTGTGAGCTGTGAATGAAAGACTTTTATTCTAGAAATCCACTTTCTGTTTTACAACGTAAAATGTCAAACAAAAACAAATACTGTTTTATTATATTAATAAATAATTTATTCATTTTATTATTGGAATGTTAGTAGATTTAAATAATCTTGACTTAATGTTTATATACTATACATTTCTATTTAATTGAAATCTTTAATTAAAGATTTCAATTATTTGATTGAAAGGCAATATGTTTTTAGTGTGTGTGTGTGTGTGTGTTTTAGTGCTGTCAAACAATTAATCGTGATTAATCGCGTCTAAAATAAAAGTTTTTGTTTACATAACATATAGCATGTGCACTGTGTATATTTATTCTGTATTTATAAATACGCACACATACAGCATATATTTTGAAAATATTTACATGTATTTACGAATGTATATTTTTATTCATAATATTTATAATATATGTAAATATATTTAATATATAAACGTAACATTTTTCTTACAAATATACATGCATTTGTGTGTATAAATATACACAGTAGACACACATATATATCATGTAAACAAAAACTTTTATTTTGGAAGCATTTAATCATTTGACAGCACTAATATGTATATATACTTTCCTTTTTTCATATCAATTACATATTTTACATATTTCATATTTACAATTACATATACATGTATACATATCTAATATAAATATACGTGTTTAAAAATAAAAAATATTACCTAAAACATTTATTGTATATAATAAATTTTTATTTTTAATATAAATAAATTATATATTTTGTGTAGAAAAAAGATAAATGCACTTCAGTTGCTGAATGTGTAAAAATAATACAAAATATAAAAAATATGTGAATATTAAATATAACTAATATATACATATGAGGTAACTAAAAATATCTCTCTAACTTATATAAATATATTTAAATAAATAAATATTAAATAAAATATAAATGTTTGCAAAGAAAAAAAGTAAATGCATTTTAGTTACTTTTTGAAACATGTAAAAGACATTTAACATTATATTTTAATGTGCAACTATAAAAAATGTGATATTTAAATCCATAAAATGTAACACATTTCTTTTTGTAAATAATGCATATTAATGAACTATAAAGAAACATTAAAATAAAATATTTATAAATTTGTATATCCAAAAACTTGTAATGATTCTTTAAAAATATTAATCTGTTGTTTTTTGGGGGAACGATTTTAAATACTATATACTACTCATATACTAATAGAATACTATCATGTCTTTACCATTAAACATGAACTGAAGAGTGACGTTTATAAAGTGACGGAGATGCAGCAGCAGTCCGTGAGGTTTGTGTGTGTGTGTGTGTGTTCAGGTGTGTGACGACGGCGTGCTGCTTCTGGAGCCGGACAGTGGGCTGAACTTCCCCGTGACGGAGCATCTCAGCAGACTCGTGTTCAAACACGCCCTTCACGGTGAGACACACATACACACACACACACACACACACACACACACACACGCTCTCACTGAGTGCTCACGGTCTGGTGTCTGTGGTCTGTCAGCGTCTCCTCCGCGCTGTCTGGTTCTGGACTGTTCTCACGTCAGCTCTCTAGACTTCACTGTGGTCCATGAGCTCACTGAACTGCTCAAACAGATCCAGCGGAGAGGAGTCTCCATGATCTTCGCTGGACTCAAGGTAGGGTTTCAGATCAAAGCCATTTCTAAAATTAAGCTCAGTAATATATATATATATATAAAGGTAAAGTTTCTTCTCTCTGTATGTCTCTCGCAGCCGTCAGTATTGAAGGTTTTGTTGACGGCTGATCTTCCTGGTTTCCGACATACAGACAGAGTAGACGAGGCTCTGCTACTTCTGACAAGTATCAGTCACTACCAACAACAATTATAACAGCCAATCACAGGCAAGAACTGATCACATGGCTCCGAGCCAATCAGCACCTGAATACCTCAAACCCTCTGATGATTGGTCGAATGAAATATCCTGCGCACACCTTTGACCAATCAGCACTCAGGAAGAGAGACTTTGATGAAAACTGATGGGGAACAAAGTTACATAAAGTTTGTGTACATGACGACCAAATGATGCTTTTGCACTTAAAACTATTTTTAGGTAATTTTTTTGTGTGTGTGTTAAACTGAATCCCTTGTAATTTTATGAACATGCACTTATTCTCAACACTAAAAAATCAAATCGGAAGCATTTTGGGTTCAAAAGCACTAGAAGTCAGACTGGTCTCTCAAAACGTAAAATATGATCACGATGATTCTCTTTCTCTGTAGTTTGTTGTAGTACTTTTATAAGTTTAGTATGTTTACATTTATTGTTTGTAGATGAAACCGGATCTCTATTAGGACACATATGTTTGGACTGACAAAGATTAAACAACAAACACTGAAATGTCTCTTTCGACATTAAACTGATTTGATCTACAGTGACTATGCTTGAAATATTTTCTTGGATAATTTTGTAATTACTGTACATCAAACATTCAAATGTGTATTAATAAAAAAAATGTATATTCACATTTGACACCTTATTAGTGTATGTATATATATATATATATATATATATACATACATACAAATACACACACACACACACACACATATATATATATATAGGTTATATATGCAATTACATAGAATGACTGTTATTAAATCGTTTTATATATATATATATATATATATATATATATATATATATATATATTAAAATGTATAAAAGTTTTTGTGTATAAAAATTTATGAAGAGTTTATTTGCAAAAATAACTGATATTTTTTGCATTTTCAAAAATCATGTTTATGTTATCATGTCTCTGTATTTTTTTTATTATTTTTTTTTACTTATTCGAGATAAACTACTACAGTTTGAGATTGGTTGAAATGCACGATGAACAAACATGGTTTTTGAAAATTGTTAAAAACTGCGTTATCTGTTATCTTATACTCTTCATATAATAAATATATTTTCATAATTTAACTTTTTAAGTACAGTATTGTATATACAATATTATTAATATAGGTTTAGTTAAATATTTAATGCTTATAAGTTCAAATGAATGTCTGAAAATAAATGTTTGTGCCACTTTTAAACAGTAGAGGGCGATGTTTAGCTTCTGTACTTCTTAGTAAATAACAGGTGTAGTAAAAGGCCTAGTCTTATGCTGAATTTGTGTAGTTATTGAAATTGCCAACCAACAATGTCCTGACATTACCAACAAGAAGCGTGCTAAAAACACTTAACCAGTATATCCCAAAACAAAGATGTTTCGATTTCTTGCTCTTTAATGGTACCAAACCACATTTCACTGCCATTGATTTTTATTTACAAAAGAGTCCATGCTGATATCAAGTTGAATCAAATGTGGTCTGGATAACTTTACTGCGGATAAAAAGCTAAATCCACTCCATAACTGTGACATTACTGACACTTTTAATATCCTAAAAGACTGACGACAAAGTGAAAGCAATGGCATTTTGTCTTTTGGTCAAAGTCTTTCCTCATACAGTGTGGTTGAATGTTTGTTCTTCATCATAAAACTGACTCAGCGGTACACACCTGGTGAAATGCTGATAGACTAAGAACCAACACACACACACACACACACAGGTTTATAAGATAAAGCAGTCACACCTCAAACACTGATCTTGAGCAAACAGTCGACATACTGTTAAACACATCTTCAGGGAGTCTAAAGGCATGTCACATTATCAGTCACCTTTTTCCTTTTTCCCTATTAGTAAGACTTCCGTTTCATTAGCCGCTTTACAAATGGCGGCACCCATTTTTACATCAGGAAAAATGTGGATAGGAATCCGTACGATGGGGACTCTCTGCAGTCGAATAAAAAATGGAATTGCAACTTTTAAATTCACAATTCTTATTGAAATGGCAGTCAATGAGTGATCCTCTGCTGCCATCTCCTGGTTATAACAGTCATCTTCATCTTTAAAAGTCTTTGTTTTTCACCAGGAGACACATTTTTGGCACATTCCTTGATGAAAAGCGATCCTTTAATAACGTGAATTTTGCTGCACAGCTGTAGAGTTGAGTAACACTAAAGGCTTCAAAATTTTATAAGATTTAAAAAATGTGTTTATGGCTGTGAAGCTAAGAAATTAATATTAATATTATTGATCGAGAAGACCATTACGATGTGGTTTAAGAGACTGGCCTGACTGGGTACTTTCCTGGGATTACCAGACTCGGCAAATAAAATGATATGATCTTTAATAACAAGAATTTCATTATCCGCTATCATTATTTACGAAGTTGCAAATTATTTTGTGTCTCAGTTTCTGATAAGAATGAGGCAGGAGAGGTTTCTGTGAGGGTCTCTATACAACACATATTAAATGAGCTTCACCGGAAGATTATGAGATGTTTTATCCTTATCCAGAAGTTCTGTGCATATGGTCAGTCTACCGGTATTTTGAAACTGAGGTGTAGCTAAATTGTGCTTAACCAGTAAAAAGTTGGAGAGTTGCCTGCATGCCAAAAGCGCATTTTTGTCGTCAACTAATTTTACTCATCACCTGTATTTCTGTGTGAAAGGGGTTAATATCACGCAATATCTTGCTTCTGTTTAGACCATGTGACCACACTTTAAAATGCTGTAAGTATTTTCCTCTATATATGTATTTATCATATTCAGTGGCGTCAAACCCCCTCTGGAGCTGCGACTTGACGCCCTGCTGTGGGTTCGTTGATTTAGGGTGTCACAGTGGGGTCAGGTCACGTGGTGAGTGCGTGTTCTTCAGCAGCTGTGTTGTGGTTGTGCTCGCCTCCATCGGCCGGCTGTAATTGCTGAGAGCTGAATCTCACTACACTGGCTCCTCGGTGGGTTGCAAAATTGGAGTGCCAAAAATAACATGACTGTGTGCTAAAACTGGAGCTGAACTGTGAACTTATTTCACACTAGACTGAAGGATCACATGAGGTTTCTACTGAGAGAGAGAGAGAGAGAGAGAGAGAGAGGATGCAGCGTTGACTGGGAAGTAATGAGCTTGTTTAGCTTAACTTAACCGTTGTTTTTTGTGTAATCTCGAACTTTAATCATTTGAAACTTTTTTTAACACGGTTATAAATAATAATCAATACTATAATATTTTAATTAGGCTACTGTTGTCTATCTATCCATCCATCCATCTATATGCATGTGTATATATATATATATATATATATACACACACACACACACATATATCACACACAATATCAGATTTTTGTTGCTTAACATTTTTGTGATTTATTACATTTACAACTTATCATCAGACATCTAATATAGAAGAGAATCACAGCTTTAATAGTTTTCAATAAACCTAAAACTGTATTTCATTTTCAATTCATTTTATGTAAAGTCGAGCAAGAACAGACATATATATATATAAATAAAATTATGAATCAACCCAATAAACTATTTTGATTTATGACACCAAGGTTTTACATTATGAGAGTTTTATTAGTTTTGTAATTTATGTAGCCTATAATCATTTGTATAAAAAGTCAAGCAAGGACAGAGACTAACAAATGGCAATTAAATTAAACAAATGCAAATTATTAAGTGTAAGAAGTTATTTTTTTATTTTATTTATATCAAAAGTTAAATATAATGAGCAAATTTGACATTTTATATCCTATAACAATGCTTCCAACCCCCACCCACCCTACCCCACCAAAAAAAAAAAGATACATTTTTGGCCAAAAAAACAATATCCTTATTATACTTTTTTTTTTTTTTTTTACAGGTTTCATTTTTTCATCCCTTCACTTTTTCACTGACGCAATCCTCACCTTTAGCGCAACTGTCGTCACTGTCATGTGACGTCCAGCAGAGGGCGTCGCGTCTCGTGGGCGGGGTTTGAACGTCCCTCCTCTCTTCCGCTGATTGGGCAGCAGGGAGACTGACGGAGCGGGGCGGGTCCTTTGCGGTGTATCTCGCCCTCTGATTGGCCAGGCGCGTCTAGAGTGACTGGAGCGCAGCGGCGGAGGTGCAGTGGAGAATCACAGCAGCACAAATCCACTGCGCTCATGGCATCAAGGAGAATGGAGACCAAACCAGTCATAACCTGCCTCAAAACTCTCCTCATCGTCTATTCCTTCGTGTTCTGGGTGAGTGACCCCCATTCATTAGCGTTTTTGAGCTTTTAATGTTTCCGCGGCATGTTATCAAACATATAAATTGATTTGTTATCATAATAAATCGTTTGTTGCAATATTGCGCCACTGGAAAACAAGTACATCTCCATCACGGCAGGGCTGGACCCCTCCGAGGCTATTAGAAACACGAATCTTATTATATATAATAATAATAATGATTCTAATCAAGAATATGATAAACAATATGCATTCCAAGGCAAATGACAAAAAAATTTCCAAAAACGCGAAACGAGATGTTCATGATGATGTTGGTCATTATCCATCACCATTAATTAATGTTTAAATAAGAACATTATTCCTGATTAATAACATTAATGTCCAAAAATAGACACATACACAACATTTTAAATTGCTAATTGAGGATAATTGTTCAAATATGAGCATATCTCGGACACTATTCATTATAATTTTAAGATTAAAGCCAAAATATAGACAATATGCTGAATACGATGGACCCTAAATTGAAAGTTAATGTCCAAACATGCACATTTGCTGAATATGACTGACTGAATCTGAACACACAAGCATTTAAGTTCTAAATGGAATATTAATGTCCAAATATGGGCAGGCTCTAGAAATGTAACAGGTTTATTAGGGATGCAGTGACCTTCATCTCTGTCATATGAAGAAACCTCTGCGTCTCATCTTTAGTAAAGAATCTGATGGTTTCTGTCTGTTGAAAGTCATAGAGAGTGACATGATGGCACCGCCCCGCTACCAATGTAGTTTCTGTGTGTAATAACTGATTAGTATTATAAGCATTAATAGTAACACTTTATAATATAACTTTCAGAAATGTGTAGAAGAACGTTAGGTAACTAGGATTAACATTTCTTGAATAGACATAGACAGGAAGAGATGGTCTGACTGACAAGTGAAGCGTCCAAGCACAGTTTTTTTTTAAGTTATTCTTGTCAGTTAAAGGAGGATTTCTTAATTATGTGATGCAACAATTAAAAACCAGCTTTCAAAGTCTTGATTCTACTAACCTTGCAAACATTGGCAAATCCAATTTACAGACTTAGGCTGGGACTGATTTATAGCCCATATCCGCATACGTACATTTCTGTATGCATGGTAAATCTGTTCATTGTTGTGTAATGTTTGTTGGAAACTAGCTAATGCAAGATATTCTCAAGTGTTTTTGCACTAACTTTGTAGGCCAAGAAAGGCAGAGGCCTGAAGAAGTTATCTGTTAAGAATTTAATAAATATTCCATTTTATCATTAATAATTCAGAAGAAATGGGGAAAAAAATGTGCTAAGTAATTGAGCACATGTTCTATTTGATGTGATTGCCAAGTGATGAATTGCTGTACATTCGACACGATTCATTATGCCAATTGGACCTCAGATATCAATTTAAAATCTCATGTGATTTTGACTAGAATACAACCAAGTATTCAAGAAATGTCAAGCGTTTAGGAATTAGGATAAAAATAAAAACCCATAGCGATGTGAATATTTGATGATTAGCCTATTTGGAGGCATTTTGCAGTGTTTGGTTTTTCTTGATTGAGTCTTTTGCAATATATTCAGGTTCATAGAAGTGTGCTTAGATTGCATTATTTTTTGATCTTTGAACGACTATCGAATGGCGACTCTCATATAGTCAGACAATAATGATGCATAATGGGAAATTCCAGAAATAAACCTTTCTAAATCAACATATTGCACTCTGTGTTTTGAATCTGAAGATGTGTTTCTCCCCAGGAATCTGGGAACAAAACACTGGGTTTGTATTAGTAGGTAACCGTCTCCATCACATTTCCTTCTGTGCTCACTGGAGATTCAGTAATGCAGTGTGGCACATTCACAACCAACCAGTGGTTGTTTAGCTCTCTGTCCATCTGTAATCCCACTCGGCACAGTGATCCAGTGCCTGACCCAAATCTGGGCTATTTGGACCGAAACGCAGTGTATTTCTACTGTAGACCTCAGAGTAGATGCCGTATTTATTTGACAAAAACAGTACGTTGAGTTCTGCCTCTCATAGCCTCATTTTCATTCAGGTAAAATATGATCTAGAACGTCTAAAATGTTTTAGTCAAGATGCAGACTCATGATGTGTGAATTTGCAAAGCAGTATCGCAAGTAGTATTTTAGCGCAAACCCATACGTCTCATTTACGAACGACTCACAACTCAGTTAATCTCTGTGGGAAAATGTGCTGAAATGGTGTACGTATTATTATAAAGTCAGTGTCATTTTACGTTGAAAACATTGTGCCATTTACATGGTTTATGTTGAATTCTGCCTCTCGTAGCTTTGTTTTCATAAAAGGAAATTAAATATGATCTAAAATGTGTATTTTAATAACTGAAAGTTCATTTTCACAAGTAGTAGCTATATCTGCGAAAACCTGCAAAGGACTCACCAATCAGTTCACCTCCGAATTGAATGCAGTACAATAACATTATAACGAAGTAATTGTTATGTTTTTTTTAGCATGAAAATGCCTCTTTTATTTTCACGCTATACTGTATAATTGCATGATTTAGGTAATTATTTTTTTGCCACTTTTTATTTTTAAAGAGGCGAATCAGGTGAAATCAAATTTTTAAAACAATTTCGCAAGTAGACTTTTAGAACAGATCTTTGCATCTTATTTACAAATGACTAACAATTGAGTTTATCTCTTCTGTAAATGTGCTGAAATACTATATTTTTAGCACTAATAGCACTTAAATAAAAAAAAGTATTTTCCTAATAATTATTGCAGCAGTAATTCATCAAATTAGTTATTTGTTGTATATATGCAACATATCCAGATACATGTGCATTTAAGTGCACTTTGAGTATTGTTCAGTATGGCTTGGATAGATGTTTGACTGGTTGATTGATTCACTTTAGTTTTTTTTTGTGTGTGTGTGTTTGTTGTACTTTTATCCAAAGCAATTTGTAACCGAGGTAGATTTCATAATCATTTTGTGTTAATTATTTTGAATAGTGTTGAAATGGAATAATCATGCAGTTTAAAAGAAGATTTGAAGGTTTCAAGTGTGCAGTTAGCATCACTAAACTGAATTGTGCGCTTGCAGAACAGCTAAACACAAATGAGCTTTGAAACTCACGTTGTGTTAAAACAGCAAACGAGGGCGTAATTAAAGCGAGATGCGAAGAGATAGAGGCAGAAATTAGAGAGAGGGAGTCTGTGAGTGACAAATAAAACTGAAGTTGGTGTCATTTCTCCATCCTCCCATCAGCTGTTCTGGACCTGTGGGGTTCGTTCAGTTCGTCTGAACGTAGACAGACGGAGCGCCGTGTGTCCTGCTGTCGACCCTCACAACCACATTCACACTCTCTGTTCTCCCAGAAGCAGATGGGAACAGACTAACAGGGCTGAGAAAAGACAGGCCGAACATGAGCTAGATGAGACTGGTGTCTGTTGTGACGCTTTTCGCACTTAATTATATTTATGTAGATTTATAGCAAATTAAAACTATTTACAGCTCATTTTATTGCTACTTTAGGGTGCACACGTAAAGGTTTAAAAAGGGTTTTTTCACAGTGATGCCATAAAATAACCATTTTTTGGTTCTCAGAAGAAACTTTCAATGAACAGTTCTTAAACGAACCATTTATTTTCGGAACGTGAAGAACCTTTCAATAATCGAAATAATATTTTTTCGCTATAAACTTTTTGTCCACTTGAAAGGTTCCATGGATGTTGAAATCATCGATACCAATACATAACCTTTATTTTTGTGAGTACATGAAGAAACTTACATCCATAGCTTTCCGTTGCGCAAAAAAATTCTTTATAGTGGAAAAAAGTTTTTTTTAGATTATGTTCTTCGCACGCTTCTTTTAAAACCCTATTTATAAGTTAGTATAGACTAGGTCTGCAAAACGATTAGTCTCGATTAATCGATTCAAAATAAGTTTATGTGTAGGCCTACATACTACATGTGTGTGTAATGTATATATCATGTATATATAAACACACACACATATATTATTAAGGAAATATATGTTTGATTTATATGCAAATAATTTCTATATAATATAAATCAAATACAAGTGTTTATTTACAAATGAATACAATACATATACATTTTTTTAAATATATACATGTGTGTGTATTTATGTACATAATAAATATACACAGTACTCAGACACACATAAACATAAATATGTTATGTAAACATTAACTTTTATTTTGAATCGATTAATCGCGACTAATCTTTTTGCAGCCCTAATATAGACATATAGAAATTATGCTTGTTTACAAAACAGCATATAAACCAACACCCATTGAGAAAAGTTCATCTTTAATTGTATCAAGATTCAAGATTTTTATTCGTCAAATACACAATTATATAGAGCGTATATAACCAGCAGTGAAATGTGAGTAAAGTAGGTAAAAAAGTAAATGAAAACACAATCTAAGCGGAGTAACAAACGGCATAAATGTATCTAGATTTACATTTCCTGAGTAGACACTGTATTTTTTAAGTTATGTGGCCTCCATTTCTAATGATATCCATTTAGAATACAATAAAAATGTTGTTGTTGTTGTTTTTTTTTTTTTACATATATTTGGAAAAAAATTCACCGTTAAATTTGAAAGTTAGCTTTTCTTATCAGTTAGAACCTTTTGTGATCCCTGGTTCAAACACTGATATTATCTAGAGATACAGGAGAAAACCTCAGGTGTCCACGTGTTCCCCATGAGAGAAATCTGGATCTAGACTACATTCATTCAGTTCATATTTTAATGCAGTCGACATTATTAAAGCTTAGTATGTAAGGTAACACCTCATGCCACATTTCCCCTTGTACACGTTTGATTGAGAAAAGACCCCATGATGGTAAGAACGCCTTGTTTTTAACGCAAAAATTGATTTGTTTCCAAAGTATGTAAAAAATACTAATGAATATTCTTCAAGGTTACATCCTTGGGAAGTTTCTGCAATAAATGTTCTTTATTAAATCACGCCATGTTGAATCTCGGGACGCTTTTTATTGACTAGTCAGTTTGATTGATTGTGTGCGTAGCATTCCCGAAGGTTGTGTCAGCTCGGGATGTGACAGTATGACTTTGCAGTGTGTGTGTAACTGATACACACCTAGAATGGCATGTGCCTATGTGTGACCCCAGAGTTCCCCGCGTCTTAAAATAGCTAGCCTAGGACACATCACAGCGAGCGATGGGAATCCTGTTCTCGCTTAACAGGGGAAATGAGGGAACCTTTTGCTGACAAAAGTATCTGAAATATTGACGAAAAAGTCTATATTGTATGATAAATGCATACCAACAAATATACCGAAATGATAATTCACTGCGTATACTATGATAGCATTGTCATTATGAACTTACAAAACAGTTCAAATGTGTTTAGCAGAGTGTAAATCACAGTAAGTTAGTTACCCTCCACCCGCGAAACATTGACATTGCCATTGTGTTTTCTACCGAGGTGGAAAACGAAAACAGATGAAACCTGTTTACCAAGGATTTCATTAAAAACCCAAAGAAACTCTACACACCGCAATGCTCGAGTTGCTTGAAACCTTACATCTCAAATGCTTTTAAAGTTATTTTGTGTCTTAATTTAACTGACAGGGCTAGCCAAATCAAAGATGCATTGTAATGGGGTAAAACTGGGTTCAACTATCTTGTTACCCTTTAGTCAGATGTCAATGATTATACGTTGATATGGAATACAAGTAATTAAAGGGTGCAGCTGGACCTATTTGGCCAACAAGTAATAAATGGTGCCATTTGGAGATTCTTGGGTCACTCGTCTCTTGAGTTATTTCGCTCTTAGCCAGTGTTATTATTAATACTGGCAGTCCTGTTCATTACAATCAGACAATTAAGGACTTGTCTGGTCCGGTTTTCCCATCAGCCTTTGGTGTTTTTATGGAAATGAGAGTGCTGCTGATATATTCAGTACTTTCGTGTGTGGAGGCGTTGATGCTTAGCGCCGGTGCTCTGTTTGTTTCTCCGTAAGCTTGTTAATATTTTGTCTCGTGTATTCTTTTCAGTGTTGTTGTTCCCTTTGGAGGGCAAAGGTGGAGTGATTAAACAGAGATTTATTCAGATGGAGCTGCAGCCGTCAAATCTGAAGGAGCTGAGAAACATTTCATGTTTAATTCAACCGTGTTTTCTCACCCTCAAGCCATCCAAGATGTAGATGAGTTTGTTTCTTCTTCAGAACAGATTTGGAAAAAAGTGGCATTACATCACTTGCTCACCAATGGATCCATTGAAGTGAATGGGTGCCGTCAGAATGAGAGTCCAAACAGCTGATAAAAACATCACACAAATAATCCACATAACTCCAGTCCACCAATTAACAAATTGTGAAGTAAAACGCTTTGTGTGTTTGTAAGAAACAAATCTGTCATTAAGGCGTTTTAACTTTGAAGAGTCGCTTCTAGCCAAAATACGACTTGATATATCCATAATAGCGCTTCCTCCAGTGAAAAAATGTCCTGTTGTCCTCTCCACTGACTGTTTTCACTTGTACATATTGTGCATATTTCTCTCCTTAATCAGAAGAGATGCCTTTTTCACTGTAAAAAGCTATATTTTAGCTATAAGCAACAGTTTGAAGTTAAAAACGTGTCTTACAAACACTTTAACTGATGGATTGGAGTTGTGTGGATTATAGTGATGTTTTAATCAGCTGTTTGGACTCTCATTCTGACGGCACCCATTCACTGCAGAGGATCCACTGGTGAGCAAGTGTTGTAATGCTAATGTTTTCCAACACTGTTCTGATGAAAAATGAAACTCATTCACATATTGAATAGCCTGAGGGTGAGTCAATTTTCAGCAAATTTGAATTTTCAGGTGACCTATTCCTTTAAGAATCCTTTAGTGATAGAAGTCATCCAATTAAATCTTCAGAGCTCTGTAGCCCTTCCTTTAATGACTGTGTTGGTATTATCCAGCCCTGAATCCTATTAAAGCAAGCTTATGAAGACTCTCATGACTCTCAGCTGACGAGGTGTTTAATCATGATACCTGCTTGTGTCAATGCGAAACCTGAATACACTCTATTTCTCTAATATTAACATTGAAAAAAGTCTCTCCAGTGACTCTAGTTTAGTTAACATCCAGAAACACTTTTTTTCCCACTGGGATTGCCTTTCCCAGGAAACATGATCTTTACCTTTATTATCTGAATCAAACACTCATTGAGGTTTGGTAAACAGGAAGGAATCGAAAGCTAAAGGAGTGTCTGATTAATGCAGGAATAAACGGCAGGACCCATCAGAAAAAAACAAGAAGCTTCAGCCTCTAATGGAAATGAAATTGAGGTGAGATCTGATTGGTTCGGAGTGACTTTGTTGGCAGGCAGATCAGATTAAAGATCGAATAAAGGCCAAATATCCCTTTGTTGATTTGGAGTCAGTGTGAGCAATGCTTTCATATGTTGATTTTAAACAGTGATTCATCTCCAATTCTGAAACGTGTGTTTCCTACTGTAACATCTTGTTTGTGTGTGTGTGTGTGTCAGGGCTTTGGAATTGTGTTCGGTATGAGGGCTTTTTTTAGGTTAATCCTTGTCTGGATGTCTGAATGATATGGTCTGATTACGTGTGTGAATAAATGGGAAATCATAACTGTTAAATGTTGCGTAGTAAGTTAGTTACACCTGATAAAATGCCAATTGACAACACATAAATAATAATGTAGGTAACAAAAGTTTTTTTTTTTTTTTTTGTGATTTGAGTTATTATTAATTGTCTTTGACTAGTTAAACGGTAAAGTTCTAATTAAACGCTTTGAGAAATCTCTAACGTTTGCATTCCTGGAATATTCCCAATTAGTTCCTGGCTGTGGAATTTAAAGGTGACTGGAATTCCCGTTTTTAGGTCCTGGAATGACACTATGAACAGTTTTGCACAGGCCTGCTAATGAAAGAGATGCTATTATTAGCCACTAGCTTGAGACGTGGTGCGAGATTCTTGTGTTTGCTCTGTTCTGACGGCGATTAGCAGCTTTACGCTCAGGGGGAAAGTTATGCTGCGTGATTGTGCTGTAGCAGCGCGTAGCACAGGTTTGGGGTTTTTTTTCTACAGAAATAAGTTTCAAATTATTCACTTTATATTAGCTGCTGTGTTGAATAACTAGGCATGCAAAGTACACATGAGTTGCAGATTAACGGTTAGCAAGCATGTTGTCACTCTTAAGCCAATGACAAACAAATGTGAGTCTATTATTTCCTCATCCTGGATTTAAAATTGTGAGCAGTGATAGCTGGTAAAAATCACAATGCTAGTGTGTTATGGATGCCTCTTTATGCCTCTCATTATGCTAGTGCTAAGTTCTACTTAATGGTTTTCAGTACATTGCTAAGCAGATGCTCGAGTGTTTTTGATGGTTACTGAGTGGTTGCTTACCGATCAAAGCCATCAAGCATAAACAACAGATTTATCTTGGGAAAATTAAGCTCAATTTAGGTTACTTTTAAAGCACTTATTATGTAAAAAGGCTAATGGGACTATACACTTTTAAAAGAGTGCAGACTCAGTTGTTGTTATTTGCAATCATCTGAATTTTAATTTTTAACATGCTTTTTTGACATACTTAAGTTAATCTTTATTCAAAATTTCATAACTCTATTTTTTTTAAATAAGGTTGAAGTGTACTTAAGTGTGTACTTAAGTGTATAAATGCACAGTCACTAAAGTATACTTGTTTACACTTTATTTTAAGGTTATTTGTTACAGTGTAATTATACATTAATTACATGTAATTACTATATGGTTAGGATTAGGGCTTGGCAAAGGGTTACATGCATGTAATTATGCATACTTTATTGTTATTATAATAGTAAGTACATGTAACGTGTAACAATGACATCTTAAAATATATTGTTACCATATAAGTAATAGTAAGTACACTTTTTTTATTGCATTAATATATGATCTACAAATACTTTTTTTAAATGTACGTTTCTGATTTGAAATACACAAAGTGCACATTGAATACAATCAAGCATAATTATCTTTCACAAGGTTTATCTGGTTTCAAGGACATTTAGATTGCTAGGTTGCTAATGATGATTTCTTTTGTGGAAAAAAAGTACATTTCAGCATACAAAGTATGGAAATGGTGTACTTTAAAGATATATATACTTAAGTGCAAACTGAATTTTTTTGGACACTGAATTGCGTGTTATTGCAATAAAATGAAAATGTGTTATAGTTATAATTTAGTTTTCAATTTAACATAAGTAGGACTTAAGTCTTTATTCATAATTTCATAATTCTGTATTCTTTGGTTATAAGTGTACTGCCGAATGTAGTAGAATTATACTTAAGTCCGTACTTAAATCTGTACTTAAATGTATACTTAAGTGTGTTCTTAAGAGTGTACCTACAGTAAATGCCTTTAAAAAACAGCAAATTCGTTGATGGACACTGACATAAAAACATTATAGAGTTTATATTTAAAGGGGGGGTGAAATGCTATTTCATGCATACTTAGTTTTTTACACTGTTAAAGAGTTGGATTCCCATGCTAAACATGGACAAAGTTTCAAAAATTAAGTTGTACGTTTGAAGGAGTATTTTTGTTCCAAAAAAACCTCTTCCGGTTTGTCACAAGTTTCGGAAAGTTTTTTTCGAGTATGGCTCTGTGTGACGTTAGATGGAGCGGAATTTCCTTATATGGGTCCTAAGTGCGCGCTCTTCTACCGCAAGAGCGCACGCTCCAGTATAGCAGAGCACTGAGAGAGGCTGAGCACAGCCTGTTCAGAGCGAGAGCGTCGTGAAAAGTCACAAAAGAAGTGTGTTTTTGGTTGCCAGGGCAAGACAACCCTCCACAGATTACCAAAAGAGAAACAGCATTAAGGGACCAGTGGATGGAGTTTATTTTTACAGAGCATCAACGGAGTTGTGCAAGTGTTTTTGTTTGTTCCCTGCATTTCGGATTGCACATCGTTTATTTCTTAAGGATAATGCAGTCCCAACGGAAAAGGGTCACGATTTTGTGTTGGAACCACATGGGGTGAGTAAAACTGCTTCAAATATCTCTGTGTTGTTAACTTAGCTATCAGCGCGTAAGCACATCAAGTAAACAACATGCGATGTTGTCATCAAACTGCACTTTCCACATGTACAGCTTAAAAAAAAAAAAAAAAAAAAAAAAAGACGACATAAAGTGGAACTTAGTCATTTTCCAAAACCGCTAAGCAAATATATACAGTTTCAGTACATACTACATAGCATACCGCCTTTGCTGATGCTGCTCTTGTTAAATTTCAGCCTCTGGATCTGTGTCACAGCTTCCAAACGCTCTCAACTCAAAAGCCTACTGGCGCTCGTGATTCTTTAGCTCCGCCCGCACGTCACGCCTCCAGCCGGTCGTGTTTTTCCGGGAAAAATCGGTACAGACTATCTTTCTCTTATAAATATAATAAAAATAAAGACTTTTTGGAGTTATGAAGGATGCAGTACTACTCTATAGGCACTCAAGATTAACAGGATATTGAGTGAAAACGAGCATTTCACCCCCCCTTTAAAAAAATCTTGGGGTGGTTGGTGTTAATCATAGACAGTAAAAGAAATGGACACAGCGACCCCATTGGAACTGAATTGAGACAAGTGAAGCCCATTTTTAGCGTTTTTTAGCACTTCCGTTTCTGACGCGCAGACTCAAACGAAGCTTGACGACGTCAGCAACCTGTCTGCCAGATGTTAATGTTCTAGCAGCTGTGCGTGAAAACTGCCATCGTTAATCTTGCAGAGACTGCGAGCTTGAGCGGGGAGTTCTTTGTCGTGAGTGAGCAGGAGTAAGTATTCTGATTAATTATTTTGTATAGTATTTTAAAATGTAACGCCAGTACATCATATTAAGTTAATTGCCTGCGAGCTTCTCCTCCTGTCTGTACGGTAATGCGACAGAGAGACGAGTGGTTATGACGCAATCGTTAGCCTATTTTTTACAAAAACTGTTTATACGGGGCCATAATGTAACATAGAAGGTAATGGAGCCCTTTATACATTGTCGTGTATCTTTAGAAATAAATAATGGACAAACGGAGTCTTTAAACGCCTCAGATGTAAAGTTATTCGCTGTCAAAGTGACGCCAAAATGAATGGGAGTCAATGGGATGCTAACGCAAGTGAAGTTCTGCTACAAGATGGCAGCCCCCACCCGACTTCAACTTCCGGTCGAGTTCCTTGCCCCTTGGTGTTAATGAGATGCTAGAATAGACGGCTTCCCCATTAGCATTAGCGTTCTCACGTCCCGCTCTGTTAAACACAGATGAAGGCCAGAATCCACTGTCTTATTTCAAAAAAGAGCTATTCGTCTCGGTCTGTTTTTGTTTTAATTTGATCCGTTTTATCTATCATCCGTCCGCCGTTTCCCGCTAGCCACCAAACACACAGTCAATTTAGCCTTGGACAGATCCGTCTGATTTAAGCTGCCGCCGGCCTCCATTTCCCTGTCAGTTGACTCTGAATAATGAGACGGACCTTTCGGTGTCAACGAGACGCTGACTCTCGCCGGCTGTTTTTCAACCGCTCTGATCTAGCGTTTCTGGGAAATGGTGCGAGAGAGAATGAGGCTGAAAGGCCAGCGCCTCTTGACAGCTGTAGACGGCCATTAAACGTGCGGTGGCCCGTCTAACCCACCCTCTCAGAGCAAACAGCACTTATCGACGAGCCGCACTGGATCATGATGATGTACGCCGCTCTAATGGCCGAGAGAGAGAGAGAGAGAGAGAGAGAGCAACGGAGTGGAAGACAAGGGAAAATTACCGGCTCAGTCTGAGCGAACACGATTCAGGACTGTGTATGACAACACCCTTTGGAAGAAAACAAGCAGGATAATATGGCAGGATTTTGTTTGACTATTTTTTGGGGTTTACAATTGAGCACTGCACTCTTTTTTATGCACTGGAAAGATGTGAAACTGTACTATATAGGGAGCGTCGGCAAAAATGAGTGACTTGTATCTAGGCTTAATGTGCGTTGTGAATGAAAGGAGATTTTAAATCGTGGGCTGCAAGGGGTTCACAAAATGTAATTTTTTTTATTGTTATTTAATATTAAGAGATTTCAGACATGTGGCCACAAGGGCTTTACCGAAATAGATTTTTTTTTTATTTTTATGGTTTTGTTGTTATTTAATACGATGTTTTCAAACATGGTGGCACAAGTGGTTCACAATTATTTATTATTTTCTTTATTTATTTTAAAGGAGGTGGCAATAAAAAAAAAAGTTTTCAAATAAGGGTTTAAAAGGAATTCACACACACACAAAAAAAACTAAGAATATAAGAAAAAATTATAAGAATAAGAATAAAATGAGTTTTTGAACCGCTATGAGGACCTCAAATGTATTTATTTATTACAAATATTTTTTGAAACGGGTTAAAAAAATATTGTAATTTAATAAAAGGGCTTTTTCAAACAGGGTGTCACAAGGGGTTCACTTGTTTATTGTTATTTAATAAAAAAATTAGTTTCAAATGGATATGGAGGGATTTCACAAACAAAAAATTTAATTTTTAATAAAAGATGAATAATAATTTCTGTAAGTTTTGTTAATTAGTTAAACACTTAGGTAGGCTATATATTTGTATATAAAAAACAAACTAACAGTTAATATGAATGATTTCATAAGGCAAAGATGACAGTCGGTGGGTCTTTGCTCATAGATGGATGTCATACAGGAAGTGTCTGACTGTGAACTCTGTTGTTCTGGGGTCTCTCTGTGACCAGATGCTCGACCGTACAAGAGAAAGTGCCACAGCAGCAAACTGTGACGCGACACTGAACAGAAAGACTGTGAGTGTGTGTGTGTGTGAGACATAAAGGACTAGCGTGATGGTGGTGTCACCTGTTGTTTGGTGTGCGTATCAGACTCTCACAGCCTGTTGATAGTGGAAAGAAAAGCCTTGTGTATCAGACAGACATCTTGGAGTCAGAGAGGAAGATGTCAGCAGTGCTTCACGCACTATTTACTGTAACCTGCATTGTGTGATAAATACGGCATAATGAAAACATTAACAGTGCGCTTTTGACATTGTTTATCTTTGGACAGTTCTGATATGAATGTTGATATTTGCATTTCATTTATTTCGTTAGTTATGGTCCTGTTGTATTTATTTATTAATTTGTGTATGTATGTATGTATAAAGGGGTATATGATATGCCAATGGACAAAACGATTAATCAGGACAAACTTCGGACTATCGTCTCTATCGCTGTTACATGCTCATGTGACACTGCAGTGAAATAACTCATTATATCATATGTGAGCGCTGTGTGAGAGACATGCACAACTGAAGATGGGCTTACTGAATGTAGTTACAGTATCACACACATGTGTATGTCAGAGTGTCAATCTTTACTTGTATCCTCGTAAACACATGATCCGGGCAGCTCTTAAAGTGACAGCAGTCTAATATTCATGTTCATGTTAATCAAACCACTAAAGAGAAAATCTCTGAAAGACAAATAGATTTATTTTCCAGAGTGAAGAATATGCAGTGTTTTTAGAAATTTGATTACTTCATACAATGTATGTGGGTTTTTTATTTATTTGTACTACTGTAGTTTTTTTTGTCACATTGTTTGGAATTAGTTTCTTATTTAACCTGTTTACTTGTCTTCAGTGAACTTGAGTTTGCGTGTTTTTGTTTAATTTAGGCTAATATTTTTTATGGTATTGGTACTGGTGACAAGAATTATGAAATTCCTATAGTATATTCAGTGTTATAAAATATGATACTAGTATCGTTGTCATATCCAAAATCTTTTTGTTCCTTTGGTCTTTATGTACATTTTTTACACTTTTTTTTTTGTACCCCAGTTTGAAAACCCCTGAAATAAATTACTTATCAAAATTGTAAAATACTATATTAAGGGTGGATTGAGATTACGGCAGGTTTTGGGATTCCTGTTTCCATATATACCAAAAATTTGTTGTGCTCAACCGTCTCGGAGTCGAAACATAGTGAAAAGACCAGCACTGTTGGCTTTGACTGTGACTGTTTGTGGAAACTTCCTGCAGTGACCAACCTAATAGAAAGAAAGAAATCAAAGAAAAAAAAAATAAGTTTAAAAATTAATTTACTTTAATCAGTATTTAAGTGCAAGTTAGATTTTTGTTATGTTATAATAATATTAACTGTAACTGTATATATATATATATATATATATAAAAGCCTTAAACTACTTATCAAAACTGTAAAATATTATATTAAATTATTTCTGAATCTTTGCCATTTTGTGACATGTACTCTGTTAATTGTAATTAGTTTTCACCTTTTTAATATTTTATTTAATTTTAGAAACAGTATGTCATTTTAATACAACACTAAAAACTAGTAAAAGTTTGTGGTTAGTGGTTTTAATGTTTTATTATATGTCAATTTATTTCGTTTTTTCACTAATTTTTATTTCAATTTATTAAAAATGTAAAAAACTAATTTGATCCCAGTAAAAAAAAAAAAAAAGTAAAACTCAGACATTTGACTATGATGATTTATATTATTATTAAAAACCCCTGATATTTCCTCATATACATGAGCACCAGGTTAACTTCATATCATACCACAGATGTGATATTAAGCAGGAGTTTTTGGATGCAGAGCCTGTAGTTGTTCTGGTGCTGTGGTAACACACACACACACACACACACACTTGTTCCTTTGAGCAGATTGAAGGCCACAGAACAACAACGGCTTTGATCAGGAATTTGAAATGCAAAGAGCAGGATGTCTTTTCTCCTGCGCTCTCGTTTCCTCTCGCGTCCCCTTTTCATCCAAGTGTCTCTCTGTGTCCCGTTCCCTCTCGCACTCGCTCCAGACACAGAGAAACGGAGAACAGTCACTTCCTGTCTGCAGCAGCATCTAGGGTACAACTTTTTTTGTTAGCACAACTATTATAAAAAAAGAATATCATTTTTTTTGTTCATAAGAAAACACTATAAAATTAATATAATACTTAATTTTTTTACTTTTTTGTGTATTTTTTTTTGTTCATATAAAATAAATACAAATTATATTCAAGAAAGAAAGAGTATAACAATAAATAAAAATACAAAATAAATAAAAATAGAATATAATTATTTTTTTCTAAATTTTGTTTTGGTTTTGTTGTTCATATAAAATGTAAATCACATAATCAATAAAACATAACTTTCATTTTTTTGTGTGTTTGGTATTTGTTTATATACAAAATAATAATAAAAAATGAATATAGTCCTTCATTTTTGTTGTACAGTATACAGTTGTTGTTTATATCAAAAAAATAAATTAAAACACTTTACTAAAAATAGAATACAATACTTTCTTTTTTATTATTTTTTAATAATAAATAATACAAATATAATCAATACAAAATATAATGTTCTTTTTTTATTACTGTTGGGTTTTTGTTTGAACAAAAAATATTAAAAATAATTTATTTAAATGGAGTCCTTCATTTTGTTGAATGTTTTTTGTTGTTCATAAAATAAAATAAAAATAATATTACAGAAAGAAAGAATATAACACTTTATAAATATAAAAAGAATGTAATACTCTTTTTGTTGTATATTGTTTGTTTTTTAATGTTCATCTAAAATAAACAAAAATAATATTCAAGAAAAAAATATTATAACAGGTAAAAATGCAAAAGAATAAAAATAGTTGGATCTTTATTCTTTAAAGAGCACATTAAAATGCCATTTTCTGTTTATTTTCTTACGTATTTATAAATAAATAAATTTGAGTAAATTATTTTGGATGTAGAATAACTACATTTTTGCCATGGTAGAAAGAATGGCTAAAATTGATTAAAAACTACACCTGGGAGGTACTACAGGTACTACACCTGTCAACACTGTATATAGTCGCAGTCCATGTAAAAAAAAAAAAAAAAAAACCAGGGGTCTTCTAAAAGTGGAAGATGTAGCCAATGCATAAACATAAAAATGGACTCCATTTGCTGATTTATGCCAGCCATTGCTCCTTGATTCTTAATATTTACTGAAAAACCCATGTATGCACATTTGAGAACTCCACAAGAAAGCACAGGATTTACGTGTCACTCTGGAAACGTTTCTTCTGCTGCCATGGAGCGTTTTCCTCAACAACGAGAGCTCTAATAGATTGTCTCTTTTTATTTAAGCTCTAAATCGTCTGTAACTCAAGAGGCGCTGCTGACATATCAAAGACGAACGCCGCCGAGCCGCAGCAATTTAAGATTCATTTGAAGAAATGAACGCTCCACGTTGCGTCAGCAGACAGACGCGAGTGTCGGGGGATAGAAGGAGTCTCGTTCAGAAGCATGTGCCTGAGATCCTGTTTAATATCAGCTCTCTGTGGGTAAGAAGATAAAGCAATGACTAGATCTCACAGCCAATGCAAGTCCAATCTCGATAGCCCTGAGCTAATATAAACAAGGTGCTCGCAACACCAAGGTCAGGGGTTTGATTCCCAGGGACTACATGAACTGATAAAACCTCTGAAAGAAAGTGCAATAGTAGTTTTGAAAGTTTAGTGATCTCTCAGGTTTTCTGGGGTTAGAGAGTTTTATGTATCTTTATTTTACAGACTGCTGGCTAAGACAGACAGAGAGAGAGAGAGAGAGAGAGAGAGAGAGAGAGAGAGAGAGATGACAGACGTATCGATGAATAATTTATATTCTTTTGCTCAATAAATCATTTAACATTTTCTTGTGCCAGCCTTCACACAGAAAGCACAAGTTCAGCTCTTCGGTGTAGTTTTGCGTTATGTTGTATGTGTAGCGGATGTTTTTTTTTTTTATTGTTGCGTCGTCTCCGTTATTCCTAGAACATCCAGGTGAATCTCACAAAATGACTCATATTTCATCCTAAACACGGAAAAGAAAGCTGTGAAAAGTTATGTGTGAATTATATTTTATGTAAATAAAATGAAGCCTATTTTCGGGCAGTATTTTTTTTTTTTTTTTTTTTTGCATTCAGGTAATTAGAATGATATTTTTATTTTAACTTATGGTAATGATGGTAATAATTTTTTTTGTTGTGTATTTGTTTATTTGCGTTATGTAATTTCAATGGTTTTATTTTTGCCTTATGGTAATGTTAATGTTTATTGATTTATTTATTTGCATTATTTACCTAGCATGATATTTGTGTTGCATTTGATGGTATTTATTTGCGTTATGGCGATTAAAATGGTTTTACATTATAGTTATTTTTTTATATATTTGCTTTATGAAAGATGTTTTTCCTAGGGCTGCACGATTAATTGAATGCAATTATCATGTGTATCTTGTCAGTAAAGCCGGTTCTGTGATTAATAGTAGAGGCTGACCGATATGGGTTTTTCACTGGCCAATGCCGATATTTAGAAATCAGGGCAGCCGATGACCGATATATACGATGCACCTGCCTATAAATCAGCCTAATCTGCAGCAGAATCGTCCAGTGCCGATTAATAAAAAAATGCCAAAAATCGTCCGATTAATCGGTCTGACCTCTAATTATGAGTAAATCGCCATCACATGCTTTCAGGTGTAACAGCATTTACAACACTGAGCCGCAGTTCATTGAAAAGCTACGCAAAATTGCATTCATAATATCAGTCAATATGATCGCGCAATTATAAAACCGAAGAAATCATTCTGCAATTATGAAAGCTGTTTGTGTAGCTTGTCAAGTCCCCTTTATTCATGTAGCGTGTTTATAGTGTTTCAATAATGCACATAGCTTGTCAGTGGACTATGGTTCTGTGTTGTAAATGCTGTTCAATCTGAAAGCACGTGAAAATACCACATTTAATAACACGTTTTTACTTCATAAAGGCAATGTGGATTAGCATTTTATTATTATATACTTTATTATAATCAAAATTATAGTAAGACGGACTCAGATAAACCATATATTGTCGTAGTAACGTGTTTATTAGTCACGATGAAATAATGAAAGCAGTTCAATCTTCTGTTTATTCAGCAGCCACTATAGGAATTTCCTGATTTCTTCTTCGGGGCGTATTTAGAGTTTCAGCGTGAGAGCGCCCTCTGGTTTTCGGATGAAGATTTACTGCTGATCACAGATAAGAGCTTCACTAAAAGATATGCATGACAATTGCAGCTCTGCGTAATCGCGATTTATTGCCTTTGTGATTTAATTTCGATTAATCGTGCAGCCATATTGTGGTAATGATGACATTTATTTATGTATGTATTTATTTATTTGCCATATGGTGTTACTTAGAGCGGTTTTGTTTTTTTGTTTTATGGTAATTATGATATAAAATAATGATGTATTTATTCACATTATGATTAATAGAATTCCATTTTATTTTTACATTGTGACAATGATTCCATTTTTCATTTATTTATTCACGTTATGTAACCATATTTTCCGGACAGTGCTCCTGTAGTCTACACTGAAGACATAGAGCGCCCTCTCGCTGCTGTAGACGGTAATGTTTTCTATTGGTTCTTGGTTCTAAATGAATGCGACTTATAGTCCAGTGCGACTTATATATGTTTTTTTCCTCGTCATGACGTATTTTTGGACTGATGCGACTTATACTCTGGTGCGACTTATAGTCCGAAAAATAAAGTACTTAGTACTTTTTTTGTTTGTTTGTTTTTGCATTATGATAATATGATGTTTATTTACTTATATGTGTTATAAAAATTGTATTGTATTATAAAAACAATAATACATTGTTGTAATGATGGTATTTTGATTAATGAATATTTGTGTTCTGGTAATTAGAATGATATATTTAAATGTCCAATTAAGAAAAATAAGAATGAAATGAGAAAAAAATTATCCTGGACACATGTACAACTTTAAAAGAAAAGACAGAAGAGCTCTCTGTCAAAGAGAAACGTTAATGGCCCTCTCTTGTCTCCTCGTATCATCTTTCTCAAGGGTTTTTAAGGTTCTTCGAGCTGTATGCTTTAGTTCCTGAAAGTTAAGAGTGGTTTCCTCCTCTCTCTCTGATCCCTGATGAGTCACACCATCTGTGCACTTTCTCCTTCTCTCTCTGTCTCAGTGTGAGATGGAGACGGGACGTTGTGTCCTCTATGCGCTGGTAGACATGGTCTGAATGACAACGTGATGCTCCCATTGAGCATAGGATGGAAACTTTTTCTCAAATCCAAGAGCACTGTCTTCCTAGATAACCTTTAAAATGCTAACGCCAAAAAGATGATACAACTGCAGTGTCAAATTTGATAGTGGGAACTATATTTTGTACTATATATTGATGTATTAGCATAGTACATATTCAGGGAAAAAAAAACATTGTAAAATGTCAAAATGTTAGGCCTATTTCAAATTATTTCAGTCAACATTAGTATGTGTTGTATTTTTGTTGCTAGTTAGAAGATTGTGTCATTCACTTACAGAAAATACCAAAAATTACCGTGGTACATGTCCAGCATTTCCATGGTGCTTTTGGGTACTTTCGACAACATGTTAACATGAAAGTTATGATCTTACTCCGTAGCTATCAGATTTTAATATCATAGTGCTTTGTTATATATTTGTGATAATAACATGGTAAAAACTACCATGGTACCATGTCCAAAAAAGGAGATTTTAACTAAAATTTGTATTTTTCATGTCCGTTGAAAAATCATGTTGTTAGAACAAGCTAATCACAAAAAGTACTATGGCAATATTTAACATAATATGGGTGTTTTATGCATACTTTATTAACTATGTATATTTTTGTTCAAGTATTGTTGCTGCAGTGTTAGCTTAGCAATATGCTAATGACAGAAAAGTGGTAGAATTTAACCTTTGCATTTATGTATATTTTGTGCTCATTCTAGTCTTGTAGTTTCACTTAGTAACATGCTAATGACAAAAAAAATGAACATTTTAAATTTGTAACATTTGTAAAATTTGTAAAATTGTAACATTTTTGTGTTATGTACATTTTGCCATATATTTTGCTAATTTGAGTTATGTTGTGCTGTTAGCATAGTAAAATGTTTGGCTAATGGACAGAAAAGTATATTTGTGTGTGCTGTGTACATTTCGCATTAATTTGAATTATTGGTTTGTACACGATTTTTAATTGTTAGCTTAGCAACATGCTAACATCAAACACTAACCGCATCCCAAATGATACACCATGATTCTTGTGCACTATGTTCTCAACCATGTGATTTATGAATTTTATAAGGTTATTTTTTTTCATTAATATTCGGATTCTGATAGCCCCTCCCCCTTCGTGACTTAAAGCTGACAGATGAGTGCATAAAATATCCAACATTCCACACTTCGGTTTTTTCAGTTAAGTGCATCATTTTAAAGTGCACTTTTTCCTTTTGGAATTTTTGGTGTAAACACACTTCTCGCACTATTTGTGACCCTGGAGCACAAAACCAGTATTAAGTCGCTGGGGTATATTTTTAGCAATAGCCAAAAATTCATTGTCTGGGTCAAAATTACTCATTTTTCTTTATTGCCAAAAAACAGTAGGATATTAAGTAAAGATCATCTTCCATTAATAAATTTTGTACGTTTCCTACCATAAATATATCAAAACTTAATTTTTGATTAGTAATATGCATCGCTAAGAACAGCTTTCAGATGATGTATAAATCTCAATTTTGAAAAATTTACCCTAATGACCTGTTTTGTGGTCCAAGGTCACATTATGCTACACGTCATAGAATAGTGCATAAGTATAAGTACGCGATTTGGGAAGCACCTAACTCTAATTTGTGACTCTAATTAGTCTATTAGTATTGCATAAGGCTTCTTTCAGTAAGCATGCTGTCTAAGCACCAGGGCAGCTCACTATTGAGTTTAGCTTGTGCCACAATAGCTCTTCACACCATCATTAGCATATCCATAAAACCGATGACTGTTTCAGAGGTGGCAGAATGACGGCATCATACTGTTCTGAGTGGGATGTGGGTTCACTGATTCATGGCTGTTTCTGTGGGTAGCGTCATGTGCGCTCGCTAACTCCACACTATTGCTCATCTCGAACGCGTGGATGTTAGTCATAACATATCAGACAATTACATGCAGTGATGATTACATGCAGAAATGTCCTGTAAAGTATGTGTTGATCTGGGTTCAGTGCGTGGTGTTGAATCTGTGGTCCATCTGCTAGCAGGCTAAACTGGTTCAGCACAAGCCCATCGGCCTTCATGTGTCCTCCAGACTGCTGATAAAAACTTAATAAACACTGAGAGAATGATCCAAAACACCCAATCTGTTTTAGTTTCTACTAACTAAAAATGCTACATGTTCAACTCATGATAATGGCATGCTACTTTTTGTAAGTGAAGTCTAGATGAAACAGGACATATGAGATATGTTTAGATGCACATTTTAACCAGGCTTATGTATTTTCATGAGAATAGTTGTGTTTCTGTAGATCATACATATTACGTGACATCCTTCCACCCCTCAATGAGTCTCGTGTTTCAGAGAAGCTTCTAGTGATGGAGAAATACACCAGCGCCCTCTTCAGGTGGTTGTTTGTGGGACGGATTTGTGTGACTAAACTATAAAAACTGCCTATTATAAAATAAGGAGAAACATATTAAATATATTATGCTTTTAGCATATACAAAAATCTAGAATTTTTTTTTTTTTTTTTGTATGCTGGAGTTTATACTCACTCACTCACTCATTCACTTTTATGCATTTATATTATTATATTTATATTATAAATGATTCTGGTTCTGTTTATTTGTAAAACAACTTTTTGATTTATTTATATATTTAGTATTTATTTTTTACAAAGATTGAATTTGTGCTTTTAGATAAGGGCTTTTATTTTCATACATTAATTAATGTCAACTGGCATATATATATATATATATATAACGTTCATTATAGTAATAGGTACATACTAAAGCAAATCAGAATAGTTTTACACACATATGTAAACAACACATCAATTACTTAAATTACAAAAAAATCATCTAAACATAAAATGTAACATATTATAGCTTTTAGGACATAGCAATATTACTATCAAATTTTGGTTTGAATTTAAATTATTTCATTATTTGACTAGAAACAACACAAGAGGCGTGAAATTAGAACATCTAATAGGCAGTGCTATTTTAATATGATTTATATACTATTACAGTATTAAAGTTTTAAATGTGCTTTTTTTATATGGTATTTTCTATACATTTTTTATGCACATTTTGGTGATTTTATGTGGTTTTGTCATTTGTATACTTTTTTTTACTATTTTTATATTTTTTACAGTTGTATTTATTTTAGTTATTTTAGTATTTCAATTTCTTGTTTTAGTTAAGTGTTTTTATGTAATATTTATACTCTGATTTTATTTCAATTACAGTAAACGGCTTTTAATCAATCAATCAATCAATCACCTTTATTTATATAGTGCTTTAAACAAAATATATTGCGTCAAAGCACTGAACAACATTCATTTGGAAAACAGTGTCTCAATAATGCAAAATGATAGTTAAAGGCAGTTCATCATTGAATTCAGTTATGAATTCAGTTTTAATAGTTTTATGTTTAGTTAACAACAACACTGATAATAAGAAATTAGTAAATGATGTACAGTACATTGGTGTCATTATTATAAAAAGTTTGACCACAGAACCTCATCACTGGCTGATCAGAATCATCATTTCTATGTGTTTTGCTGTCTTCGTGTACTGTCCACTAGATGGCAGCAGAGGAGTAAAAATACTTCCTCGATTGGTTTAAAAGTTCTAATGTTTGTCTTTTTCCTGTAGATCACGGGGGCGATCCTGCTTGCAGTGGGATTATGGGGGAAATTCATTTTGGGTCCGTACATCGCCCTGATCGCTGAGAACTCCACCAATGCTCCCTACGTGCTCATCGGGACCGGGACCACCATCATCGTGTTCGGACTGTTCGGATGCTTCGCCACGTGCCGCGGGAGCCCATGGATGCTCAAACTGGTGAGTTCAGCCTCAGGGAGCGCAGTTTACAACAAATGATGCCCCTAACAGCCAACACGTCTCTCTCATCTCTAGTACGCCATGTTCCTGTCGCTGGTGTTCCTGGCCGAGCTGGTCGCTGGCATCTCGGGCTTTGTTTTCCGTCATGAGGTGAGACGTGCTTCAGCATATTCTCCGGCGGTGACCCATAATGTGTCTCGGAGATCTCCATCTGTCTCACAATAGGAGGGCTTGTTCTGGTGACATCTGACAGACTGTGTATGTGTGTGTGTGTGTGTGTGTGTGTGTGTGTGTTTACTCAGATCAAAGGCACCTTTATGAGGACATACAACGAGGCCGTTCACAACTACAACGCCAAGGACGAGAGGAGCGTCGCGGTGGACAACATCCAGAGGAGTGTACGTTCAAACACTGGTTAACAACCGTTCATCTGTTTAATGCTGTTTATCTAGTGTAAGGATAAATGTATCATAATCTGTATTAAAGATAGATAGATAGATAGATAGATAGATAGATAGATAGATAGATAGATAGCACTACCTGTCATGAGCTCTGATCTGTATGATATTCTCTGGCTGTGTTCAGTTGCGTTGTTGTGGCGTTCTGAACTACACCAGCTGGTTCTCCAGCGTTTATTTCCCTGTGAATGGAATTCCTCCGAGCTGCTGCGCCAACGCTTCCGACTGCAAGTCCTCAGACCTGCGAAACGCCACCATAGCGCCCACCAAAGTCTATCAGCAGGTAGCACACACACACACACACACTTAACAACCACACACACTGATGTTCATGTACTTATAATGCTTCTGTTGTGTTCAGGGCTGCTATGAGCTGGTGACGACCTTCATTGAGACTAACGTGGGCATTATTGCTGGAGTAACGTTTGGGATTGCATTCTCGCAGGTAGGATGGAGACTTAAAGGGTTAGTTCACACAAAAATGAAAATTAGGCCATACATGACTCACCCTCAATTCATCCTAGGTCAGGGCTCCAGACTGCGACCAGATGGTCGCATTTTGCGACCAAATTTTGAGAGTGTGCGACTGAATTTTACATCCAGTCGCACATGTGCGACCAGTAGATTTGCACACGCACGCACGCAAACACACACACACACTTGCACACACTCGCGTCTCATTGAGTGATGCCTGTCTGTGAGGCGGCAAATGCGTGTGAGAAGAATAGGGAATGGCCACTGTAAGTGGCTAAAATGTGTGGAGGGGGAGGGGCCTAGAGATAATTGAGCGGGCGTAAACATCTGTGGGAAGGAAACCGAGACAAATATCATCACAACCTGATATGTGCGTGCGTCTGAGCTATGAGCAAGCGAACTATTGATTCGTTCTTCCGACCTGCGGCTAGTGTACCAGTGCCAGAGCCTAGTGTCACCGTCAGATGATGATTCAGAGTCAGAGGTTGGTGTGGCTAAAAAAGTCCGCACCAGGGCCGGCCCGTGGTATAGGCAAATGCTAAGGGCGCCACTCATCCATAGGGGCGGCAGAATGAGTGAACGAGTGATTTTTTTTTTTTTACATATTTTTTTTTATAATAGGCTACTATTTAAAAACCATTAATTCAAAACACTTCCAAATAAAGCAAAAAAAAAAAAAAAAAAAAATCCGGCTCTTCAATCTTCCCCCGCCCATCGAGTGCTTGGAAGTGTGTCAGAAACAGAGTGCGCGCACGATCAGTTGTTGGTAATTTGTTGTGTAGCGTGCCCGACGCCGCATCCAATGTATACAGCACTGCTTTTGTTAACACACAGCTCGTAGAAACGGGCCTGGCAGCTCGCGCCAGTTCTAGACACGGTGAAAGTTTCCTGATTGTGACGGAAGGCCGAATTTACATGACACATTATAAATGAGCATAGTCTGCGATAGATACAGTGCCAAAAAGAAGAGAAGAGGATAAAGACAGAGGTAAAGAGATGTAGTGAAATAGCAATTTATTGCATAGGAGTAAGAAGATACTATAATTTCATGGCAGTTATTTTTACCTTAAACTTAATGTTAGCAGTTGTTCTGAGATCTGAGTCCCCAGACTGTGATTTTGTACAATCAGTTTTAAGACGCATTTTTTATTATCACTTTTTGTTTTGTTTTTTGTTTTTTTTTTACTCTACAGTTGTGCAGTTTTGGGGGGATACAGTACAGGCCAAAATTTGGCAACATTACTATTTTTAATGTTTTTGAAAGAAGTTTCTTCTGCTCATCAAGCCTGCATTTATTTGATCAAAAATACAGAAAAAAATGTAATATTGTGTTATATTATTACAACTTAAAATAATTTGTTTTCAATTTATTATACTTTAAATTATCATTTATTTCTGTGATGCAAAGCTGAATTTTCAGCATCATTACTCCATTCTTCAGTGTCACATGTGACATCCAGTCTATCACATGATCCTTTAGAAATCATTCTAATATGATGATTTATTATGAGTGTTGGAAACAGTTCTGCTGTAATGTGTGTGTGTGTGTGCGTGTGTGTGTGTGTGTGTGTGTGTGTGTGTGTATATATATATATATATATATATATATATATATATATATATATATATATGCATGAGGCGCCAGGCAAAATCTTGCAAATTGGTCAGGGCCGGCCCTGGTCCACACTCACCATTTTCGAGAAGACTGGCTGTAAGAATTCAGATGGCTGAGGTACTATAATTATTAGTTATTATAACTATTATTAATTATTATAACTACTTTTCACCAAATACAAAAGCCAGCTCGACCTTCAAAGGAAGAATGGCTTAAAACTTAACGAAACATACAACAACGATAAAGCATGCACACAAACTTTTTTACTATGCACATTTTTTATTCTGAGTGTATGGAATTTTGTTTACTATTTGTACTGTCATGACAGCGATGGTGCTGTCAGTTTACCTTGTTGCATCTTCAAAAGTGCAGAATAAAATGTGACACTGAATTTGAAACGGCACATTGTAATTTCTGCATCTATTATTAAAGTATTTATTAGTAATACAGTGGAAATTAGTAGATTTGGTTAGCATGTTGATTTACGGTGTGCGCCCCTAAATTTTCTGGTTGTGCCCCTAAAATTTTCAGTTGGGGGCCACTGTGCTCCTAGTGTAAAAAGTTAGTCTGGAGCCCTGCTAGGTGTATATGACTTCTTCTTTCAGACGAATCCAGTCGGTGTTATATAAAAAATGGTCTTTGATCTTCCAAGCTGTCACTCAGCGGGTGTTGCAGTGCATCAGTCCAAAAGAAGTGAAATAAAAAGCGCAACCATTAAAAAAAATAAAAAAAAAGTGTCTCACGTGGCTCTGGGGACTGAACAAAGGCCTCCTGTAGTGAAACGATCCATTTTTGTAAGAAAATTATCCATATTCAAAACGTAATAATCACTTTAATGTGGCTCGTGCCAACAGTTGCACATGGAAGCAGCTCCGAGCTGATGATGTATGAGGTCAGTATTGCGCACACATGTGAGTCTCGTTAAAACCAACGTTTGTTTACAGGAACATAGGAAGCAAAGTTTACTAACTTTAGCAAAGGAACACCAGTGGCTTATATCGAAATCCTCCGACATTACAAATCCTTGTTTTGTACTTCTAATTAGTGACTGTTGTTTTGTTTTGATCTCTCCACGCTATGACCTCAAACTGCTTCTGTGAACAACTGTTGGCGCAAGCTAGTTTAAATTTATTATTGCGCTTTAAATATGGTTATTTTTTTTACAAAACGCATTGATTCGCTACAGGAGAACTTTGTTCACCCCCCACAGCCATGTGAGACAATTTTTATTTCACTTCTTTTGGACTGATGCATGTAACACCCTTTAAGGCCTGTTCACACCAAGGACGATAACTATAAAGATAATGATAAATATTTTGTTAAAAAAATCGTTCTCAGTGTTACAGAATAGCAGAGTCCACACCACAGCTATAACAATGAAGGCACAGAGAAACAATATCGTTAAAATCACATTCAGTTGTTCCAGACAAAATTTTTCCAGCTGATGAACACTACAAACATTGACGCCCAATCACGAGCCTGAGAATTTAAAGCCACCAGCTGCATCTATAAGCAGACAATATCGTCTACCATTATGGATGCTAATGTCGTTATCTTTATAATTACCATTCTTGGTGTGAATGGGGCTTTGTAGTTTTACTTTATTTTTTCTGTCTGGTTACAGGAAATCTTAATTTTTAACGTTTTTTTTATAGTCCTTTTTTTGAATATTCAATACTTTTTCTTTTAAGCATTTTTATTTTATTTGAAAGATATCCCATAAAATTTAAAAAAAAAAAAAAATTTATATTTAATATATATTTATGTTCAATTAAACGTTAAAAAACATTGTACACTTATTTTAAACATTTTATACTATACATTATTTTTTTAAAGATGTTCTACACTTGAAATTTTAACTTTTTATTTTACTTTTTTATATCTTACACTTATTAAACATTTTATTTTAGTGTTTTCATATATTTGAATATTCTGCACTTATTTAATATTCTATACTTTTATTTTAAACATTTGATTTTAAATATTCACAATTTTTTAAAACATTTCATTAGATTTTTTTTTAACCTTTTTTTATATTAATAGTTTTAAGCCTTATATGTAAAAGATTGTTGGTATATATATACATATATATGACCTCTCGATTGTTCAAACAAAAAGATAGTCCCGTCCCAAACTCACAAAACTGGTTGATGTTGTTAACAGAACAACTTGCACGCCGTTAATTTTATCTAAAGATAAGCATATGAGTATTTTCCTCTCCTTGAGACGTCATAATCGCGTCCGAGCTAATATTGACTGTTTACTGTAATATCTGTGTTCCGTTTAGCGCTGACGCGAGCTGAACAGCTGGCTGCGGTTGTCTCGCGCAGATGGAGCGGCTCGCTCCGTCGAAACGAGTCACCGGGTAACGGTGCGTCTAAAAGCTCGAGCGAGAGACAGCTCCGCCGTGAACACCGACCCCGGGCTGTCTGTGTTTTCCCAGCCCTCATTTAGTAAACACACACAGACACAGGCGCCAGAGCCGAGCGTGTGGCGCAGCTGGGGTCTTCTAGCGAGCGTGCCTCTTCAAACGCAGTCAGGCGCTCCGTCACTCACGCTTCCGCCTCGGGACCATATGATGCAGATAGCGCTCCATCCGCACTAATGGGTCCAAAGGGCCGCGCAGGAACACCTCGACCCCTCTAGCGATGCTAATTGAACTGAAAACGTTATCTGTGAGCACACGGGCGGCCCAGGATCAATGACGTCTAATCTTCCGCCGCGCACGTGGAACTCTTTTGGCTCGGTTTAACGGGGATCAGTAAACATTCATTATGGTTATAACTAGAATTTGGTGCGCGCGGAGAGAGCGGACCGTACACCCGGGAGAGCAGCCGGCGGTAACGACTATCCCAATTTAATTTAATTAGCAATTACGCAGGGAGAGGGAGGAAAAAAACCATGGAAACAGCTACGTTATACCACGGTAACGGCCACGTGCGTGTGTGTGTTTCAGCTGATCGGGATGCTGCTGGCCTGCTGTCTGTCACGATTCATCACTGCCAATCAGTACGAGATGGTGTAGAGGCCTGTGCACAGGTGAGACGCACGCACACACACACACACACACACAGACACACACGGAGCTACTAACTAGCTTTAGAAGTACTGACTCATATGAAATGGACTGCAACTCATGATGCACATATAGCTCACATGAGAATCGAGATGATAGAGTATTAAATAAAATAGAAATATTGAATAAAATCGCTTCAGTATGTTTTCTTAGAAGGGAGCATAATTAAGTTTGTTTTTTTATTTCTGAAATTGACATGCAAGTGTGTGTGTATATCTATCTATCTATCTATATATATATATATATATATATACTGAATTAAATGTGTGTATATATATATGCAACTGCATGTTGCTTTTTTGCTTTACTAATGAATTCTGGGTAAATTCTCTGTGAATGCAACAAAATGTTTTCTTAGCATAATTAAATAATTAAGTTATGTGCATTCTTGATATTTGAAAATCTAATTAAATTTCTTTTAAAATAATATATCTGAAAATCTTATACAATTCATTTTAAAATAATTACAATATATGTAAATATATTTTTTGTATGTTTATCTTCTCTTTTTTTGAAATATCAATGCAGTGTTGCCTTAGGTCCCGTCCACACGGGGGACGGAGTTTTCCCCAATCCGATCTTTTTTTTCCTCATTTCAAGACATATCCGCGTCCACACGAAACTACAAAACGATGTAGTATACATGCCAGACCAGTATGTGGTGCTGTAATTCTGCCACAGAGATGCACTTAAAATGGAGAAGACATGGACTATGTGTGGTACACAAACGTAGATGGAACAATACTTTTATGAATCTGTGTTAATGTTAGTTAATAAAAAGACAATCGTTCAGAGTTTGTTCATGTTTTTGTTGCTGTTACGTGACGTAGCGGTGTCTGATTAGGGGCGAGACGTGGGCTGATGACGTCATCGTTTCAGAAAATAGACGGATTCGCCGTCTACACGAAAACGCAAGGGCAGTGTTTTCAAATTTATCAACTCTGGTACCCAGTTTTAAAAAAATAACGGTTTCACCCTTCCAAAACGCTGGATCCGTGTGGATGAAATGCCTATCCGATAAAAAAAATTGCATATTCACAGAAATGCGTCTCTGTGTGGACGGGGCCTTATCAAATATCATCAAATTCGCTTTGTAAACAAACTTGATCTTGCCTCTTTGAATATGAAGACATTTTAGAACTGTAGTGAGTGGAAGAATTTTCAGGGAATAGTTACTTTTTATGTGTGAGAATGTCTTTAAACCTCTTTTCCGTTTCTACAGGCACAGAAGACGTACGACACCTTGGAAAGGGAAAGCAACCCAAAAATGCTAGCACACTCCATTCTTTCTAATCTCTTTTTTATTCTATCTCCTTTTATCTGTCATTCTGTCTTTCCTGCCTTCTTTTCTCTCCTTTCCGTCATTCCTAAATCATGCATTTATGCCATGACCAAAGCCTCTTCTTTGGAAACATCAGCGTTAGTGGAGAAAAGGAAATGGTCTTAAGACGCACGCGTACTTTACTCTGTACAAAAACCTTGCATGTGGAAACCATCTCACACACACTACTAAAGTCAACAGCGTTTCTGTAACACCGCGTCCTAACCGATCACATGCAAGCCAATCGATATCGCAATCTCTCTCTAGCTGCATATCAAATATGTTCAGGTTAGTTGTGGTTTTGCTGTTTTTTCTATTTTTAGACAGAGAAATTAAATTAAGTGTCGTTTGTTAGATATCTATCACTTTTTTGAGAAGAAAAACTATTTAAAGCTGTGTTTTTTCTTATCTATCTGCCATTTTGCTAGCTTGGTTTCCATATGTTGCATTGCAGTTGGTAGCTCCGCCCACAGTGAATTCTCATTGGTCTAGATTGCTGTATATTACACATCAAACATTCTGATTGGCTATTGTGGCTTAACGCAGTAATTTCACACATCTGGTTAGGACACGGTGTTACTTAACCCCTAAAAAGTGACTTCAATGCAGATTTGTTAGTTAATTGCTTTATCAAGAGGAAAACTATAAAAAAAATTACAGATGACAAGATGTTGTTGTTGTTGCTGTTGTAAAATCGGGGGTTTATCTCAGAAATGGCTTTTTTTTTTGTCTTTGTTATTTTACTCCACATCTCAGCGTTGGGTTGAAAGTGACTCGACAAAATCACGTACAGAGTCAAAAACATCAATTTTGTCTTGTTGTGAAAGCCAAAAACAAGCAATTTTCTGCCAGATATAGCTGCGTTCAGAACTCAAATACATTTAGACTGAAGATTGGACTGACTACCTTAAAACTAGTGGCTTTTATGTCATTGTCAGACAAGCGGATATTTCAGAGCACTATCTAAACACTGTTTAATGGGCGGTTTAATGGGTAATTTTGCAGTTTATGGGTTGTAGTTACAGTTTTACACCGTACCTACTTTGCGAGACGCTGTATTTTCTGTTATTTTGTGGCTTTCTACTGTAAGAATGTAATCAGCTCTGGGAATTTTCAATCTGCATGAGATATATGAAGGATAACAAGAATGATATTTCTAAGAATGCTTAGAAAAATATATAGCACCTTACAAATATATACTGTTATATTACGTTTCACTAAAAGTAAAAATAATAAAAACAGCAAGCATCATGTCATGCTAGAGTGATAATGTTGGCAGGAGAACAGCTCTTAAACAGAGGAGGAATTTGATTTACAACTTTATATAAAGTGGAATAATCACAGGTTTTCTGGAGGCTTTGTTGGTTCATTGTTGCAAGAATGAACCAAGCTTTAGACACCTCAGCGCTTTATTTATTTATTTGCATGAGTGGTAGAAGTCGCTGCAGTCTTTGGCTTTCTTTACTTTTTCTTTTGAATCGTGAAGTACTGTCAACTGAATTCCACGTTTACTTGTGTCAGTGTGCATTTCTCTTTTTTTTTTTTCAAATGTAATTTTGTGTTATTGTTTTGTATGGTTTTCTCATTGATCATTAATTCTCATTTAGGACGTATAGTTAATGTTATGTTAAAATGTAAAATCATAATTTCTGCAGCTGCCCCTTGTGTTGATGGGTCATTGAGTATTAGAGTCCAGAATTCATAGTCTGAACACACGTGATGAACTACACATCTCCAGATAGACGAGCGGAGTAATAATATACTTTGTATAATAAAAAGAAACCTTTTTAAAATGCATCACCAGCTAGCATGCCAACAAAATGTACGTTGATATTGTAAACAAGCGTGATCTCTATGAATAAAATGGTTCTTCGTCGTTATCAGTTTCTGCTTTGTCTTCATTTGAGGTTTGTGTGTTGTGGTTGAACTGGATGGATGGGGATCATGTCCCCAAGCACTCTTAGACAAATTCTGGTCGTGATTTCTTAATTGGACCTTGTTCTCCTGTTGACGTGCTCTCCACTGTTCTCGTATGTACATTAATTATAAACGCATATTTGCATTGCTTTTGACCATTTGCTGTAGATCCCACCATCTCGAATGCCACGATTAATCGATTATACACTGCCTGCATGGTATTGGTCAAACTACTTTTCAGTCATTACCTTCAGCAAGTACGTAAACAATGGGAAAACAAAGTGAAAACCCGGACTTTTTAGGCATTCCAGACATTTCTGGGAAAAATAGGACGTATGGGCACACTCATGATGTGAAAACTGCCTCGCTAGTTTCATTAACGCTAGGTGGCACCAGGATGTTGTTAAAAAACGTAACGGGGCAGCAGCAGCCACAATGCAAGGAGATCTCCATTCATGGGGAAAGCCCATGCAAATAATCATGCAAACATGGATTTTCATGCAGATGTTGTGTCTTCTGAGAATGAGAAGATCATACATATAAAGAACATATCTAATGCCCTCCAAATAAGCAAGTCCTACTATCTTCCTGACAATTTTAACAGTGATCTGACTCATCAAAACAAGTTGCGTCTACATTGACATGTATGTTCCACTTACTTTTGATAGCGAAGTGTTCAATACATTTATGAACAGTTTATCTACTCTCTTATCATTTAAAACCCAAACAAACCTCATTTTGTGCTATCTTTCTTTCCAATAAAAGTCACTTTCCTTGATATTATTCAAAGCAACGACTGAAAAAGCGACTTGAGCGAACAAATCCATCCTGGTGAGGCCGTATGTAGATCTGTGTTTGATTTGTGACATTCACCCTTTCCCTCGTGCATAGCCTACTCATATTTATTTGCAAGTTAGTATTTGCATACTTCACCTGATCTGTGCAGGCTTGGCATAGGCTAAAGTCTCTTTAGGAATAAACTGAACATTTAAAAAAAAGGTAGACTGCATTTTGTATGTTTCAGCTGTCAAAAAATATCGTTCTGATGATGTTATGATGAAGAACATTTTCGGTAGGCTACTTTTTCTTGTTGGCATATAAAGCCATTAACCCTGAAAAGTGGCTTAAGATCAGAAAGCTCCATTTATAGACACAAAAATAAAGTGTTTTAAAATCTTTAATAGGTATTCGACATTTAAGAACGGGAAGAGAAAATGTAGCGAATGAGAACCCCGTCCTGGCACTGTAAGTATGAGCTCTATTCGCAATGTAGAGGGTGATTTCATCAGTTCGGTAGTTCCTCGTACTCTACTCTTCTCGTACACTGTCGTGTGTATATGAGCGTGAGCTGCAGCCTTAGCACGCTGCTGGATCCCCTTTCTGCTCTCTGATTGGCTGTCGAGAGGCGCCGTCCTCCTGACGACTGGCTTCTGATTGGACTAGAGCGGCTGAGCGGTTGTGGGCTGATGCCTCGTCTCATGAATATTCATAAGCGGCATAGAGCTGCATGCGGCCTCACCCTCGGTCGGTTGCTAGACGAGTCTGTTATCTTTCAGCGACTTTATCATCGGTTTCCTTGGACTTTGCCGGACGTTTTTTCGGATCTAAGGGAAGACAAATATCAGCAACGGTAGGTGTTTAGAAGGTTTCCGTTATTTGTTAGACTCGATAGATTGACGCTTAGTTTGCCGGCCGGCTTCTTCTTTAGGAAATCAAGGAGTGGCAGGAAGCATACAATGCGCTTTCAGAATACAGATTTTAATACATATTTCAAATTCAATTCAAATTATTTTTACTAGATACCTTTATAATCTGTATTTTTCATTCCAAAGCATGTTCGTATATGTTCTGAAAAAGATTAGTAAACGTATTCTTTATATTCCTTGGCATCTCTGCCTCATATTCTACATCTCACACAGATTTTTCTATTGATTATATAATATTGTGAGCATCCCCACTAATCTTCCACGCCTCTGTGTTATTTCAGGTCACATTATCCGGTTGCGACCTGGTTACACGTTTGATTGACGTCTGCAAGCCACGCCCTCGCTTTAAATTGACCTGCGCTTTCAGAAACTCTTTAGTGAAGCGCACAAGTAACCTGAGCACTCTCTGAACACGATTTATAGAGGATAAACCCTCCATTAGATTTATCTGGACCGTCCAGCCCTATCTGCTCTTCGTTCTACCTCTGATCCAACCCCTCCGGGTCAATAAAACCGCAAAAATGATGCAAATCTGCGATTCCTACAACCAAAAAAACTCCCTCTTCAATTCCATGAACCGGTTTATTGGTGCTGTGAACAACATGGACCAGACGATTATGGTGCCAAGTTTGCTGAGGGACGTCCCATTGGACCAAGAAGGAGAGAAAGAGGTGAGCTCCTTCCAGGACGGAGACATGTACGGCTCTTATGTGCTCCTCAAATCAATTAGGAACGATATCGAATGGGGTGTACTTCAAGGCGACGAGAGGCGCAAGGAAAAGCACGGCGTGACGACGGCCCTGGAGACGTCTCGCATTGAACCCAACGATGAGGACTTGGAGAAGCTGTTTCAATTTCATCTAAACGGACTGCACACGGTCCTGTCCAAGCTCACCCGAAAAGCCAACACGTTGACAAACCGGTACAAGCAAGAGATTGGTATCGGCGGCTGCGGGAATTGAAATGAACTGGAGTTTACTCCATCCATCACCGGTGGACCGCAAAAAAAGTTCACAAGGGGGTGCAGCAGGGGCTGAAGCCAAATGGGCCCCTGGTGGCTTCTGTGCATCTTAAATTCCCCGGATTGGAAAAAAGACTTGTACTCGATGCCGGTTTACAAGTACCCTTGATTCCCCTGCTAATATCCCTTGATATTGTTTGCACAACCTGGATGCTGGCTTGGAAACAGGCTTCTGAAATTAAATGCGACTTAAGCAAGCAGGGCAACAATAATAATAATAAAAAGACATTTCATTGGTCGTTATGGTAGTTTTGGCGGTGTATTAATGTAGATTATAACAGGCTGGGCTGAGAATTATTAACACTAATTATGTATAAAACGCACATTTCTACACTGAAAAGCCGCTGGTACTTGGTGACGTCAGTCGTTGATGGAATCATATGATGGGTCTTTATGGATGTTGACAGATTCCTGGAGATTACGTCACAGTTACTGTTGGTAAATGTCTTGGAGGAAAGTTGTGTAATGCAGTTGTTTTTCTATCACAAAGATGGTTCTGAAAATAAACCTTTTGTAACCGCAACCCTACTGATGTGACTCTTTACTCCATGCAAGTGTTTGACTCATGATTAACGGTGAATCATTGCCTTCTGGGATGTCCTTGCAAAATAGCACTTTACAGAAGTGTACTTGCCTTATCGTGCTTGGCAAACATTGGTCTGTGTTGGCGCGCGCAGCTGCTGCTGAGGTCCGCAAAGGGATCAGGCACGTTATATTAAGACCTGGCAACATCTGAACGAGCCGGGCACCTGCAGTGCATTTTTCCGTTTCTCACTGCTGAGTCACTGCTTGAGCTGCACTTAATGACGGACGTCTCTAAGCCAGTTTAATAGGCCTAAAGGCACTACTGTAAGAAAAAAGCCTTTTTAAATAAAGGAATAGGTTGCTGATGCCTGTGTGGCCAGCTGACGGTTTTCTGAGGCATCCTGTCAAACTGAAATGATCTGCTCTTTGGAGACGTAGTAAAGATAAGCCCTACAATATCTCTTGTTTAAAAAGAATCTAGCTTGATTTGTCTTCAAGTTAAAAATCTTGTATTCTGATCAAATCTACAGTTTGAAGTTTTTGTCTGGTGTTATCATCAAACGGTAAGCACTTGGTGAACGTAATAAAACATTTTAAATGATGTGCAGATGCACACAAAACAAATTTACATTTAAGATTTGGTCTGGTTTTGATGTAAAAAACAAACAAACAAATAAACAAAACATTGATTTTGCTTAAATTGTAAATCTTTAAGATTAAAAAAATGTGAGACACTCACTTGAACTAGTCAGGTTCTACTTAATGATCTTTACACTGATTCAATATCAAATGTAGTGTAAACTAAATGTAAAGAGTATGCACACAAGACTAAATTGCATTTAAAGTTCTACATTTCACACCAGAACATAAATGGACTATTTAGGTTTTGCTTAAATTGTTAAAGAATTGTACTCTGATAAAATCAGAAATCGTAAGGTTTAACGTAAAGTGAACTGTATGACATAAAGGTCAAATGAAAAAAGTTGATTTTTACATCACCATTTTGGACTGTTACAAGGTTTTGATTAAAATAATCTAACTGATAAAATAATAAATATGAAGTTTAAACAAAAGCATATAATTAAAATACATTTAGATTTTGGTCTAGGATTGACACCAAAACATAAACAGTTTGTAAAGAGGTTTTATTTAAACTGTTAAAGATCTCGACACTGATAAAATGGCAAAGTGTAAACAGACATTACATTTGACATATGTTTTTGTCTGGTTTTGACATCCAAACATATACTGTAAATGGACTGTAATCTTGTTTCTGTGACCTTTTCTTGATGAAAGACCAGTACTTTACATCACATTATTTGGTTATGAAGTATCATGAAAGTAAATCGGTAAACACTCTTTTTTTTTTTTAGCAGGTGTCACTACTAAAAAGGTCACTTGCCTAGTCGGTATGTCCTTAATAAATCAATGCATAAATATTGTTGACAGACTAGTTATTTGCAGTCTCAAGTTGTTCTAAATATAGACATTACTGGGTCCAAAACAAATTTATCGTTTAACTATTTGGCTGGAGCATTACAGGTAGAGGTATATTGACTTTGCATAACACAGTTCATTATAGACCCAAAGTTCTGCTAAGTTCTTTCAATCTGCACACTGTATGGTAAAAAAAAAAAAAAAATGTTTTTATTTTATTTTATACATTTCAGCTGTGTCTGTTATCTAAGAGCCAAACAATCTACAATTTGCTCTTTGAACTCCATGTATCTTGTAGCTGGTCTGAACTAGTAGACAAACTGACCTTTAGTACTGATGGATCCATAATAGTTCTATCCTTGATAAAACATGACACCACAGATAAAGCTGGTTTGAGGTGGGTATCACATGACTCAACTTTCCATTGTATTTCCAGCAATATTCCTAGTCTAAACCCTCCTGGTTGACATTTTTCTCTCGTCTTCCTTATCGCGCCCTAATTAGGGATGCTGGGAGAACTATACAGGAAAGGAGGCCATCAGTTGGATTTGCTGATCTAGCGTTTCTCAACTCCGACTGTTTGTCTGCCATCTAGCTGATGTAAGACCAGCCCGTGGCATGACATCCTGAAACTTCCAGGCAGTACGATGAAGTTTTGGAGGATCGTAAGACCACCGGTGTAGGATATGAGGTATGATGCAACGTGTCTTCTGGGTGCACAAAGGGGTTCTGGGATCAGGTGCAAATCAAACGCACACACTATTGCTTTTCTTGGCAGAGAATCAAGGCCAAAATGCATGTGGTGCAAAAACTCCCCAAAATAATGGGAAATTAGGAGAGTTGATATTCTTCAGAATTCGTCGAGGTTCATTTAAGTTATTTTAAAACATGACTCACTAGGTGCAGACGGGTAAAAGTGAGTAACAAACCAGCAGGACAGGCTAACGAAGAGGATGGATGCTGCCATCTTGTTAAGGGGATTGTGTCTTGTCTCCGAGCGCAAGAAAATAGCTGTCTTATTACAATCTCTTACTCTTCTGAGTATATGACTGACGTCTCTCTCTGAGCCATTTCAGTGGTAGCTTGTCAGGTTCCCCAGCGGCCTTGCTTTTGGTCATCTGTTACAGTCTGGGACTTCCCAGAATGCAACCCTTCAGAAACATCGGGAAGAACCTCCTATTCCTCTGGTGACAATAACAAGACAAGCTGCGTCCGATGCTGCCTCCAATGTGGCCGAAACAAACCACAAGGCGGTGGTCAAAAATCAGTGTCACAAAGTTGTTACTATGGAGACGAGACGACAAGATTCCTGTGTAACGAAATAAGATGGCGTGTAATTCGGTTAGGGAATTGATTTACAGGAAGCTGAATTTAATAACGTGGACTCAGTGGAAGGAGCCAAATGTTTAAACACCCTCAAGAGGCTTTTGCTGAAAAGTTTGAAAACTTTCCAGTACGTTTAAATTATTATTATTATTATTTTTGTTGCTGTTGAAAGAATCGTTTTAAAACATCTGATTTATTGATTTATGCCACCACCATTGTGTTGAAGTATTTAGGTTACAGTAGATTACCGTAAATTAGGCTTGACAAACAGAATGGTAATTCAACCGTAATTAAAACATTAATGGCTCAGTTATACTGTAAATCTTGCCACAGTAATTAACCACAGATTTAAGGCGACATTTTAAAGCTACATTCACTTATGTAAGCTTTAATTTGCACAAGGGATTGTATTATAAAGTATGTTAGGAGGCGTACATTTATATCATAAACAGTCTGTAAGCTTAATTGGTAGCAGATTCAGTTCACAAACTCTTAGTTAAGATGACTTTTGCAATCCCAGAATGCACCACCTCAGAAAATAATTTTAAGTCTGTCAGGTTGTAAAAACAAACAAAATTTGTTTACACTAATGTACAAGTCAAAAGGGCAAGACATTCTGGAGAGTTCAAATATGTTCTTTGTAATAATTTCACCTTATTATGATCAAAATTTACATCTCAAATTTTTTTCTTACTGTTTATCAAAATTGCGACATATAAACTCATCCATAGACTTCAATAGTGTATTACTTTAAAAGATTTTTGCTTGTTTTTATGAACTGAGGTGCATGTCACAGATGCTGCGGAATACTGAAACCTGAGCATTCATTTAAACATTTCAAAGATTTCCAGAAGATTCAAAATCAATGTGATGGTTCATTGGTGGCTTTCTAGTTAGATTCCTATACTGCAATGATGAAGCATTAGAGTTGATACACAAACAGTTCCTCAAAACATTAAAGAGAAACTTTGATTTATATGTGAAAACCGAGATGTTATAATTTCTTCTGATTGGTTAGTTTATGGACTCTTCAAAGCACTAGTACATAGATTGTTTTCTAAAGATCTAGAAAGTTCTTTGTGCCTGTAAAATCCATTTTGCTTCTAACTGCACCTTTTATTTTTAAAACCTTGCCTCAGATAGCATCTCGCATCTCCAGGGAAAAGCAGAATATGATCTGGTCAGTCCTGTGCACTGCGAGAGATCAGGTTTCCAGTCATTGTGGATTTGGTTATTGAAATAAGCGGCTGCCAGGTGCCCTCTGGAGCTGATCTGAGATCGGGGTTTTGCTAGATCTGCACGCAATAGTTAAATACAGGAAAGCCGACCTCGGATCGGCACTCAAGGGCATCCTCTGCACAGCACGTCGTCATTTATTCGTCAAAGGATTTTGCTGCATTTCATCTCGAATGGCCCGCTATGATTACTTCCTTTCCATTAAAATGGCCCCTCTCTGCCTTCCTGCCATTTTCCCCCAAGCATCCTCTCCACCTTTATAAAATGTGCCCTAAAATTATTAACGATTCTGATATATTTTCCATGTGAGCGTTGCTGATTTGCATGACTCACAGTGGAGAGAGAGAGAAAAAGCCGAGAGTGGGAAGTGGGTAATGAGGGAAGGAAAGAGGAAAAAAAGAGGAATGCAAAGACGAGACGGCAGGGAGGTGGGCGGTCGCGGAGACCAGGGACTCGTAATTGCCTTCTGCAGCGAGACTGCAAGATGAGGAGAGAGAGCGCTAGAGAGACAACGCTTTGAAATTTCATCTCAGGGCTCAGGGCCATCAAAGTCTGAAGGGTGTTGAGGCCGCCGCGTTCGACAATTCCCTCTACTTGTTTCTCTCTCTCTCTCTCCGTTCTGGCGGTGACAACGTGAGGCAGTTATTCTCTGGTGTCTTCGTCGTCTGTCAGTGAAGCCGTTGATAAGAGCAGAGAGCCAAGCGCTAAGTGAGTTAGACGGCCACGCAGACGGCAGCCGATAAACGAGGGTTGAAGGTCAGGAGAAGCCATGTCATGCTCTTAAGCTCTGCGGACAACCTGAGCCGACAGGATGCTGCGACAAGACGTTGAGGCAGTGCAGAATGAGTGTTAAATGCTATGTTTTAGTTTGATTTCAACAGAAAAATGCATACGTTTTGTGAGCAAGGAACAGTTCACTCAAAAGTGAACACCCTACAAAAGACGACTTTATTTTATGAAACATTAAAGTAAGTAGTGAGCAAAGATTGTTGAAGTATTTTTCAGTTATCAGTTTTCAGTTGATTTTTTGAAAGTAATCTGAGAGTAAACAATCACTTCTCTACATTTCTATGCACAAGATCTTACTTAAAAATCTGCTGAATGTTGTTCCTTGTTATTTCGAAGTGCACTCGCAAACAGCTGCAAGAGGTGATCGCGATACTATTTAATCAATCCGAAACTAGTATACAAATCTCCAAATCATTAAAATCTTGCGAACTGGAATGATTTGATCACTACAGTTCTCAGAAATAAAAAGGTAAATGTAAAAACTCACTGATTTGGTTGGACACAATAAAAGTTCGAAGTAGTGATACCCCGTTAAGGCCCTTTCTATACGGGGTGCAAAAAATAGCTAAACAAATATCGAACCGATGACGCACTGGAATAAAACAATAGATTTTTATGGATGCTTCCGCATAAACTGAAAATAGTAATTTATATATATTTTTTCAAACCAGTCCGATTAATCTTTTCAGTTTCGCAAAGTGAAAACACAGGCCGTCCAATAAGGTTTGAGCTAGGATCACATGACAGGAGCAGCTGCTGTGAATGGTGGCACTGTTTTGGAAACCAGTGTGTTCAATACTGGGACATTATCTCATAGTCTTCTGAAACCATATGCTTTTTGTACGATGAACAAACCGTTTTATCTCTCTTTGATAATATGGGGCATATGTTTTGAGTTACGGGGTTGACACAGGGATAGTCGTCTGTCAAAGATCCTGTGGTACGTCATCTTGGGACAGGAACAAAGTATGGTGATTGCTATCTTCTTTGAATTTAATTTCCCTCTCTCTCTTTCTCTCTCTCTCTCTCTCTCTCACTCAAATGCGTATCTGTCATCCACCAATCAGTGGTCGTTCATGTGGTCCTGGATCGTGGGGTTTTGCCCTTCATTTTCTGCGTAATTAAATTTTGATTACCCCTTTAGCTCGGCGAGCGGGGGAATACGCCACAGCACTCTCTGATTGCCGCCACACGCAGACTCATTACTGCCACACAACTGAGTGTGTGTGTGTCGGATCCCCGAGCTTTAGCTCCCCTGAGTTTTTTCTTTACCTTGTTTATGAGGTTGGGTTTCTCTCATCAGCAGCATTAGCAGCTTGGAGCAGAGATGAATGGGATCGTCCTTGCTTGCGGACACACACAAACACACACCCCGCCGCACTCTAATGCTGCATAACTGACCTTTCTAGACGTCCTTGTTGCGAGGGCGCGCACGCTGAGAGCTCGTAGACTGCTGTATAAACGGATATATGAGTAGTCGAGAAACTTCCTGCATTAGCCTATTGTGTGCGCATATTCTTGCGAGTCTCCATTAGTGCATATGTGGGCGTTGTAATCAATATTTTTCAGACATTTATTCTTTGAAATACCATGTTACAAAATACCAGTTTTGGATTTGTAACTTGGTACTTTGTATCTTGGTACTTGGTATTTGATATCACCATCTTCTCACTACATACAAAAAGAACAATCATGTGTTTTCAGACATGGCATAACTATGGTATTGACTTTAATCATTTACTAAGTAAATACTATGATAACACCATAGCATTCTGTGGCATGCCATACCAAAAAGTACCACAGTACTTGCATGGTATTTAGTTTTTCAGTGCTATGGTAATTATAATTGGCTTAATGTAATAACAATAGAAGTCAATGGGCAGTCCTTATGTAGACAGTTAGATAAATGTGCGTGTGTTTATGTTAGATTGGGTTCCGGTGCCTCTGGCTGTGCTGAACCGCTGTGAAAATGAAGAACTGCTGTGATAAAATAACCGCTGCCCTTGCGGCTTCTCTCTCCCCCTCGTTACTTCTCTTTCGCTCCCGCTTTAATGCCTACGACAGCATTCTGCTCTCGCCCGCTGCACAAACTCTTAAACTGCTTTCTTTCTCCTCTCCGTCTCCTTTATAGCAGACAGGCTGATGCAAATGATTGGGCGAGCTGAGCTGCCCCCGTCCCTGGTGTCTGGTTATTGATTGGTAAATGCAGGATGTCCGTTTGAAAGCGACGCCCTCTCTCTCCCGGACCATTTATCAGCACGCTATCAGCTCTCCATGGAAGACCTGCACATAAGGATGAATGCTAATCGATTCCGAGAAGAAGGAGAGAAGATTATGTGTGTGTGGGGGGAGAGGAAGAGATGATATGAGACCAGAGGAGACAAGAGGGTATATATCCTAAGGTTCTTAACCCTTCACCTTGTCCTAACGCAACCTGCGTTTCCCACAGACGTCTGTGTATAGCCTAAATATTGGCGTTTTATGCACAAATGTTGATGTTTCTGATATCTGATTGTTTGAACGTTGAACGTTTACTCCTCAGTCTCACTGTGAAAACAAAAGCTATATAGAAAGCTAAAGCCATTTAGTCGGAAACTCCAATTAAAGGGTTGTTTATCATTTTACATGCAAGTCTCGCTTTTATGTTAAAGCTATTAGCAATCAGATATAAATGCACATTAACTATGGTAGACGCTAAAAGCTAATTTCTTCCTTCTCTAAATGGACTTAATAATTCATCTTATCGTGAATCAGTAACAGTAAAAATAAATGGAAACTGTCTGTATGCGTGTGGGTATTGGTTGGCTTGGCTTTAGGAGGCTGCTAGCGTGCTAATCTGAGGGTATAGTGTATATACACCATGTCCGCTAATCTGGCCTGTGTGTGGATCTAGGTCAGATTCCTTCTACATTATCCCTGGAACAACATCAATCAGAGAGACAGGCTGAGAGAGTAAGACAGAAAGCAAGTAAGAGAGGGAGAGAGAGATAGAAGAGAGAAAGAAAGCTGAGAGAGATAGACAGACAGAAAAAAAGAAAGGAAGAGAGAGAGACAGGGATAAACTGACATTATGGAGAAGCTGAGAGACAGACAGGATGAGAAACAAAAAGGGGGTAGACAGACAGTGAGAGAGACAGGCAAAGGACAACAAAATAGTTCAAGAAAGACAGAGAGAGAGGGATAACAAATAGAGCAGAGAGAGACAGACATGAAATGTAATTAATGGAAGAAAGAGACGGCATAGATTTACAGTCTGGATATGAGTGAAGAGAAAGTCAGGCGGAGAGGGAGACAGATATGAGAAAAGACAAGAGACAGACACTGGCACATGGACAAGTGGAGAGACAGACAGGACAAGAACCAGAAACTGAGAGAAAGACAGGCCGAGAAGGAGAGAGATGAAATGTAAAGCCGAGAGAGATACAGAGAAATTAGAGGAAGACAAAGACAGGCATTGACTAAGAGATGGAGAGACATCAGGACGAGAAACAAAGAGACAGAGAGTGAGAGAGACAGGCCAAGAACCACAAAGTGAGAGAAAGACAGGCAGAGAGGGAGAGAGATTGAAGAAATAAAAAGATGAGAGAAAGACAGAAATAAAAGAAAGAGAGAGACAAACATATACTTACAGATGGACAAGTGGAGAGACAGACAAGCTGAAGAACAGAAAGAAAGCAAGTTTGACATGTTTAGAGAGAGAAAATATAAAATCAGAAAGAAAGAGACAGACGGAGACAGAGAGACAGAAAGTGAGAAAGACAGGCCATAAGACCACAAAGTGAGAGACAGACAGGCAGAGAGAGAGAGAGAGAGAGTAAAATATACTGAAACTGACAGGTATACATTGTACAGTGTAGAAGGACAAGCTGAGAGAAAGACACCCTAAGACACAGGAAGACAGGCGGAGAGCGTCTGATAGAACAAGAAACTGAAAGTGACAGACAGAGACTGAGAAACAGACAGGCAAAGTGAGAGACAGAAAAACCACGAAAAGAAGCTGGCAGAGAACGACAGTGACAGAAAGAGACAGACAGACATTTCAAAGCTGCAACAGAGTTCTGCAAACACAAAGACGAAGAGTGCGACAGACGCTTTTTCCCCTCTGCGTCTCCTGGCAGTAGTTAATAGATCGTGTTACGTTGAGCTCTCTGGTCGCCGTGGTTACAGCACAATAGTTAATAGCCCATTTGAGTGCACACACACGCTGTTATGAGAGCTCTGTGTGTATGTGTGTCTGAGGGACAGTGAGCATATTGTCCTACGTAATGTTTGCGTAGTCAATGTGCACTTGTCTGTGCGAAAGACAACGCATGCACGTGTCCAAGTCGCGTGAACTTATGTTCCTGCCGCGTAATTCTTTTTTGCATATAGTGCACAGGTGTGTGTGTGCTGCTTTTTCCGTTTTTTTTTCTCTCTCATTTGTTTTCATGAGCAGCACAAACATGCGCGCACGGCCTTCGCCATGACAGCGCACGCAAATACGCGCACGGCTCAACAATAGCAAGGGAACAAACAGAGCAATGGGACAGAATACAAACAATAAATGATGACAAACACTGTTGGGATCCAGAGCTATAAAAGTCAAAACTGTAGTATTTATATAATATCACTACTGACTGATGGTATAGCCAAATAAAACTTTAATGCCACAAACACCCACATCTTTGTGTCAGGACCTGGCAGTGTTATCAACTTCATGGCAACTTTCCTGATAGCACATTAATATGACTCACATTGACCTGGATTGTGCTGACATGGCATCACTTATCAGATTACACAACATGGTTTCTTCCAGTGCAGTACCAAAGCTTCATGTACATCTCCAACGTGTTCAATCAAAAAACTGTGAATTCACTATTGCATGTGCAACGTTGTAAAATGTGTGATAATGTGTTTTTATTTTTCTAGTTAAAAGAGCCTTTGTACCCTCAAAGTTCTTGTACAGACAAAACACACACTTTATCTACAATGCTGGTAAAGGCAGCATACAAAAACAAGCTGTTAACCGGCTGTGCAAAACACACACACACACACTCTCTCTCAAGTTTCGAATAACAGCATTGCTGCATACAGCTGATGTCATCGCATGCTGTTGTTGCGGGTCCATGCTCGGCTCCAGCAGATCCCTTGTTTACATCACATTATACGCTGCATGTGTGTGTTTTTAAGACATTGCAAGAGTCCCAGAGTGTTTACGTCTGCCTGTTTGTGCAGCTGAGACTTCTAGAAAACAACAGCAGTGCTAAAATCAAGCAGTACTGAAGTAGTGAGCAGTGTAGAAGGCTATTCTACAAAACTAGTGTTATTATTAATTACATCAAGTAATAATAATAAATGTAACATAATAATAATAATAGTGATAACTGGCTGGATGTACATTGTTTCACAAATATATGTGTATATATGTACTGGTAAATAGTTAATAATATTAAAGGATAATAATATTATCTTAAAATAATAAAAAAGTTAAAATATATAAATAATAATGAATAATATTAATTGCTTTATTAATATAGTATTGTTTAATAATAATGTAAATATTATTGTTATAATCATAATTACTACTACAGTGACAGTTGACTGTATATTATGATTAATTTATAAATGTTTTCTATAATAATAAAATAATATTACCTTATAACGATTATGTATATATTATTTAAAATAAACTATTCGGTTAAATTATATACATATTTTTATTAAATAATTGATCATAAATAATAATGAAAATATTCATGAATAAATATTATTTAAATAATATTCTAATATTATCTAATAATGATGTATATTATTAAGATGTAATATTTTTATTATTATGATTGCTGACTGTACATTTGGCCTATTCATTTTTTTTTACAATTTCTATACAATATAATATACAATAATATTATTTATATAAATTAATGTATGAATATAAATTAAATACTTTTATAATAAATAATTAATAATTAATATTAATATTGGAATAATTAATATTAATAACCTTTTAAATGTTTTCTATTTTTAAAAATAGTCTATCTATCTATCTATCTATCTATCTTTAATGGGCCTGTTGATTTTTGGTAATTGCAAAAATTCCTCAGTATTGATTTGTTTTAAATTACTTCTTGCAGTTTTAGCGGAATCAATTACAGGAGCGTCTTGCTGCACTGATTACCAAGAACAAGGTATTTACTGAAAGTACTACCACCAGGTCAATGGCCTAATTACAGGAAAGGGGATTACTTCACCCTTGCTTATTATCTTTGCAAAAACAGGATCTCTTGCTCTTATTTTATGACCGTGCATCAGTGAATGTGTGACTTGAATAGCGTGCAAAGGTTAATTTCATATGCACACACATTTATCGGACACGTGTGGCCACTGACGGCTTCCTTATCGAGCATGGAAAGGTCAGTGTGACTGAGCCATTGCTCCTCAACTGTTCCTGGGGTGTTTCGGACCAAAGGCCGTGATGCGACTTCAGAAATCATCTAAAAATCCGAATTTCGAGTTTATATCTTGCAATTCTGACTTTATAAGATGCAATTACGAGTTAAGTCAGAATTGTGAGATATAAACTAGCAATTATGAAAATATATCAGTCTTTTTTCCCCCTCAAAATTAGACTATAACTCACAATTGCAAGTTTATATCCCACAATTCGGATTAAAAAAAATCAGCATTGTGAGACATAAACTCGCAATTGCAAAACAAAATCAATTCTGACTCCATTTCTCAGTAAAAGAAGTTCAGAAAATATCCCACAGTCCTGTGCGTTCCATTCATAGACAGTAAAAGAAATGGACACAGCGACCCCATTGGAACTGAATTGAGACAAGTGAAGCCCAGTTTTAGCGTTTTTTAGCACTAACGTTTCTGACGCGCAGACTCAAACGAAGCTTGACGACGTCAGCAACCTGTCTGACAGATGTAAATCTTCTAGTAGCTGTGCGTGCAAACTGCCATCGTTAATCTTGCAGAGACTGCGAGCTTGAGCGGGGAGTTCTTTGGCGTGAGTGAGCAGGAGTAAGTATTCTGATTAATTATTTTGTATAGTATTTTAAAATGTATGCCATATTAAGTTAATTGCCTGCGAGCTTCTCCTCCTGTCTGTACGGAAATGCGACAGAGAGTCGAGTGGTTATGACGCAATCGTTAGCCTATTTTTTACAAAAACTGTTTATACGGGGCCATAATGTAACATAGAAGGTAATGGAGCCCTTTATACATTGTCGTGTATCTTTAGAAATAAATAATGGACAAACGGAGTCTTTAAATGCCTCAGATGTAAAGTTATTCGCTGTCAAAGTGACGCCAAAATGAATGGGAATCAATGGGAATGCTAACGCAAGTGAAGTTCTGCTAAAAGATGGCAGCCCCCACCCGACTTCAACTTCCGGTCGAGTTCCTTGCCCCCTGGTTCCATTCTGTGACAGTTAAGTTAAAAAAAAGATGGTGTCTGAAAGGTGCAGTCGGTGGTCAGTTTGTGTAAATGTACATTTTTGATCAATGATTTCATATGGGGAAACATCAATTTCTCAGAAACTATTCACTAAGCTTACGATTAAATTTCATATTTGAAATCACCAATGAAATCTGTATCATAAATGTGTTACGGCAGCTGCAGTGACGCGATGACTTTACTGATTAACGATTGGTTCTTCTACCCAGAAGGCGGGGTTTCCTGTAATAGAGCGGCCGTATTAATCGTTGCTTTTTTTCTCTCATTCAAAACAATCTGAGTATCATAATATCATTGATATTCGTCTCCCTCGCTCTTCTATAATAGGCTGTGGTGGGTAAAACTCATATTTTATAACTCAATTAGAGCGAGTGAGAGAGCCCTGAGCCCTGGTGCTTTTCTCCCTCCGGGTTTGCGGTCTGGCTCATTCTCTCCACACTTCCTTTCTTCCCTTGATCCATCACTCATCCCTCCGTCTCCAATCGCGCTGATGTCACACTGTGTTGAGAAGCTCAGCGGCTTTTCTGCAGCCGTGCTGACGGAAAGATTTGTGCGAGGAGGCTGAGACAGAGACGGGGATTTTTCTCTGACTCGCTCTTGGTGTATAAATAGATCCGACAGCGGTCCTGCACATGCCGTAGGGAGCACGGCTTGTGTTCACGGGAACCACCTAAAAAAAGAGGCTTGACTTCGGGTTGTCGGTCGTACAAACTCTATTCAAGATAGTGTGTTTATTTAAAGGACAATTCAAGAGTTATTAAATGCAACTTACTGGCTTTGTTTGGTATGAAGGCTGTTTTCAGATATTGGGTGTGAACATACCGCACCCGATTTATTTGAAAACATGAAATTGAGTAACTTGCATTTCAAGTCTGACGAGCGCTTGATTTATTGTCATTGTACAGGTGTAAGAAAATTCTTGTCATTGCATCACATTCAAATATACACAGTTAAATAGAAAAAAATTGGAAAGTTACAAATTAACTTCACTATATTTAGAAAAAAAGTTAATATTATTTATTTAGTTAACTATGGAAGATGATTAGGGCCAAGCAATAAAAAACAAACAAAAACAAAACCTTCTCAAGATTAAAGTCATTGGATTTATAGAGAAAAAGCCAAAATAAAATTTGTAGAAAAAACTAGGCCTTTAAAAAAGTGGTTACATTTAGAAAAAAAAAAAAAAAAAAAAACATTAAATTGATTAAAAAGTAAAAATAAATGCTGTGAATGAACTTGTTAAAGGGGTCAATATGATGTTGCTAAAAATAACATTTTATTGTGTATTTGGTGTAATGCATTGTGGTTATGTGGTTTAAGGTAAAAAAAAAAAAACATTATTTTCCACATTCTGTACATCATTGTAGCTCCTTTTTGAATTTTTTTTTTTTTTTACAAAGCTCATCGGTCTGAAAAGCGAGGTGTGCTCTGATTGGCCAGTTTATCCAGTGTGTCGTGATTGGCCGAATACCTCAAGCGTGTGACGGAAATGTTACGCCCCTTAACATACTGTAATACCGTCTCCCAGCACAATGAGACAAAAATAATAACACCCATTATAAACGAGGCATTTGTTGCATCCAGTGGGGACATGATTACTGATTATACTGACTTTACGCGTATTGCGTATCACGCCTTGTACAAATAAAATCATGTCTGCATTTGTGATCGGAGACACAACGAACAACAAGCGCTATTCTACACTGCACAAGGCTCACGTTTCAATCATCAGTGGCAAATTATTTAAATATTAAAAACATACACAGGCCTACTGGCTGTGGCTCTGAAGCGCAAGACTGTCCTTGCAAAGTGTGGAACTGCCTCACGTTATAGAGACCCATTATTGGCTAGTCTGCAGGTTCTGGAAACAGTCCTCCATAAAAATGCGTCACACAGCGTCACACACTGCAGGTTTGAGTGAGGAACAGCCAGCGGACTTGAGAATGGCGCGCCCATTGGGCTTTCGGCAATCACATGTGATGACCCCGGGCTGGACTCCGCTTTGTCTACAGTGAAAAAAATAAATAGCTATAGCCACGTTTAGCTTATCTTTGACTTCTTGACTCCCACTTTCCTAAAAGAGGCACAACACTGTAAATATAAGAGATTGTACCTTATATGGGGCCTGCATGTGTGCCTGCACCCAAACACCGGGTCAAGCACTAGCATCAAGTTCTAGGCTAGTTTGAAAACATCTATAAACAGAAGTGCTATTACAAGAACTTCCCAGCAGCCGAAAGCATGAACGGGGCGTGTGGACCGTGTGCATGTGCGTGGATGTCCTCTCTGTTTGCATGTTGTCATTCTTCCAGAGCTCGGCTATTGTTAGCTATGGGACAGCCTGTGATTTATCAGTTAGCATGCTGTGTTGAAGTGTTATGAAGTGTGTAGGTCTACGTAGTTCCCAGAAGTGAGCTAAATCTGAATGACCTCACTGTAGGGACATCCGGGAACGCTTTTGATCGAAAAAGTGATGAGTAAATAAATCCAAATATATAATAACAATATATATATTTATACAAAAACATTGTTAGTTTGTGTGTCTTATTATTTGTTCAACAATGTTCATTGCTTTTACTGGTTCAGTCAAGCAGAATGTGTGTGGGTGTATATTTGTTATTTGAAAACTTTTCTCATTTGGGTTTCGTGTGTTTGTGTGTCAGAGGTGTTGACAGCTTCAGTTCAAGAAACAATACTGCAAATTACAACAATTATTGGTTAATTGTCATTCAGCCTTGTGTACAGCACGACTGCCAATAACTAGTGAAACTGGCATGCTACACTAAAATAAATGTGCAAAATAGTTTTATTTGTGAGATTTAATTTCAGTTCTTTGAAGGTTGTGATGTTATTTTCCCCCCATTCAGTGAAACACAAGTGTCTTTTGCATTTGACTTGTAGGATGTAGATTGTTCTAGTTATTTGTTACTCGATTGTTGTGTTTTTTTCTTTACAGTTTGTTTTTAAATGTTTTACTTTTTTCTTTAATGTATTTTGTTTATTTAAATGTTTTCTTTAAATGTCCGTTTTTATTACTTTAAATGCTGTAGTTTGGTCTTTGATCTTTAAATGCTGTTTGTTCTTTGATCTTTAAATGTTGTAATTTGTTTTTAAAAGTTGTTTTAAATTATTTTAATTATTTTAAAATGTTGTAGATAGATCTTTAAATGTTAGATTTTTTAAAATATTGTGTTTAAAATGTCTTTTTTTCATTTAATGTTGTAGTTTCTTGTTACATGTTATTCTTTAAATATTGAGTTTTATATGTAAATATTTGTTAATTATGTAGTTTAAACTACTTTTGTTTTTGTTTTGTGTGTATTTATTTATTTTTTATTTTTTTCTTGAAACGTTGTTACATATTCTTTAAATACCGGTTTACCAGGTTTAACGTGTTTTAATTTTAATTTTATGATTTTTTTTTCTTTAAATGTTGTTCTTCAAATATTGTAGTTTTTCTTTAAATACTGTTTGTTATTTTAAGTTGTTTGTTCTTAAATTATTGTTATTTGTTCATTAAAAGTTGTTACTCCTGCTAGTTCCTCACTCTACAAAATAACTTTAAATGTTCATGTTATATTTGAGATGTTTTTTTAGTTTATTTTTCTGACTCAAGTATATCCTAACTTTTAATTTACGTTCATTTAATTGACATTTCCCAGATG